>NC_054826.1:341250-682500 GCF_018345385.1 Vulpes lagopus | reverse complement strand
AACATTCTTCTGAGGCCAGAAATTGGGGGTGTTTTAATAGTCTGGAGGACAGTGCTGGAAGGACAAATGAGATGCTTTAAGGTTTTCCCTAAAAGAAGTTGTGAAAAATCAAGCATCAAGAAGAGAATAATAATTATCGATAATGAGAACAATGTGAGTTGGTGATCAGACTTAAAAAACAAAAGTTATTTTTCCTCCTTTCCCCTTTATTCCCTTTCACTATTTGTTATATTCCCCAAATGAATGAGACCATATAATGTTTGTCCTTCTCCGATTATTTCACTCAGCATCATACCCTCCAGGTCCATCCACGTCGAAGCAAATGGTGGGTATTTGTCGTTTCTACTGGCTGAGGAATATCCCATTGTATACATAAATGAGTGGGAAATATCAGAAAGGGAGACAGCACATGAGAGACTCCTAACTCTGGGAAACAAACTAGGGGTGGTGGAAGGGGAGGAGGGCGGGGGGTGGGGTGACTGGGTGACGGGCACTGAGGGGGGCACTTGACGGGATGAGCACTGGGTGTTATTCTGTGTGTTGGCAAATTGAACACTAATAAAAAATAAATTTATAAAAAAAGTTAATGTGAAAGTGAATATGTTATCTAGAATATCATCATCGCACACAACACAATATAAGCAGAATGGGATGCTTCCATTTGTGCAAACTGCAATAGTGAGGAAGTGTTAACTGATGGACTTTTCATCAGTTGGCTTTGCTGTCTCTGCGTAAGTCAAGTGGACAGTCTCAAAATTCAGCCCTTCCCTGATTTCTAGAGGAAATCCCCTCCCTCCAAGCCCTTTGTGAGTTTAGTAAAGATCGACTACGGATTTTTAGGGACACAGGAAAGTGTCCCCTGGGAAGTCACTACCACCCATGATGTGAGAACATCTCCCAGGGATACCCGAGTCGCTCAGACAGGTGAGAGTCCAACCCTTGATCTCAGGGTGGAGAGTTCAAGCCTCATGTTGGGCTCATGCTGGACATGGGGTCTACTTAAAAAAAAAAAAAAGAAAAGAAAAAAAGAACATCCCCCCAGTTCCACCATCTCTTCTTCCCATCTAATCTCCTTCTTCAATCTCCCAGATACCTGCTGCGTCTCCTTCCTGTACAGCTCAGAATCTCTCCCCAGGGCAGAGCAGTCTGGTTTTGTGGAGCCCACACACAGCTCTTTGAAGAACAGACGCCGTCCAGGTAGCAGGTGGCAGCGGCAGCAGGAGGTGCCCCATCGTGGAGGCAGCAGAGTCACAAACAACTAAAGCTTCCCAGTTACACTCACTATGACAAACTGTACCGCTCTCTGCTTCCTGATAACAATTCCTCGGTCTCCTCTTAAAGATCACAAGTGATATCTCAATTACTTGTATATTATTCCCTCCGTAATGGGGATTCTCTACGTTTTTAAATACATGGAATCTAAAGGAACACACTTAGAGAGCTAAAGGGCTTTTCTCTCATTATTTGCTAATCAGCCCAACCGCCTTGGGAAGCCTGGGACTTCCTGAGGAAGTGAGTGTATCCTCAGGAAGTTATTTCCTACTCAAAGAGGAAGTAAACAGACACGTTAACCTGATTTTAGGGTCAGACTGTGTCCATGACCGTAAAGGGCAAGTATTTCCAATATCAGGTTATTCTTCCTAAGATGTTGGTCCCAAACCCCTTCCACATGCCCGTTTGCCTTCGATGAGCTCCGGAGTCCGCCTTTTAGCGTAAAAGCCTCCCAATAACCCGAAGAAAGGCGGTGGCTGTAGTGTCACAGCGCGGGCCTACCCGCCCCGGCGCAGTACGGACAACGGACAACGCGCGGCCCCCGGGGCCACTATGTTAGCGGGAGACTGAAGTGCACAGCAGTGCGAGTGTACTCAACGCTCGGGGGCCGCGTCTTCAGGAGCCTCCCCCTCTCCCACATGGGCCCCGATGGAGCTTTCCAGACTCCACACAGCCGCCACCTTCCCGCCTCTGTCCACACAGGGGAAGCCAAGGCCCGCTCCCATGACGCCCTTCCCGGCTGCTCCAGCCCACGACTCTCTCCCTAGTTCCCCCAACCACGGCACCTGTCTAGCCCAGCTGTCGTGCCCCCGATCGCTACTGGCCTGACGCGTAGTGCTGACCCCCCACCCCCGCCATTGCTAAGGTCCTGGCAGCAGGGGATCCCGCCATAAAACCAAATTCTGTGGGGAGCCGAAGAGCTAACGGCAATACGGTGAGAGATGCCCGCTTAAGGCGACAGAGTGACGGACGCCCCACCTAAATCCATTGAGGGACACCCAAATTAGTTCCGGAAGTTCTTCAAGGAGAAGAAACCACATCTGGGAAAGGAGCCATTCTCCGAGCTGCCCACCTGTGGCTGGCGCACACCCCGTGGCCCCCCACGCGAGCCTAAGCAAATGCACCTGAACCGAGATTACGCCCGTTCCTACGTTTCCACTGAATTACGTTACTGGGTTACTGACACCTTAGAAATGATCCCAGCCCTCGCCGCAAGTACGCTCGGTTGTGTTTAGAGGAACCAGAATGAAACACATCGATTATGTACTGAGCGTCTATGGCAAATGACGGAATGGAGGTGAGAGGAAAACACGGAATGACTTTACACACGGGACGAGAACGCCAAAGGTCGAGTGTTTTCTCTCCTAACTCCTCTCCTTAAAGGCACTGACGGGCTCTGGGTGTCTCAGTGAAGCATCACTTTAAGACACCTTTGAACACGCACTCACACACTCACACACAGAAACCTAATTTCCTTCTGAGCCTATTAAAAGACATTTCTGCCATTCTGGATGATTCATTTTGGAAGATAATTCCCTTAAGAAATTAAACTTAGTTCTTGAGCCTGAGATGGTATTTAGGGTTTCATTACACATTTTTAGGCTTATAAGACAATTTTGTGGAGACCAAGCTGATGAGTTTTCCACTGCTCAAACTAATCCTCAGATGTAAATTTGACTTCTTTATTAAATTGGGCACATTGAATCTATAATATGCTCAAATCACCCAATATAATTGGTGCAGTTTTTCAAAAGTCACCTGACTTATAATTAGGCAGTACTTAGAAACTTGGTCATGAAGCGGTGACTTGTTAATTTAATTACCAAAACACATTAAGCCTCAACAGTTAAGGCCTTGTACGGTTCTCCTAAATGATCCCGAAGTTTTCGGCAATGGTTATGTTTGAAATTTAATTTCTGAAGGCAAACGAGTCTTTATAATAATCGGTCATCACCTTCTTCACAGACTGGGTCAAAGCTCCCAGTCCCTGGGACAGCACATTTCTGATTTTGGCATCTCTCCCGCCCGTGACCGCCCTCCACCACCCTTCCAGTTTGAATAGATGTCACTTTGTCGCTGTTTTTAAAGAGGCTTTTTTCCGTGCCATTTACCAGCTCCACTTCTTTACTTTTTATTCCTCTTCCTACGTTGTATGTTTTTATTCTCTTCTGCCGTGGACTGAGGTCCACTGGATGGTGAAGGACGGCTTGGAGGCATAATTCCGGTCTCCCCAGGCACATGCTCTACGACCGGTATCTCCCACCTGTGTGCGTTTCCAGTTGAAGAATAACCGCTTGGCTCAGCCTTAAAGCAGCAGGAGTGATGTAACCATCACTGCTCCTAGAGTACGGGCACTAGAGATCCCATATCATGATTAATTTAAATATCAATTTAAAACCCTGAGTCTGTCTGACGCAGCGTATTAAGGACACAGTTGTGAAAACCAGCAAACTAACCCTTCAACGGTTCAGTAAAAAAGGCAGCTTGGAATATCGACTTTTGCTTTCAATAACTAAGAATTCTAGGAAACGAACTAGGGGTGGTGGAAGGGGAGGAGGGCGGGGGGTGGGGGTGACTGGGTGACAGGCACTGAGGGGGGCACTTGGCGGGATGAGCCCTGGGTGTTATTCTATATGTTGGCAAATTGAACACCAATAAAAAATAAATATATATAAAAAAGAGAAAGGGAAAAATAAAAAAATAAAAGTAAATTTCTAGATTATACACAGACCACACTTCCATGTGTAATACTGACAATCTAAACACAATTATGGATTGGCTTTTCAAAAGGTACTTCTCGTAAGGGCTCCTGAAATATATTTTGATATAAATGTTTATAAGCATGATTAGCGTGAAATTCTTAGTAGTTCTAACGACAATTACAAAACAAGCATCAGGAAAAAAAAAATCTTACTCAGAATTCAGAGCTCATAACCATCTTTGCCTTTTGCTGATCTTCCAGGACTCTGGGCCACGCTGATGCTTTCCCAGTCTCCCTCTTGTCATCTGCCAAATGAAACATCTACACGTCTTCGCAAGACCAATGTGACAGTGGAACAGCTGAACGATTAATCCTCCTGAGAGCGCGAGGAGCAGCGTGAAATAACAGGTTTCCCAAAAATGTGTGTGGAATTCGCTGGATGGTCGAAAGGCTTTTGTTTAGGGAAATGACATCTACCCTGAATTAAGAGCATCATCTTTCCCTTCCCGAGTGACTCACTGGATTTTGTTCGAGAGGCAGAATGAAAATAATATACGGAAGACAAAGGGAATAAAACAAAGCCCGATTCCTGGGCATTTTCAAAATACCTCCCTTTGGGATTGGTCTAATTTGGGCACTGAAAACACGTTAACCCACGACTGTATAAATAAAGTGGTGATTTTAGGTACGGTGGAAGGAATCCTTTACGTGTCAACTCATTTCACTCATGGCTCAAATGAAACATTTTGAAGTCGATTTCCTTCAGGGAGTTAATTAAATGGGAGATTCCCCAAAACGGTATTGAACCCATTTATGAAAAGGCCATTTTTATAATCACGGGCTAACTTAAAAGCAGTGTTGCCATCTCCAGGTGAGAAGCTGACCTATGTAAGTGGGTTGAGATCCTTTTACCGGTCAAAGTAGATCCTCTCCTCCCGTCGAAAGTACTTTTTTCTGTTTGAACCCAGTGTTTCTCACCTTAAACTCTCCCGAACAGCCTCCCTCCGCTCTGCAACCGGCTCAAAACAGGCAGCAAGCAACCAGAGGGACACGACAGCATTAAGCGGCTTCCCACTTAGAGGGCAACGACTTTTTTCAAAGGTTATGCATCCCCCCCGCCCCCCGAATTGACCATCGCTCGCTGAAACTACACGGTGTCAAACTCCGGCTCGGCAATTTATTAGGTGTGTAATATTGAGCAAATCTCTTTATTTCTCTGTGCCCGCAGGGACTTCTTTGTAAAACGAGCGTATTAGGTCAGAAAAGTTGCCAAGGCCTTTGTAGCTCTAAAAATCCTATGATTCCATATTTGGCCCGCTTGATAACGGCATTTATAAGCCATCACACCTATAAATTGTGCTGTCAGTGGGTTCAGTATCTGAACCTGAATATGTTTAAAGAGCAGCTGGATGGAGCGGACTCCTCAGCAGCCAGTTACATCTGGCCTCTGAACCAACTGCGTCACCTTCCCCAGGCCCAAGAGAAGTGGGAGTTGTTGAGATGCCACCAGTCAAGCCACATCCTCATAACCCTGTTCTCAGAAAGACGGAGGCCGGGCTGAGCTTACGATTTCTAGGAAGCGGCCTCATGACCCAACCCAATCCAACGGACTCGGTTTCGGGCTGGCTGCCGTGTGCTCCGTTCTAGCCACGGGCTGGACGTGACTTTCATAGCAGAAGGTCAAAGGCTGTTCCTTCAACACCCCGTGGATGAGAAAGACTGAAAAAAAAAAAAAAGCGTAACAGAAAGAAGAGCGACACAACTGGAAAGAATTAAGCTGTGGCTTACGACGCCGGAATGCAGATTTCGTTGGGGAAAAATGGAACGTTTCCAGCTTTCTGCACTTGAACCCAAACCCCCTACAGTGTCAGGAAATCAGGAACTTAAACTGTCACAAGACGTATAATGGGCTTTAAAGAGAGCGTCTACCATTTATCAAGGGGAATGCCTTAAAAGCCTACCTCTGCTCTGCAACCAGAGCTGCCAACGCCTTAAAAGAGGTGTGGCTTCAGGGCTCACGAAAGGAAGATGCACGAAGCTTTGGCACGGGACCTTGGAGTGGGGTTGGAACGGGACGCTGCCACTTAGGTAAGAAAATCCCATCGTCCGTTGGATGGAAACCAAACCGTATCCCCAGCTGTGCCCACCAGGCCTAGGGGACAGCCTTAGGACCCAAAGCCGATGAGTGGGGCCATCAGGACGACAGCAGGGGCCTAAGTCCTTACACTCATTAGATGCCGTAAGTGTGACTGAGGCCTTGGCCATCAATCAGGCGTGGTTGCCGAGAACCTGATGTCCAAGCAGAGGCTGCAGACTCTCCAGGAAAAGCTTAAAAAGAAAAGGTTCTGAGAAACCAGCGGGTGCACCCCCTCGGGTCCCTGGAGCATGGATCCCCTGACGGACAGCACGCCGGGCTGTGAGCTGTGGTGGTGCAGGGGTGCTCCGGAGGTCCCCAGGGAGCATGGGCCCCGCACCGGGCTGTGAGCTGTCGTGGTGCAGGGACGCTGGCGACGCCCTCAGGCCCTGGGGCCCCTGCCTCCCGAGGCCCAACGGCCAGGGCTTCCCCAGAGGCGGCGCAGCCCCTCCAGGAGCAGGTCACCACAGGTCTGCGGGCCAGGCTGGGCCCTGCCGCTCAACACCCACGGCCCAGGGATCCCAGGAAGGCTCGCACGACCCCATGGGGCCCCCACAGCAGGACACCCCACGGCTGGGCACGCAGCTGCTTCCCCGGGGGCCCCACCTGCAGCAGGGAGGAGGTCGTGGCCACCCCAACGTGCCCAGCCTACGGGCCCCAGCACCCTCCTCTCCCTGTCGCTGGTCTTCGGAAACCCGCGTGGCTCAGCCTGCGTTTCTCCAAGGGGACGACGCTGATGTTCAGGGGTGAGGAGCCCTCTGAGGAGGGTCAAGGAGCCCGAGGAAGCCACGGCGGTCCACCCGCTTCTGGAGAGCCCGTCACTCGTCTGGGACCATCGCTTAACCCCCGAGGTCCCACAGTTCCAGACGCACAGGGACGCGAGCGCTCACGGGTCCTCAGCTGGCTCCAGGGCGCAAGGGCCTTCCTGTCCCCTCGCGGGCCCACCAGACCCAGCACCTGCGCGGCGACAAGCCGAGTGCTGGCTGCTCGCCCCCCGAAAGCCGGGCGGCTACCGAGACCGCTCCGCAGCCAACACTTCACAGACACGTTCTCATGGAAGTAAAACCCACACCTAACTCATTTAAGAAATATTTTTTAGTTCCATTGATTAAAAAAACAGTAGCAAACCGGATTCATATATACAAACAGTCAAAGACGCTGAGTTTTGCAGACACACAAAAATACAGATTGCCTCGCTCACAGAGACGCGGTTCTTCCATTTAAGAGTCAGAAAAAAAAAATCCCCTGTTATTTAGCCCGGTTATTAAATTTCTGTTCCACATGAACATCGTATTTTCCCATTTTTCTAGAATGCTAGAAAATGCATTGTGACAAAAATGTATAAAACACTGGCTGAGCCTTTCATCGAAAGGAAAAGCAGAAGAAAATGAAAATTTTAAATCCCTGCGGTGCGTGAAGCCCACAGTCCCCTCCCAACCCTGCAACTCGGCCCACACGGTTTTGTATTTTCTGGTTTTGAGAAGGAAAAGACAATCATAGGAGGACTTCAGTCTGGAGAGGGAAATGCAGAGGGATTATCCAACGCGCTTTTAGCTATTTCCACAGCCACTCGAATTAGCTGAACTGTGACTATGACCAGAGTGACCAGAATCAAGGTGGAAAGAAGCGTTTGCCCCCAAAACCACAGATCTCTGAGGAGAGCTTCGTAACTAAGTTACAGCGAAGGGACTTGCACTCCTCCGAAAGAGGCCTCAAGAGCAGACGTCTAGAATCCATTTACCCGACTTGCACATCACCGGACCTGAATTTCAAGAATGACCTAGTGCTCAAGTTGGAATTAACAGGCAGAAAATTAAGGCTGGATCCCGATCGGGGGCTTCGCAGCACGGAGGGGAAGACCCCAATCTGTTCGCCTTACAATGCTGGCAAAACAACGCCAGGGCACGAGGCCCCGGGGAATCCAACCCAGTTGTGAAAGTCTGCTTGACACCCCCAAGGATGTCCAAGAGGAGACACACACATGGGCACGCGGCCACGCAGATCAAGGGCCACCACGCACCGAGATGGCCAACGTCGCGTCCCGGGTACGCGTCCCGGCGTTGCCACCACGGAGCACACAGAGCATGGACGCGCCCCTCCACACGCACCCTGCATGCTGCACGCTCTGAGCCACGGGCTCTGCACGGTGTCACGAGAATCCGCGCCCACCTCCCACTGGGGGCCCCACGGGACCCGCGTCGAGGTCTTACGCTGGACCCGCATTCAGCACTTCGCTTAAACGGAGCTCTCTTTTCAGGAAAGAACTCCCTTAATTGCGTTTCCCGTGAAAATAAAAACGACTGATTCCACAACTGGGTCAACGTTCCAGCAAACAACTACCGCAAGGAACGGTGACGTCCGCACGCCCACGAGTAATAACACGGAAGCTTCTGGACTGTAGGCAAAGCAAGTAATTCCAACCTGTATTACGACACGGAGTGAAACTCTGTATCAGGAGTCTCAGCAGAGCCGATCTTTGTCCCGAGAAGCAGGGTTTTCCACGTATTCTTTAAATAATCAAACAGACGTCGCTTCCTACCCCCACATATTGGCTACTTCAAGTTCTACAAATCACATGACCGTGACCTGCCCGTTGTCAAAACCCTGAATCCCGAGTCTGCCTGCTTCGAAAGCTCCTGCAGGAACCTCTAGTGACAGCACAGGAATTTTACGATCACAGCGTTTTGCACACTGAGACACAGGACGGGCAACCTCCTGAAAACCCCCCAAAAGTCAGCCTATTGCATTTCCACCAAATAACAGCCCTTGCAACCTACCAAAGCCCTTTTATCAGATAACAACAGCACAACCACCGAAACGAAACTTGGGAAACCCTTTGCCTCCTCATTTTTAAGAATCTCCTCTGCTCCCACTCAGTAGAACAGAACTGAGACTCACACGTTTTATTTGTCTTCCAAAAATAGCCTGCGCCGTGAACCCAGGGAGAGAGATAATGAAGACCAGATGCCTACCTTCACTGGTAGCCACATTCTTCTGGGCTTGGGTCGGCGTGTGATCTGTACTTGAACTCACGTCGGATGAGATGCTTGAGCTGCCTTTGCCTGGAGAGGACAGGAATGAGCAGCTTTTGAGTTTTGTGACTTCAGAACTGGACCGCGCCTGCCGCTCCGCCCCGCCCCGCGCCGCACCACCTGCTTCCACGAAGGGAGCCACGGTCCCCAGGATGGAGTCGGTTAGGTTTCTCGCCTTATGTGTTGCACGTCTGGCCCACGTAAGAGTGGCACCGAAGCCCGTGGTAGTGCAGCTCGACTACGAACTCGGACAAGACCATAAAACGTTCGGTAGCGTGATCTCGCTCTGGCATCGTGTGGGTGAGAAAGGACGCGTGGGAAACGCATCTACAGTATCAATTCTTTATCTGCGACTCTAACCTACACGTGTCGCGGTGCAGGACAAAAGCACACCTAAGGGCGAGGCATCATCCGAATACTAAGAACCCGCTGACTCCAGGCAGTTGTATGTATCACCTCGAAAACCAAATTCGCTGCTTTAATAGGTTCTTCTTTAAAAAACGAACAAACCAACAAACAAAACCCCCACTTATGCACCTAATACAGTGGTTACCAGGCAAGGATGTTTCCCCCTCAGAGGGGCATCGGGCAATGTCTGGTTCCATTAGTTACCAGCAGCGGGGAGGGTGTCCTCCGGCACCCGGGTGGGCAGAGGCGGGCGCTGGCCAGCACCGTGCAGCACACAGGACGGCGCCCACGGGAAAGAGTTACCAGCAGGAACGTCAGTCGTGCCCAGGCTGCAAACCCCTGGTGCCGACCGTCTCACTTCAGCTGACGGCGGAGTTTCTACTCTTGCAACTGTTAATGGGAACACTTGCTCGGACGCTGCTCAGCAGTCTCAACGCGTCACACGGAGGTCTGCAAATAGGAGCCGGACTCGCCGCCTCGCGAGGCAAGTTCGAAGTCCACGCCCACGGCACCTGCTGCAGGTTCAATGTGTCCCCTCCCTGCCCCTGAAGGCGTCTCAAAAGTGCATCCCCAGTGGGATGGCATTAGGAGGGGGGACCTCCGGGAGGAGATTAGGGCAGGAGGAGCAGCCCTCACGAACGGGACGAGTGCTATAGCAGAAGAGGCCCCAGGGAGCCCCCTCGGCCCGTCCACGCGGGAAGACACGGGCGGGACAGCCACCTGTGAGCCAGGAAGCCGGCTCTCAGCAGACCCCTTGGTCTTGGACTTTTCAGACTCCAGAACTGCAAGAATCAAATTTCTGTTGTTGTAAGCCACTAGTCTGCGGTATTTTTTTGCAGCCCCTTGAACAGACGAAGCTGGTGGTCTGCTCCCTCCAGGGACGTTGCCCCTGAGCAACAGAATAGGCAATAGTGAGGGGGTTTGCAGATGCAGTTAATTCCCTAATCGGCTGACTTTCATCAAAAGGGAGATTATCCTGGGTGGGCCTGGCCTAAATAGGTAAGCTCTCGCCTGTCTCCAAGAGTCCAGAGGAAAGAGACGCCCCCCCTCGCCCCCAGGCCTGAAGAAGCAAGCAGCTGTGAGTTGTGCGGCGGCAAGGAGTGAATGTGGTCAACACCCACGTGAGCGTGGAAGACCCACACCTCGGGCGAGGGCACCGCGCTGGCCAGGTCTTGATTACAGCTCTGTGGGGCCCACAGCCAAACGCCCAGCTGACCCGGGCCCAGGACTCCCACCCCGGACACTGTGGGATAATAAAGGTACCTGGTGCTAAGCTACTACAGGCTCGCGGTCACGTGTTACGTGGCAACCGAGACCCGATGTGATGACCGTCCACCTGTACGACACAGGAGCTCCTCCTGCGGGATTGGACGGCAGCTCTTACGTGGAGCTGAGGGACGCGGGCCCGGCGGCGCCGCAGCCCAGCTTGGAGCAGTGCACGCACCTGTCAACGCGGGGCAGAAGGCGCAGGCGGGCTCCGCTTCACGAGCCCCCGGGATTTGTCTGAACGTCGGGAGCGACGGGAGCAGCTTGGAGCTCGGCCTCTCGCCCCCGCCCCTCCGAGGCTGTGTCCACACATGGTGGGGACAGCGGCGCTGAGCGACCCCCGCAGCTCAAACGCCGTGATCCTGCGAGTCCGATACACGGCCCCCCAGGCCTGAGTGATGCCAACACTCGCTCTCACATGGCCCGACGCGCTCCTGGCGGCGTCAGTCGTCTTTCGTCCACCGGTACTCGGTGATGCGCGAACGGGAAAGCGAGAAATAGACTCCAAAGGCTTTGCCTCGGGCTCAACAATGACACCAAAACAACGTAACGAGTCAAACAAATCAACACAGAAGCAAGAAAGTCCATAAAATCCAAATCAACCGCATTGACGTCAGCGGCCGGCGATGTTACTTTGCAGAGATTCCGCCGCTAAGCTGCGTTTCAAGATGTAGATGCGGAGGCCAAGGCTCTCTGGGTTTCGGCGTCGCCGCCCGGGCCCAGCGAGGCCTCGAGTGAGGCCCCCGGTTCCTCCCCGCGAGCCTGGGAGCCCTTCCCCCAGGACACGGGCCTTCCCTTGCCGTGACGGTCTCACTCCCCTCCTCTAAGTCTGCTCTCGTTTTATCCCTTATTGGCCCATAAGCGCCCAAGTAGGGTTCTCGCCTTCAACAACCGGCGTAAACTCGGACGACGAGATCGTGCGGCAGGACTCACCGACACGGGGAGCCAGTAGACAGTGATTGTCGTGTTTATGATTGTCATCAAAGTGGAAGCACAAAGTAAAATAAATTTCGGAGGAGGGCACCCCGGTGGCTCAGCGGTTTAGCGCCGCCTGCAGCCCAGGGCGTGATCCTGGAGGCCCTGGATCAAGTCCCACGTCGGGCTCCCTGCATGGAGCCTGCTTCTCCCTCTGCCTGTGTCTCTGCCTCTCTCTCTCTGTCTCTATGAATAAGTAAATAAAAATCTTAAAAATAAATAAATAAATAAAAAATAAATTTCGGAGGAAATTCTCAGGTCGGAAAACAGAATGCAGAGCCCTCAGGGGACCATGGACCCCAACTGAAGAAATGCTGGTTTATGAAAAAAGGGGAAAAGATTAAAAATAAAAACAGATCGTGTCATCAATATTCACAGTAACAGCCACGTATGCTGTGCCGCGTAGGCTGCTAAATACCCTAAATGTCCCGCCACGTAGTCACGGTGCCCGGCGGCTGTTTGAGAATCACGTTTTTGATTGCCCTCCCCCCGAGGAGACTTGTTAGACTTTTTTTCCCTAATCATCCCCCCGAAAGAAATTGCAATACTGCCAATACGCTGTATGTCCGCTCCGCGCTCCGTGGGTTAT
Source organism: Vulpes lagopus (assembly GCF_018345385.1). Taxonomy (NCBI): domain Eukaryota; kingdom Metazoa; phylum Chordata; class Mammalia; order Carnivora; family Canidae; genus Vulpes; species Vulpes lagopus. Next base: position 670,123 of record NC_054826.1, on the reverse strand, counting down.
CTCTGCTTTTTTTGTACGAACAGGAGCACTCGCCTCCCCAACCGAGAACCGACTTTTGTCCCTTTGAGAACATTCGCCCTTTGAGAGCAAAACACTGAGGATCTAACAAATCAACTAATTAAGGAAAGCGAGATCACAGACAAGTACAGTCCACTCCTGTCAGCCGCGGTCTACAGAGTCCCCGCAATCCTGGATCGCTGCTTCTGGGGGAAAGGACGGGGCCAGGTCTCTGCTGGTCACAACACGTGTGTCCACCCATCAGCACATAACCTGCTCTCGTGTGGGTCTCTGGTTGAAGTCACCTTATTAACAGACACAGTTGACGGGTCAGCATTGAGCTGGAGGCCAACAGCGCTGCTCAAACTGCAGTGGGAAGTGTCCGGTAACACACGTGAGGCACCCACCACCTCCTCACGCTTAGGACCAGTCTTGAGCAAGGACAGCTCTTGAGCACGACGCTGGAAGGCCGCCTGACACGGCGGAACCATCAGGGAGACTCCCTCAAATCTACAGACGTGGTGGTAAGTAGACCGCGAGGACGCGGATCTACGGTAGGGATGTGAGACAAGAAGGACACACCAAAAAAAAAAAAAAAAAAAAAAGTAAAAAAAAAAATAAATAAAAAATAAAAAATAAAAAAAAAAAAAAAGAAGGACACACCAGCTCCTTGACCCCCGGCTGGGAGGGGCCCGCCGGGAGACTCGGGGTTTCCCCCACTCTGCCCACGCCCGTGAATGACCACGCAAGCCTGGTGAGCGCTGATGTGGGGGTTACGGATACACGTTACCCAGTAGACGAAGCTGCAAACACGGAATCCACAGATGGTGAGCGGCGACGGTACGTGACCCTGTGCTGGAACCGGTTTCACGGCCTGTCGGTGGCTCTCATGAGGACTGGAGCGCGAGGTCCAGAGTCAGGACACCAGGCCTCTATCTGGATTTGCCACTTGCCCGTGTTGGGCAGATGAATAAACCTTTAGCTTCTTCCGCTAAGACAGGGTGGGGATGATAAATCCCGCCTCGTAAGGCCGTTCTGAAGGCCCGATGAAATAATCCAGACACGGCACTTAGGAGACACTCTGCAAGTCGTAGAATAACGGGGGTTCGTATTTTGAAGACTCTGTTCCTGCCTTGCTTCTGGAAGCGTAACCACCTCCCGGTGAGTTCAGCAAAAAAGGCATCTATTTCGGGGTGGAAAACTCACCAGAAGAAATGTCGCAAGAGGGACGCAAGAAGGGACGAGCCAGGTAACTGTGTGGCTCCTGAGAGTCAAAAGCAAGAATCGGAATGTGACCATGTTCCCGCAAGCCAAGCTGCTGGCTTAGAAAGAGGGTCCCGCGCTTGGCACCCTCAGGCAGTGCTTGGTTAAATACCTGTGGTCTACACCTTGGCCAGGTGGACACGTCCAAGTGCTCATCGTAGCCTCAGGCCACGCGTGTAAATTCCTTAGATTCTCCAAGGTTCCTTGTCTTTGTCCATGAAGTAGGGATAAAAACAAACAAAGAAACAGCACCTGCTGCCTCTACTGTAAGTGGGGGCCTGTACCCACCCTTCAGAGCCTGGGGGACGCCGCCAGGGGGAATAAATGGGCTCCACGGGCAATCAGCCCCACCCAGTGCCGCCAAGAGCCCACCCTGCAGCTGTTTAGTACCGACCCGTCCATCGCAGTCTAATTTGTACCAGGAAACATGAAATCTGAGCCACTAATTATTATTATACTATTACGTGGACATAAGGGAGTAGATGTTACATATGCACGTGAGTCGCATCATGCATCCCCCAAGTAGCCAGCAGAGACCCGTCGAGGACGAGCCAGGCTGACCAGTCTGCCCTCTGGCTAACCGCCCGCCTACAGGACCCCGGGCGCAGCGACGGCCGACACCCCCACGAGGGGTGACGCGCACGTCAGAACTGCGCCTGCCACGCGTGGGAAAACACGATGCTGCGATCTCAGGTCCTCCCGATGCAGTTAAAGGCTCAAATCTGGATGGGGGAGCCAACAACGAGGGTCCCGAACGAACACGCGGCAAAGCCAGTGAAGACCAGCGCGGGGACCGGCAGGCGTGCGTGGCTCGCAGTCACGCTCCGGAGAAGCGAGCCCGCGGGCTGATCGCCGGGGCGGCCGGGACACACGCGCAGCCCCGGGACCTGCCGGGAGGAAGGCTGCTCCGGGCCGCAGCACGCCCTCCCCGGGGGAATGTGCCCGGCTGCCCAGGGCTGGAGGCAAAGACGACGTCCACTCCTTGGGGAGCCCACTGGACGGACTGACTTGAAGTCTCTATTTTACTTCATTTTTTTAAGATTTTATTTTTTTGAGAGAGAGAGAGAGCAGGTGCAGGTGGAGAAGTAAAGGGGGAAGGCACAGGGAATCCCAAGCAGGCCCCCTGCTAACCATGGAGCCCACACAGGGGCTCCATCTCCTGACACCGAGATCGTGACCTGGGGTCACCCAGACGTGGGGGCTGAACCACCTGAGCCACCCAGGTGCCTCTTGTCTCCTCATTTTTTTTAAATTTTATTTATTTATTCATGAGAGACACAGAGAGAGAGGCAGAGACACAGGCAGAGGGAGAAGCAGGCTCCCTGCAGGGAGCTCGACGCAGGACTCGATCCCAGGACCCAGGGTCACGCCCTGGGATGAAGGCGGCGCTAAACCGCTGAGCCCCCCGGGCTGCCCTGTCTCCTCATTTTAAAATTCCCACGTGTAAACCTGCAAAACTAAGTTTTTCCTCTCCTCTTGCCAGCGCCCAGGCTGATTCCGTGAATGCAGGTACCTCAAACCAGACAGACGTCCCACCGTGATGTACTGATAAGGTGAGGAAGGCAACGGGTAGAAGCAGAAGCATCGACCAATACGTGACCAGAAAAAAGGAGCCAACGGGCCTATGATCTCGAACGTTCTTTGGAGCCCAAGAAATCACTCGCGAAGTCGATTCCTTCTATGACTTCCAGATTATGTGCATTGAGTGCATTCCTGTGGGTTTCAGCCGCAGACGGCACGTGGGCCCGCGTCGGGGCTCAGCCCAGGACGCTTCCTGCTGCCCTCGGGGACTTGTTTCCGAGCCGCTGCCGGCACCCCGTGACCGCCTGGGTCAGGACCAGCGTCCACACCGGAGCAGAGGGGGGTGGTCTCCGCGTCGGTGGGTCACACCTGGGGGTTGAATGGACCACTAGTTTCCTGGTTGTTCTCTTGAGCTAATTGCCACCCTCCTTGACCCAGTTCCAGGGCCCGAACATGCAGGACAGCACGATCCGTCATCTCAGGGATGTGGCCCCATCAGGGCCCAGGGGCGTGTGGGTGACGAGGAGCACCCACAGGATGTCAGGGCCGCGGGGCAGGAAGCTCACGTCTGGAACAAGCCTGTTAAGTGAGCACCTGCTCCGCCCGCAGGCGCTGGTCCCTTCAGCTGAGCGGCCACCACCCCTAAGACAGCCAAGGAGCCGCCCAAACCCACGACCGTACGGGTACGTGTCACGTAAGACCCGCCGTGAGACTGGACTTTCTCTCCCTACAGGTGGTGGAACTGTCCAGAGTCACAGTCCTGTGCACCTGCCGCTCCTCTTGGTGGAATCTTTCATCATGTGACACAGGAATCCTGTGTCCGCTGGGGGATGTCCCCGGCCCTCGGCCCCCGGCCGCTGGTGGCCCGCCATCCACTCTCCATCGCGTGAACGAGGGCACGTGCCAGGACACAGCATGGTCCCTGGCGTCCGGCTGACGTCACTGCTCGGGTCCTTTGGGCCCCAGCCTGCGCCATTCTCCGTCCCTCCAGGGCTCGTAACGCCTCCCTGCGTGGCCGTCGTGCTGTGTCTCCAGGGTGGGCTCTGGCCCGTGCCCCCGTCCCCAGGCCCCTGAGGCTGCTGCTGCAAGGACGGCGCGCTGGCTGCGCCGCTTGACGTCGGGGACCCGGGGCCCTCCGGGCCGTGCCACCTGCAGCCGGAATCTGACTCCAAGGGCGTGGCACCCGTGCAGGCCAGGAGGTGGGGACGTCGGCACCCTGCGGCGGCCGGGGTCCCGGGCGCTACCTCTCGGCCAGGCTGGGGCAGGTGCTGGCGGGACGCACCTGTGACACCAGCCCCGGGAGGAGGCGCCGCTCAGGAGCAGGCCCGAGATGCGACGGGAGGACAGCCTGGCCCGAAGCAGGTGCGCTGAGGAGCCGAAGGGGACCCGGGGCAAAGGGACGGGGACCACGGGCGCCGCCACAGGCACTGGCCACACTTGGGGCTCCTCTCCCTGGGGAAAGAAGAGGCCCACGGAGACAAAACCGCGACCACGACCCTGATCCTCTGCAGGCTGTGATGAGAAGACAGAGGGGGGCAGGACTCCGGCCCCAACCGCCCGGCAGGGGAGCCCAGGGGCCGCGTTGCACGTGGTGGGGGCGGCCGGGCGCCCTGCGTGGACTGTGGGGCCTCAGGCACGTCGCCGACTGCAGGGCTGGGAGTCCCCCTGGGGCCACGCTCACCACGCGGCCACCACACGATGGGCACCGCTTGTCTACACTCCCGCGCAGCCAGGGAACACCACCTTGCGAGGCATCGCCCAGAACGGCTTGCGGGTGCAGGGCACATGCGCCAGCTCTTAGGCGTCCTCCCCGGAACTTGGGCCGCGGGCCTGCTCGCCCCACGATGCTGCTGAGCCTACAAACAGCAGCCGGCTCCTGCCCACGGGCGCAACGGCTACGCTTCTCGACCGCCCCGCGGCGTGGCCGCCCCAAACACTGTCGGATTCAGGCGGTTTCTTCCCAATGAGGAGCACCTGCCATCCCGCTCTCACCCACGCACGTGAGCGGGGAGCCAGACAGGCCTCACGCAGCGGCCGGCGCTGCACGTGCAGGCCAGAGCTCACAACGTCCCTGCGGGCTCGGCGCACGGCTCGTGGCCCTCGGTGCCAGCTTCCTCCGCTCGCCGGCGTTGACAGACCCCTAACGAGGGGCTGCAAGTCAGAGGAACGTGCTGCCTCGCAGTCTTAGAAGCGAGGGGCCTGGAGTCAAGGGGCTCGACCCATTCTCTGAGACGGAGAATCTGTCCCGTGCCCGGCGCCCGGCTCCCGGCTCCCGGCTCCCGGCGGTGGCCAGCACCCCATGGCACCCGCTCATCTGCAGCCACAGGACTCCCACCTGTGCCTCCGTCATCACGTCTGTCTTCACCCCACGTGCCCGTGTCCCTTCTCAGACACCAGCCACGGAGCGCACACTCCAGCGGGCCCGCGTGTTGGCCGGTGACGTCGGCAACGACCCTGTGTCCGAATAAGGCCACGTTCTGACGCCCCGGGAAGGATACAAGGTAGAGGTGGGCCGGGGGGACGCGTTCCGGCCCCACAGATACTCCAGCACCCTTTCCCGCACAAGTGAACGGGAGCAGGGACCCGCACCCTGCGGCCACCACACGAGCCCGACGCCAGGCTCCTGCACAGCAACCTACCGCGGTGGAGCCGGTCAGCGAGGCAGGCCCGCAGCATCGGGCAATGCCACGTCCCGCGAGTCGCTCGGCTGGGGAGGAAGCCAGCACCTAGCACAGCATCGCGAGCGGGTCTAGGCTGAAGTGGTTCCCTGACGGCCCCGGGCCCTGGCCTCCCAGCCCCCCAGCCTCCGGCCTCCCAGCCCCAGCCCCCCAGTCCCCAGTCCCTGGTCCCCTGGCCCCCAGCTCCCAGCCCCCGGCCCCCCAGTGCCCGGCCCCCAGTCCCCGGCCCCCGGGCCCCCGGCCCCCAGCCCCCGGCCCCCACGGGCCTTCGGGCGACCGCACAAGAGCTCACACAGATGTCACGGACACCTGCTGCTGACAGACGGCGCCTCACAGCCGGGGGGCCGCGGATCGCAGCACGGACAGGGGTCAGGGGTCGTGCACCAGCGCGAGCACCTCCCGGAGCCCTAAGTCGCTCAACAGGCATTTTTAGGTCAATGGCCACATCACGGTAATCTGTGCCAGCGCCTTGCCTAGAGTCCTGCGGGGCGGCTGCGGCCGGGAGGCCACGAGGAGGCTGCCCCTGGCCTACTGGGATGCGCGAGGAAGGAGCACACGCTGCCCCTGATGTCCCCGCTGTCTCCGTGCGTCTGGGAACAGCCTCCGGGCCGGGGCTTCCCTTCCTGGCGTGAAGAGTCTCTGGGCCCGATGGATCCGTACCTGTCGCTCCTGAGTCCCTCATCCACCCCTCTGCCATCAACACGCCCCGTGCCAGGCCCCACCTCGGCACTAGGCCACGCTCAGCCCATCTTGCGTGAGGCCACTTCGCCCTGGGACCTCAGGGCAGGGAAAACACCGACTCCACCCCGACAGAGGCCAGTACAGGGACGGCAGCAACATTCCTCGCCCTCATGGCTCTGTGGCTCCACCCATCAAAACTCAAGCACAGACCTTTGCACCCTGTGGCCACTCACTGATTTCAGGATTTTTAAACGAAGACGTTTATATGTGTTTGCCTTGATTATCACTGATGATCCATGTAAATCAGTGGAAATTCTGAATAACAAATTCTTATAAGGCATCGATTCTCCTCCTTCCACACATAGGCCATCCATCAACCAACAGTGAAACTAAGTACTTCGGAAATTAGTCTTATTTAATAGAAAACAATCTTGGGACATTATGCTGTTCCCCATTCCACCTTGGGCAAGTCTGTCATCAAAATTCTGTGCAGGGAAACTAAAAGAGACCCAAGCATCCTTACCCGGTAAAGAGGATTAAACAAGTTTCCCAGCCACGGCAAGGCACCCAGTACTGTTGAGAAAGCACTTAAGTGGAGAAACTGGAATTCTCAGCTCAGACTCCCTAGACCAGCCGTGAGGACTCCAGAGTCTCAGCAACCACCCCGACACCTCTGATTGGGGGAGGGAGAAACTGCACGAGGTCATATCCAAGCTACCCTCTCCACAGCAAAACTAAACGGCTTACACCCACAACAGAAGATTCAGAAAGACCTAAAAATTAGTTAAAAGTTGCATGACAGGGATCCCTGGGTGTCGCAGCGGTTTGGCGCCTGCCTTTGGCCCAGGGCGCGATCCTGGAGACCCGGGATCGAATCCCACGTCAGGCTCCCGGTGCATGGAGCCTGCTTCTCCCTCTGCCTGTGTCTCTGCCTCTCTCTCTCTCTGTGTGACTATCATAAATAAATAAAAAATTTTAAAAAAAGAAAGAAATATCTAAAAGTTGCATGACAGAGACAGTTGTTAGCCAACTTCCTCCTTCCTCTATTGAATCGCAATTGTATGTAAATTGAACGTGATCATACATATACTTCCTGACGTCAGGAACTATACACACATATACCCACACACACACTCAAATATACAGATACACACGCAGACATTGAAGTCACCGAACCGCAGCTGGATTATTTCACAGCTTGTCCTTTCGTCCACTGCCTGACCCCTGCTCGGGCCCGGCCAGTGTGGTGATCCTGGTCTGCAGATGACAGCCCCGGCTATACCATGTGCCAGGCTCCCTAGAGTCTCGCTATTGTCCTCCTGCACTTGTTCCACTTCCCCTGAGTTGGGCGTTTTCTTGAGCCCATGTTGGGAAATGACAAGTGTCTCAAAGGCGAGGAGAAGCTGTGAAGGACAACAACCACGTGTCTCACAGACAGCCAGGACCTGCTAAGTGCTGCCTCCCAGGCAGGGGAGCCTAACGCAGTGTCCCGAGGGCAGCGATCACCCCAGCCCTGAACCAATTTCCCCCAAAACATTAGCATAGCTCCCCCGTGGTTGGTGGGAGCCACACATGCTAGCTCCAGCAGGCACCTCTAGCTGTTCCAAGTCTACCAGGTGAGCCCCCAGGCACCTCTAGCTGTTCCAAGTCTACCAGGTGAGCCCCCAGGCAGCTCCAGCTGTTCCAAGTCTACCAGGTGAGCCCCCAGGCACCTCTAGCTGTTCCAAGTCTACCAAGGTGAGCCCCCAGGCAGCTCTAGCTGTTCCAAGTCTACCAAGGTGAGCCCGCAGGCACCTCTAGCTGTTCCAAGTCTACCAAGGTGAGCCCCCAGGCACCTCTAGCTGTTCCAAGTCTACCAAGGTGAGCCCGCAGGCACCTCTAGCTGTTCCAAGTCTACCAAGGTGAGCCCGCAGGCACCTCTAGCTGTTCCAAGTCTACCAAGGTGAGCCCTGCAGGCACTTCTAGCTGTTCCAAGTCTACCAGGTGAGCCGCCAGGCACCTCTAGCTGTTCCAAGTCTACCAAGGTGAGCCCCCAGGCACCTCCAGGTGTTCCAAGACTACCAGGTGAGCCCCCAGGCACCTCTAGCTGTTCCAAGTCTACCAAGGTGAGCCCCCAGGCAGCTCTAGCTGTTCCAAGTCTACCAAGGTGAGCCCGCAGGCACCTCTAGCTGTTCCAAGTCTACCAAGGTGAGCCCGCAGGCAGCTCTAGCTGTTCCAAGTCTACCAGGTGAGCCGCCAGGCACCTCTAGCTGTTCCAAGTCTACCAAGGTGAGCCCCCAGGCAGCTCTAGCTGTTCCAAGTCTACCAAGGTGAGCCCCCAGGCAGCTCTAGCTGTTCCAAGTCTACCAAGGTGAGCCCGCAGGCACCTCTAGCTGTTCCAAGTCTACCAAGGTGAGCCCTGCAGGCACTTCTAGCTGTTCCAAGTCTACCAAGGTGAGCCCTGCAGGCACTTCTAGCTGTTCCAAGTCTACCAGGTGAGCCGCCAGGCACCTCCAGGTGTTCCAAGACTACCAGGTGAGCCACCAGGCACCTCTAGCTGTTCCAAGTCTACCAAGGTGAGCCCTGCAGGCACTTCTAGCTGTTCCAAGTCTACCAAGGTGAGCCCTGCAGGCACTTCTAGCTGTTCCAAGTCTACCAGGTGAGCCGCCAGGCACCTCCAGGTGTTCCAAGACTACCAGGTGAGCCACCAGGCACCTCTAGCTGTTCCAAGTCTACCAAGGTGAGCCCGCAGGCACCTCTAGCTGTTCCAAGTCTACCAAGATGAGCCCTGCAGGCACTTCTAGCTGTTCCAAGTCTACCAGGTGAGCCCCCAGGCAGCTCTAGCTGTTCCAAGTCTACCAAGGTGAGCCCCCAGGCACCTCCAGGTGTTCCAAGACTACCAGGTGAGCCGCCAGGCACCTCTAGCTGTTCCAAGTCTACCAAGGTGAGCCCCCAGGCAGCTCTAGCTGTTCCAAGTCTACCAAGGTGAGCCCTTCAGGCACTTCTAGCTGTTCCAAGTCTACCAGGTGAGCCGCCAGGCACCTCTAGCTGTTCCAAGTCTACCAAGGTGAGCCCCCAGGCACCTCCAGGTGTTCCAAGACTACCAGGTGAGCCGCCAGGCACCTCTAGCTGTTCCAAGTCTACCAGGTGAGCCCCCAGGCACCTCTAGCTGTTCCAAGTCTACCAAGGTGAGCCCTGCAGGCACTTCTAGCTGTTCCAAGTCTACCAGGTGAGCCCCCAGGCACCTCTAGCTGTTCCAAGTCTACCAGGTGAGCCCCCAGGCACCTCTAGCTGTTCCAAGTCTACCAGGTGAGCCCCCAGGCACCTCTAGCTGTTCCAACTCTGGGAACGTGAGCCCTTCCTCCTGGTTGTTGACTGACTCGGCAGATGGTCGGAGGGGCATGAGCAGCTCAATGGCCAAGTCTGTTTAACAGGAGGGAGCAAGGCCTTCTCTCAGGATAGAGCCCTAGTGCTCGTTAGCAGCCGGGCTGGATTAGAACAGGAGTCACCCAGGCATACGGATGCACACTGAGACACAAGACGATGGGAGGACATCAGAGAAGGGCATCACTAAGATATACCAGCTTAACCCAGTCCTGCCGCCTGCGCTACTACTGGAATCCTGTTAGGTGAATCAAGGAGGGAGGAGGAAAGAGGTCTGTCTGCTGCATATTGGAGCTTCAGAAATCTTTTTTTTTTTTTTTCGTTTTTACATTTGTGTTTATTTAAGTTTGATTTGCCAAAAAAAAAATCTTATGCTTAAAAGACACAACTTGCAAAGCAAGCAAAAAACTTCATCCTAAAGGTAAGATACTTTTTTCCATGTGAAAGCAGCACTTTCTTACTCTAGAGACTGGCTCTATGAAAGGCTAAATAAGTACAAAGTAGTAATTTCAACAATGATGAATTGTAATATTTTGAACAAGCACAACCAAGTAAAATAAGAAGCCGTATGTATAGCCCCATGGTGAATCTGATACGGTTCCCAGACCAGGGAAATAGGTTAATTTGCTCTCGGCCACGAAAAGATGATTTTTAGGTCTTCCTTCTTTTAAAGACCATCATTCGCCTTCCACCTATAATCTATGTTGTATTTTTCAAAGCTTTATGCATTAACAACAACAACAAAAAATCACTCTCCCTAAATTTTGCATTTACAGCCCTTTTATCATATAAATTGCGGTCATGACCTCACTTGAGGCTTGCAGGGCCAGTGAAGGGAAAGGTCTGGCTTCTATAAAATGAGATACATTAAGCAAAATAAATCTTGCCTGAAACTGAAATCGTTCTTGAATACAGCAACTTAGGAACTAATCCCCCCTTTTCTTTTAAAAATATAACGGCTTTGCCTTTTGGCCAAAATGGATACACCCCACAAACAGCTGTTGCTCCCTTGCCCATTCCCTTTCTTGACGTACTGATACCTGGTTGCCGGCTGTAAAATTTCCTAGGATTCTTCCCCAAAATCTTCTAGCACAGGGCCATTGCTTCACCCAAAAGGGTGATGGGGCATTCTGACCACCCCATCTAGCCTGAAGGAAGAATAAGGTGCAGGGATTTAAAGGTTCAAGCTACGTGTTAGTGTCTCCCACTATTCCAGGCCTTTCCTCACCTTCTCGTAAGACTTGCTCTCGTCCTAGGAAGCACACTGCACTTCCTGAATCCGCATTTGCAGAACCCAGATAGGAATTCTGGAGTATGTTTATGCCCTGAGTATGTTTATAGAGACTTTGCTGGAACGCAATTTACAGGGCTTTAACTCATTTAAATAAAAAGTAAGAATTTCAGGCATTTGTGATGGTATTTTTTTCTCAACGTGATACTATCTAGGGAAATGTTTTCAGATGCATGGTTTGAGACAGGCAGAAGAATCTTGCCTGCTTCAAGATTTATGTATCTTTTATAAACGAGATGGAATTAAATATTTTGGCTCTGTTTTCCCTCCTCTCCTCACCATTTCATCGTCCCCATCTTTTCCAGATGTCCCCAACAGACTTGCACCACCTGATGGTGTCACCAGCTCAGTTTCAAACTCCCTAACAGTGTCCTATTGGTTCCGGCTTAAGCCCGGACCCTCTTCTATGGCCCGTGAGACTGTATGGTGACCGGCCACGGACTGCCGTCTGCTCAGAGCTCACCCCCAGGGATCCGCAGAGGAGGCATCTGTCTGTCTATTGAGATCAGTGCCGTCCACACTACCAGGTGGTTGGAGCCATCGGATAAACAGTCGTGAATGAACTAGGTAATACTTATGTGCATATAGCCTTTGCCTTTTGGGTTTATCCAAATTACAAAACTAGCAAGTTTTTAAAATACAATCTTCAAATACAGAAAGTTTTTTTTAAGTCACATAGATCAATATGAGACAGACGGTGAGTCTAGATATTGATCAGTGAAAGGAACCGCCACTTATATCACTTTAAGTTCATAGAAAAACTACTTACAGTAGCTTATTGCCCAGTGGAAATCAAACAGGGTTTAGGAGAAAAATAAACTAATGAGAACAGATCAGATAATGAATTAGTTGGAGGTACAGAAGGAGGATGCGGGGGGACCAGCCCGAGCCCATTACGATCGCATAAAGGCACACCTGTAGGTCAGGGTGTTACAGAAAGGACACAAATGTCCATGGAACATGGAAGCCCAGAGATAAATCCATATACAAAGGTGAAGACAGAAACATACTACAAAAAATCGCTGCAGAAAGGAAGAATTAACAACTGGGGCAGCTACATATCTATTTCTTTAAAAATCATATCTTCATCGTCATCCTCCTCAAAAATAAAGTTATGAGTCAAAATATACAATTTTAAAAAGATAAGTAAAAATTCATGAAATTTCTGGAAGGCAGACGTCTACTAATCTAAAGCTGGCAGGAGAAAGTGCAAAGAAAATCACCAAGAGCTTCAACCACGTAACCTTTGGAACAAAGCAACAGTAACATATATAATTGAAGCCAAACAATCCTTCAGGGGGAAAAAAATCCCAAGGGGCAAATGTCTTTATTGTGCAAGGAACTTAGGGAATCACTCAGAAAACAGTAAGACGGGCATGCAAACTGGGAAAAGACGGCAACAGATGATTCCCCGGAGAGAAACCACACTTGATATCGTAGAATTTGAACGTCGTTCAGCTCGCTGATAGGGGCAAAGCCAAGTGCTTTGACGGGAACACGCAGTCTCGGCCCGGGAATCCCGTGACACCAGTACTCTAAAGGGTCTGGCAAGACGCACATCGAAAGCCTCGACAGGCTGAAGGCCTCTCACGCGGCCACCGCACTTGTCCTTGAACCGACACGGAGTCGGGCCGCCCTCGTGTTCTCCACTTTGCCCTGAAGGGTGACCTCAGGCCCGGCAGGAGCCGACCACGCGGTTGGGGGAGAGGACGTCACTGGGACCCGAGGTCCCCGCAGCCGAGCGGCGCTGTGCAGCCCTCCGTAAAGCCGCGGGGCACCACGTGGGCAGGGCCCCTTTAGGACACGGGCCGGCCCTGTGAGGCGCATCCGGGGGGACAAGGCGGCATCCCCTGGCTCCCTGGGGTCCCTGCGGGCACTGCCCACCGGGTCCTGCTCAGTGGCTGAGGGGCGGGGGTGGGTTGGGGGAGGGCTGGGCCTTAAGTGGAAGCGTCCTCCTGCCCAGGGGAGGGGAAGCGGGCCCTGGAGATGCCGCAGCTGAGCGCACCCCTGGGCCGAAGCCTGGGCATCCACGGCAGCCCCGGGCTCCCCCTGCCTTCTCGGAACCGGATGGGCATCCAGCCCGGCCTCTCCCCTGCCCCCTGCGCAGTGGCGGAGGGCAGACAACCCAAGAGCTCTGTTCACACCCGCCCGCCCTCCCCTGCCCCTGGACGCGACAGCCACCCTGGTGGCCCTGGGGGTGGGTGGCACGGCCCCCAGCCCGGTCCCCTGGTGTCCCTCAAGTCCCCGAAGGCCGTGGAGAAGGGCCAGGAGGTAACGGACGGTGTCCAGCCTGCCTGCGTGTCACGGAGCAAGCCGGCATACAAAGGGTGCGGCAGGAATCGCGACATGGAAACATGCTGAGTATTTGAAGGTTGACGTTCATCTTTATTTTAAGGCGGGAAACACGTATTTAAAAATACAGAAGTGAAGAATTAGTAACTAATTCCAAATAATTATTTATTTATTTGTTTGTTTGCTCTTTTAAAGTTTTTTTTAGAGCAGCCCGGGTGGCGTGGCTCAGTGGCTTAGCGCTGCCTTTGGCCCAGGGCAGGACCCCCGGGTCCCAGGATCGAGTCCCACATCGGGCTCCCCGCATGGAGCCTGCTTCTCCCTCTGCTCGTGTCTCTGCCTCTTTCTTTGGGTCTCTCATTAATAAATAAATAAAATATTTTTTAAAAATTTTTTTAGAGGCGGGATGGGGGCAGGCAGAGAGGGAGGGAGAGATCTGAAGCAGGCTCCACACCGGGGGCGGAGCCCGACGTGTGCTGCATCTCACAGCCCTGAGATCACAGCCTGGGTGGAAATCAAGAGTCAGATGCTTAATGACTGTGCCGTGCAGGCGCCCGTGTCGTCTGCTTAGAAACAGAACAGACGGGGCGCCTGGGTGCTCAGCCAGTGCAGCATCTGCCCTCAGCTCGGGTCGTGGTCCCCAGGGGCAAGGATCCAGCCGATTTTGCCTCCCTGCTCCGTGGGGAACCTGCTTCACCCCCTTCCACCCACTCGGCTTGTGCTCTTTCTGCCAAATAAATGAATAAAATCTTTTTTGAAAAAAAAGAAACAAAGTGAAGCAAAGTCCGCACACGCACACGCACACGCACACGCACAGCCCTGTTACACCGCATGAAATTCTCCTACGGCTGGTCCCCCCGCAAGCACCACATTTCCTCCAGAATGCCTTCTCCTCTGTCGCGTCCCGAGCAAACCTCAGGCCGGCGTCAGCCTAAGGGGGCTGCACACCAGGACCTGAGGGGAGACGCGGGCCCTGGGCTCCCAGGCAGGCGACAGTGCACCAGGCTGGCCCCGCTGCCGTGATGCGAGCGGCCCAGGCCGAGGGCTCCAAGGCCCCACCGAGCACGCCCGCCACCCGACTGCTGCCCCCAGATGGCCACGGGTTCCCGGGGTGCACGGGGAGCCCGGGCCCAGGCCTGCAGGGGAGCCCGGGGTGTCAGCCCCTCGCCAGCCTCCCGGGGAGAAGCCCAGGGCTGGAATCGTCGCCGGTCACCGCTCTGACATTAGAAAGGTCCTGCACGGTCCCCGTGTCATTGTCCACGAAGGCGGCCCGGTGCGGCGGGCTTCCTGCGTGTCCACACCCATGGAGCCCAGTGGATGCCTGGCACATGGCCCGCTCTCAGCAGATCACCCCCTGGTGCTGTTCTGGGTGTGGACGGACACACCGGTAGGCGCCCCAAGAGTAAGAGGCCAGAGCAGCACTTGAGACACTATCCCGATCCCCCATCGGCCAAGAGCCACACCGAGCCCTCTGCCGCCGGCTCTCCTGCCGCCCGTCGGCCTGTTTCTCTGGCACACTCGTCACACGCAGCACTGCCCGGAGCTTGGACGGGCCGCTCCCCCTGGGCAGCCCTGCCCTGACCCAGGCGTCCTCAGGGACGCGGCCCTGGAGTGTCGGGACCACTGATGGTCATTATTACAACTGGGACGGCCGCGGCCAGCCTTTAGAGCCGGTCCAGGAATCCACGGATCCGCTTTCGTGTATCCTGTCCCTGCTGTGGCTGCCCCGCTGCCCACAGCCCAGGGGGCAGTTCTCCCACCCAGGCCAGGGCCCACTGACCGGGAAAGGAAGAGGAGGCCTCACCGGACCCCTTCACCCGCGGATACATCCCGTAAGCGCAGGTGACTGCAGTGCAACAGAGGCAGGCAGGAGGGGGACACTAACTCAAGCTGTCAAAGGACGCCGACACAGACGCCGCATTTCCATCGCCACCAAGGAGGACCATAGTCTGTGAAGAAGAGAGTTGCTTCTGGCACTTGCATCAGGACACAGTGCGCCACAGGCACAGGCTATTAGGGAGAGGCCAGTCTACAGTCCCAGACCCCTGGATTCTGGAATAGGTCCCAGGCCACCTGTGAGTCTCTACTACAGACACTACAGACGTGCGCGTGCTCTAGAATCAGTTCTCCTGGTTCCTTAAGCCTATCTCCAGCTTTATTCTCCAAGGCAGGGCCCACAGGCACCCTGCACCATTCACCTCCAGCCCCAGTGTGAGCTGGGAATAGCAATCCATGCTCCTGTTCTTATCCCTAAATCCCCTGCATTAGGAACCTAGACTGTGGCGAGTGGCTAATGAGAACGCCCACCCTTCATGCAAAATCTACTTCCCTCACCAAGGAAGGAACTGAGACGCCAGTTCAAAGCATGGTTATGTTTACTGGCCTAGACCGCCCGAGATCAGAACAGATACACGTCTAACCTTCTCAACTGTTTGCTTTTCAGATGCCTTACCAAATTCTTGACCTCCTTGACCCACCACATGTCGTCTCGCCCTAAACAGTGAAAAGCCTGGACAACCAAGGCATTTAATCTCCTGTCAGCCACCTCCGCCTCACGATATTTTACCTCCACCACATGGTGTAGAGGTGGACGCCAATGCCTTAAAACCTACCTCCTTAGTACCACTAAGATCGACTCCAGGCCCATTGTCTCATCAGCAAATAAGTACTAAGGGTCTAGTGCGTATAGAACATAACGTGAGCACTGGACAAAATAAATGACCGTAAGAAAAGAAGTGAGTAGACTGGATTTTTAATATTCTTTTAAATTATAAGAAATTGGCTTTTTTTATAGGTAAATAAAAAGGCCAGGATCCACGATTTCACATGATGCAACCTGACTGTAAGCACGTCTCTGGGACTGTACTCTAAGGGCGGTGATGGAGCAACTGAATGTCACTGGATGGCGCCCAGGATAGCTTAATCCCTTCTACTGAACGCTTCTCAGAGTGAGTTACCCATGAACACAGAGAAATAACATTCAGCATAAAGTGAGACGATCCACCAACCTCCCATAAAAAAGGATGAAAAATATTTGTTGTACTAATTAAACAAATAAACAACAACAACGAAACCCGCACATTTTTACATCCATCCCTTATGCTGTTTAACTTCTTACCAAACTCTTGGGAAAGTCAGCTTATTAAATTCTCATCTCAGCCTTCACACCAGACAACTTAATGAGAATTCCACGCTGAGCAGAGAAGGACTAAGGTCTGCTTATTTCCAAAGAAGAGGCAAGTGACAGAGAATCTGAAAGCAGGGAGAAAGGAGAAGGCCACACGAGAACAACATGGTAAGCAAATGTTCACCAGCTGTTCCCAGCACTGCTAACTGGCCTTCAGTCCATCGTTTTTCATTTTAAAGGCCCTAAAACTTCAAATGAATGCAGGGACTATTGTTCTACAAGGAAAATAAGTTTTATTGCCCATCCTTAAATACTTCCTAGTATCCAAGCAAATCATACTCCTGCAGCAGCATAATGTGGATGGTCCTTCCCCTGTGTTTGAATTATGCATATTTTACCCTGGAATCTGTCATTCATTAGTGCTCTTTTTTTTTTTAATTTCTTCATTTTAAAACACAAACAACATTTTAGCTCAAGGCTAAAGTGTGAGGTAAGCATATAGCATCAGTTGTCAACTTCTCCAAATAATGGAAATAATCTTACTAATAAAATTTCCTTTCACTCTATGTGGCCTGAGCTGAGCTAAATGTTAGGAATAGAATTTCAGTTTTCAATCCATGTAGAAAAGAAAAAAAAAAAAGTTAAGGTTTGAACTAGATGTGTAGACAACTGTTCTCCTCCTTGTGATTATCGAGGTCTCCGAATCCGTGACGGTGGGGCCCCCTTATTCATCGGGAGTATGATCCGAGTCCCCCAGTGGGTGCCTGAAACTACACAGAGTACCAACCCCTTTACACACTGTTTTTTCCTACACATGCATCCCTAGATAAAGTGTGATTTATGCGCTGGGCAAGTAAGAGATTAACAATAACAATAAAAGTGAAGAACTAGAATCACAAACTGTAATAAAATTTATGTGGATGTGGTCTCTCCCTCACTCTCAAAATTATCTCATGGCGTGTACTCACCCTTCTTGTGAGGCTGTGAGATGATAAGGTGCCTACGTGATGAGATGAAGTGAGCCGCATGACGTAGGCGCTGGGACGTGAAGTCAGGCTACTGCTGACCTCCGCACGCTTTGTCGGAAGGAGGATCATCAGCTTCCTGACCGCCGCTGACCACAGGTAACAGAAACCGCGGGGAAGGGAGGCGGGGGGACTGTGGTTCCTACAAAACCCGTGTAGGGTCCTAGGGCACAGCATTACCACCAAGCTTTCAGGGGCACCCATATTCTAAGTGGAGAGACTGAACTTCCATGGCTCAATAGTATGGATTTCATGCATCTCATGCATAATCCAATTGGATCATCACGAGAACCTTATGAACCAAACCTTATGATCTCCATTTTCAAGGTAAGAGAATCAGGCCTCATGCACACAAGCTGAGCTTGTCCAGGGTCACAGTTCAAGGCCAGCCCAGAGTAGAACCAGGCCCATCTGATTCCAGGACTCTTCCTGCTCATTCTGTGTCAGCATAAATTAAGTGGGTAACCATCTAATGTCAAGGTGGAGAATATCAAACTGGACCAGAGGACAAACAGCAAGAAGACCTAGGTTCCAGGCTAAGTTTCAGAATTCTCTAGCTAAAGGATTTAAGTTTTCTGAGCTCCAAACTTCCTCAGACTGCAGAGTGGGCAGTCAGTGAGCACTGATTGAACCCAAAGATTTATGAGTCCCTGAGATGCCTTCCTTGCAGTGGCCTTCAGGGATCCTATGCACCACGGCAGGGAGGTGACTACATATGGGGCCACATATTTCAAGACTCACATCACGAGATTTGGGGCCGAGAGGATTGATGTCATTAAGCTCCCGGCTCTGCTAAGTGAGAGGGAGAACTGGGAGCTGACACAAGCTTGGTCTACTCCTAAGCCTTCTGCTGCTCGGAGCCTTCCCCTTGGTCCTAGCCTCAACAAGGAAATTACACTTGAACCTTGAAAAATGTGTGGGTTAGGAATGCCAACCCCATACGACCAAAGGTCCAGGTGTCACGTTTGACGCCCTCCCAACCGTCACTACTAAGAGTCTACTGTTGGCTGGAAGCTTTACTGATAACAGAGTCAATTTACACATATTTTATAAGTTACATGTTTTATATGCTATTTTCTCCTACTAAGGTAAGCTAGAGAAGAGAAAATGCCATTAAGAAAATCATAAGGAAGAGAAAATACACTTCTGTATTTTCTGTAAAAACTGCACAGAAGTGGACCCCTGCAGTCCAAACCTGTGTTGTTCAAGGATCAACTCTATTTCCATTTTATAAGGTGAAACTTGCGCTTTCACGTCTTGCCCTATGACCTGTAAAATTCTCCAGCCTTAACTTAGAACGATCACAACCTGCTATGACCTACGGGAAAAGTGGTGTTGCGATGATTCAGGCCTGCAGGGATGCCGAGTCCCAGGAAAACTAGACTCAAGTCTTGGAAACACTGAGGGAAATAAAGGGCAAGCGGTGCTCAATGTGGTCAAGACTCACTCACGCCATTAAAAATGTGCTTCCTTTCCACAGAAGTCTCTCTGCTATAAGTGGAGAAGGGAAAGAAGCAGGGAATAAAATAACAATACAACCATAAGGTTAATAGAAAAGATTTCCCCAAACGCAGCTACCTGGCTCATTAATTTACACGACAGACATTGATTTGGTCTCTGCTTTAATGACCAGGCATTAAGAGCCGCGAGCCTAACAGCAATACCCTCTCTGCTCTCAAGACATTCACAGCCCGGCAGGACCAGCCCGAGAAGCATACTCCTCTCTGCGATGCCAAAAGAAAGGCAACGTGCTCCAGAGCTTACTGTAGGTCCACCTGGCTCAGGCTCGGCTGG
This sequence comes from Vulpes lagopus, assembly GCF_018345385.1. NCBI lineage: Eukaryota > Metazoa > Chordata > Mammalia > Carnivora > Canidae > Vulpes > Vulpes lagopus. The sequence goes on along the minus strand of NC_054826.1, from coordinate 651,094 downwards.
GAGGGATGAGAGGAATAAGGCGATCTGGAAATTTCGATAATGGTGAGTGCACACCCTAGGCGGAGTGGAGGGTCCAGAAGCAAAAGGGAACACTAAGTGTTCAGGAACCGTCGATAATTTGGCAGGGCTGGAGAAGACCGAAGAAGGAAGGGACGCAGAAGGGAGATGGCCAGGAAACTTGAAGTCTCGCAGATCCTGGCAGGGAACCTGGGCGATATCCTGATAGCAGGGGCTGGAACAAGAAGACGGGCACCCCAGGCTGCAGAAAGGCAGGTCGGGCCACCACACGGGAAACGGACAGGAGGGGGTCCAGCTGGAGGCACTGAGACTGGTTAGAAAGAGGTTTCTGGAAGTAGCAGTGGTGAGCGGACACAGAAGAATAGGTTTGAGAGATGGGAGCCCAGCAGAAGCACCAGGAATTTGTGACTGGACGGTCGGAGTGAAGGAGGCGGCCAAGTCGCAGACGCCCAGGATGATCTTCTCTGGCGACCAGAGGACCAAGTGTGGCCCGGCTTGTTGTAAAGGAGCAGCTGGAGAAGAGGTGGGGCTGCAGCCGTTCGGGTCTGCGGCGATACTGAGTCCCGGGAAATCCGGACGCTAAGGGAAGAGCCAGGCCCAGCTGTGGTCAACGTGGTCAAAGACTCTCCACACACTCGGGATCACGCCCGCACCCAGAGGAGGCCTGAAAACAGACTCGAGCCCTCGCACGCCCAGACACACGTGCCCACCGTCCCCTCCGCGCTCTCCCCGCGCCCGCGCCGCTGACATGCTCCAATGCTCTTACTTTCTCTCTTAACCTTCCAGGGCAGGCCAAGTCGGAGTGAAAGGGCCTCTTCCCCTCCACCTGCTGCTTCCAAGCGCCTCTTTATACCACTGTTGACCCTCGAAGTCAACGATATCTTAAGACACATTGTAAAAAGGTCATTCTTTTTGAGAAAAAAACGTGGCATGGATTTGGGATGGTGAATCACCTATTAGTGTTGGTTGTTGTTTTAAATGCAAAGAATCAAGATTTAGCCAATTCTTCACAGCAACGTCCATTAGCTGTAGAGCAGATGAAGGAACCACCGAAACAGGTGGACGCGTGTCCACAGCCACTGCCTGAGGCTCTCATGTGCGTCATCGCTGCTGATGACGCCACTGAGGACCCGCTGGCTGAGCCCGAGGCTGGCTTGGGAAACCCAACGGGAATGTTCAAGAAACCAAAAGAGCTATTCGGGCCACACACATGTTGGCCTGACACCACCACCAGAAGACTTCTTGGGGGACAGCGTCCAGGGCCATGACTTCTGATTTAAAGAACAGGAAAACAGATAACACAGTTCATCGAGCCTCTTTAGGCACAGACCTCGCATGATGCTCCCCTCACTGTGCTACCGTGTCCGCACAGGTGGGGAGGTGCACACGGCCTGCTTACCAACACCCAAGGTGCTGGGGTCAAGGACATGGGCGTTCTTGCTACCTGTCCTCTCGTACAGTCCCCCTTCTGTCTCCCTGAATATATTCTGTAAGTATCTCCGTAAGTTATAACAAGAAATCTTCTGAAATTTCTATTGGAAAGGGGCTTTTGTGATCAGCACTGGTGCACTGATGTCCAGATGAAGAATGAACACACAACAGATTATCAATATCAAGAGAGACGGGAAAATGAGTTTTGTTTTTGTTTTTTTAATTTATGATAGTCACACAGAGAGAGAGAGAGAGGCAGAGACACAGGCAGAGGGAGAAGCAGGCTCCATGCACCGGGAGCCCAACGTGGGACTCGATCCCAGGACTCCAGGATCGCGCCCTGGGCTGAAGGCAGGCGCCAAACCGCTGCGCCACCCAGGGATCCCAGAAAATGAGTTTTTTAAAAAAGACGTTGGACCAAACTCTTTAAAGTTGGAACAAATCAAAGTTCTGACGGCATTGGCCTTCAAAAACTCGTATTTTAGTAATTGCTCCATGACTTGCACGTAAATGGAAGATGGACAGAGGTACAGAGACATATTACAACTGGAAAAAAAAAGTCGTAATAGACACACACACACACACACACACACACACACACATCCCAGCTGCACATAAACTGCTTCCGGGCAGAGACGATAACATTACTCTTGCCTTGTGCCACAGTTGTTCCGTGTGATTACCAAAGCCATGAATTTACACACCGATACTTTAAAATGGGTAGTAAAGTCAGCCTAAAATATTTTTAAAGTGATAACTTATTTAGGGAATAACAGCATTCACTTTAAGAACTCGATCATTTAGCCCTGACAGTAAGTAAATCACACAACGGTCTCCCCGCAACCTACCAACACTGAGTAATAAATCTCTGAATTCAACATTACACCAGACATAATGCTGTAAAGCAAGAGTCTAGTTTTCACTCAGTGACCTCAGTTTTGCCTCTGCTGGACAGTAAATCTGATGCAAAATGAGCAAATATGGGTGGCTGAGTTTCAACCTGGCATAACAGTCAGGCTTTGTCAAGGATCCCAGAATTTAGAGTGTTTTTAGGAACAAAAAAAAAAAAAGTTTGAAAAACAAAAACATATGCTAAACAGCTGGGGATGGGAGAGTGAAGGCAAGGGAAGAACATTCACCTTTGCTGGAAAAACATCTATTTCGTGACCTTTCCTTTTAGCTGATCCATTCTCCAGTCCCCTTTTTCAGTCTCTAAAACGGTTATTTCTAGAAGGCTTATGTTAGACCAATAAAGGTTCATTCACTCATTCAATTAATATACAATAAACAGTGTTTTCATCTCTTAGTAGATCTGGGACCCGGAAAAAAGTATTTCACTTCACCGTATCTCAGTTTCTTCATCTGTAAAAGAGGGACACACTTGTGCCTGACTTATAGGACACTTTGACCGTAGTCCTGCGTCCTCTGCGGCCAGACACCATGTCAAAACTAAGATTCACAGCAGCAAATAAAGCAAACCAGATTCCCACCTTCAGGAAGGTGGAGGACATAATTAGGAAATGAAAATAAACATACACGGAATTTCAAAGCAGACAGGGACCTGGGGGAAATGCATGGAGTACGACTGAATACAGGGGGCTGGGGGCCACTTCGCAGGAGGGTCCTGGAAGGCTTTGCTGGTCGCGAACGTTGGGCTGAAATCCAAAGGATGGGAAGGAATCAGCCATGCACAGAGGAGACGTGCACATTCCAGGCCAAGGATTTCAGATCCGCAAAGCCCCTGACCTTGGAATTAGCCAGGTATATTCCCCAGAAACTAGAGAAATGTAGGAAAGGGGCAAAGCATGCCATACTCAGAAGCAATAATACAGAATTTGGCTTTAGTGAATCTGTCTATATGGATTAGGAAGTCACTGGATGGTTCTCCAGTGCGAGAATGACGGGTGTTTTTTCTGAACCATGATTCCAGCTGCAGGGGAGTGAACAGACCAGCACGGGGGCACCAAGGTGGCTCAGTCATTGAGCGTCCAATTCTTGATTTTGGCCCAGGTCATGATCTCAGGGGTGTAGGATGGGGCCGCACATCGGGCTCTGCATTCAGCACAGGGTCTGCTTACCCATCTCCCTCTCTCTCTCTCCCCTCCCACAACCCCATCTCTAAAATAAATAAGTAAATAAAATCTTGAAAAAATACAAAAGAATGAAAGTCACCTGGGGGCTACTGAACTCAGTCTAGGGGGGAATGCGGTTTGCTTGGCCTCGGCAGGGACAGAGAAGGCAGCACCAGAGAGCACTGAAGGCACCTCCCAAATCTCCCCAAACGCCTGCCTTGCCGTTCTCTTCTCAGGTGCGGATCCTGACAAGAGAAGTGGCCCAGAGGAACACGTGCGTAGTACCTACTGCACTGAAGTTCTCCGGATGGCTCTCCTCACGAGAGGCGGGAGCCAACGAAGTTAACAACGTGTTTCTATCAAGAGAGCTTCCAGCCGCGAACTCATCCGGCCGTGCAGGCTGACGTCTTGATGCTGTTTCGGACGGCAGCTCTAAGACCCCATTCCTTAGAAAGCACAATCCAGACGCATAATGGTGCTAGGCTCGCACGGCGGACAACTCTTCACTGTTCTCCCTTTCGATTATGTTGTAAATTGTCCTTTGGAACACACACTAGAGGCCTGGTGCTGACAATGGCTAGCAAGGGAAGGTCTCCCTGTTGTAGCTTCCCCATCAAGGGTCCAAGAGCAAGCACCTTGTCGTCCGGTTTCCATCCAGACGTTCAAACAGCGAACACCTTCCGAACAGCCCGTGCTTCCATTCCAGCCTATCACTTACGTGCCTTGAGAAGGAAGAAAGGAAGGAGAGAGAGATGGAGAATGAGAGAGAGAGAATAAATATAAAAGGGGGGGTGGCTAAAGCATGATTTGTCATCACCCAGAAGTGCTAAGGCGGGCTCCCAAAACTCGGGCTCTTATTCCTCCATCAATCTGAATACCCGCTCCCCGCCCCAACCCCAGATTCTATGTAGAGCAAATAGGGAAAGAAAAGAAAGTTCCTAGCCAAATATCAGAGTCTAGCTTGGAAAAATGAACTCTGCAATGACAGCACATATTTCTCAGGGCTTATGGGGATCTAGTGAAGGAGACTGGCTCCAGGCCTCACAGTCTCACATAGTTTCTTGATTCCTAAGTTAATCATTTTTGCATCGTCCGCTTTCAAGTAAGCCAAAGGGAAGCTTCCTCCAGGAATGGCCATTCATTGGCATTTCACAATTAAAAAGAGCACCTCTGTGAGCCGAGCCTTGAACAAGAATTTGATTTAGATTTAATAAGATACATGCTCGAGGGTAATGCACACCAATGAGACTGACAAGAAATACCTGATAGGATGCAGCTCCAGCACAAACCCAAATCAGTTTTAACAGCTCCTCGGGATTTATCAGGCACAGCTCAGGTAGCTTGACGGGGTTATAGCTGATGGTACCTGAGCCTTCCATGACGAAAAAAGTCTAAAATCCCCTTTCTCTCAACATGTTTTAAGCATACAAGCCTTGGTCCCCTCCACTAATGACACCCCGGAGACAAAACCAGATTAACAATCAAACGTATACAACTACATCCATGACGATATTTTTTGAAATTCAACTTTTAATTGTAAATAAGCATTTCCTTCTCTTTGCTCTGAAAAGTATCTACCCAGTGTTTTTAGGGGGGGGCAAATTTTCCATGTAAGCAGGTGGCTCCTCGACCCCTGGGAAGATCGCAAGAAATCACAGTGGCCTGGGCCACTCTTACTTTTCAGCATTTCTAAATCTTACCATTCAGATCACTCATTTCATTGGTCTCATCTCCCTCCCTGTGCAAGCAAAGACCGCGAGTAACCACGGGGGACAAGGAGGTTCGCGGCGGGCCTCGGGACCCGTCCTCCATTGTTTCCGATGCACACGACCAATGGGGCTCTCCCTTCCGGGGTATGTCAGAGGCTATCACATTTCGTATATGGCAACCCCTCTTCTCCTCAACTACGGACAGGGAGAAGGAATTACAATCTGATCAACCAATTAAAAATCATGGGACTTTTCAGATTAGCTGAAAGGAATTCCTACAGGTATTCATGACTCCACAAAACCAACTGGTATAATCACACATGAGTGCAGGACAATGAGACTGGCTCTTCTTGTAAAAGAAATATTTTTCTCAAAGGCGTTAATCGTGCTCCCGGGGGTCTGCTTGTTTACCCTGGATTTTCCAATCTAATGGCTTCAGTACATGACAATTTGGTTCTAGGGTAAAGGCGGCCTGGCGGGAGGAAGAAGATGATCATTCTTCCTCCCTGTCCGTTCCAACCAGGAGAAGCAAAGGACCAGGACGTTCACCATTTCAGGATAAGGTTCAGCATCAGCAACTAACAAATCTGTCATAGGATTCATGAACCAGGAGCAAGACTCTCAAGAACCAGGTAAGCGTCAGGCAGGGCTGCTGGTGATCCCCATGTGTAGCCAATCCTGGAGGCTCATGGGCCCCATGAGACCTCATTACTACGTCTCCTTTGAAAAACAGAAGAAGGGGATCCCTGGGTGGCGCAGCGGTTTAGCGCCTGCCTTTGGCCCAGGGCACGATCCTGGAGACCCGGGATCGAATCCCACATCGGGCTCCTAGTGCATGGAGCCTGCTTCTCCCTCTGCCTGTGTCTCTGCCTCTCTCTCTCTCTCTCTCTCTCTCTGTGTGACTATCATAAATTAAAAAAAAAAAAGATTGAAAGACAGAAGAAGAGCAGGAATTATCTGCATCTGACTCAGGCTTGAAAATCAGAGGAGAGTCAGGACCCAGGCAAACATGGCCACAAACCTCTTCTTCGGACATCCCAGAGGCACACGTGGGTAAACCAGCCCCTCTTGTTATGTCATATATAAATACCCAGGTAATAATATCCGGTACCCAAATAAAAGTAGTAAAGAGAACGTCTATCCATTCATTCACTTGCTCATTTAGCAACGAGGAGATCTCTATTGTGTGCAATTGTGCAACCACGGGGCTGGTGATGGGGATACAGTTATAAGCAATGTCAGCCAGAACCAATTGCTGGCAGGGAGAAGCTTCCAGCCTGCTAAAGGAGGGAGGTGCTCCTCAAATATCAGACTTATAAATGCACGGTTTATAACTAAAGACTCTAAAGGAACTAATGTAGTTCTTTGAAAGTGTAGTAGAGAAAAAGAAAACCCAACCTGACCTTGGAAATCAAAGAAGGCATCATGTGATAATGAAGAGATACACTTAAGGCCAACAGGAATCTGGCAGAGGAAACAGCCTGTAAAGGGCCCAGGCAAGAAAGAGCACGAGTTCAAAGGGTTAAAAAGAGGTGCACGCGGTGGGGCAGTGGGGCAGTGACGAGCTGCGGCGGAAGGAAGCCCATGCAAGACTCACGAGGCCCATTCACAGCAGAGATCTTTGTCCCGAAACCATTGAGAAATACCCAAGTGTTTAAAAATCAACTCAAGTTGCCCGGAAATAAAATCTACTGTAAGAGTAGCATTTCAAGTCAACAGGAACAAAGATGGATACTTCCATAAATATTTTGGGACAACTGGTCAGCAACTTAGACACAAAAATAGATAGATAGATGATAGATAGATGATAGATGATAGATAGATGATGGATAGATGATAGATGATAGATAGATGATAGATGATAGATAGATGATAGATAATGGATAGATGATAGATAGATGATACATGATAGATGATAGATGATAGATAGATAGATAGATAGATGATAGATGATAGATAGATGATAGATGATAGATGATAGATGATAGATAGATAGATAGATAGATGATAGATAGATGATAGATGATAGATAGATGATAGGTGATAGATAGATGATAGATAGATGATAGATGATAGATAGATGATAGATAGATAGATAGATGATAGATAGATGATAGATACATAGATAGATGATAGATAGATGATAGATGATAGATAGATGATAGATAGATAGATTATAGATAGATTATAGATGATAGATAGATGATAGATAGATAGATTATAGATAGATTATAGATGATAGATAGATGATAGATAGATAGATGATAGAGCCAACCTCACTGCTTTCCCCAAAATACATTTCAGATAAATAAATCGTTAAAACGCACAAACTGAAAACTGGAGGGTGCTAGGAGAACAGAAGCATGAAAGTTTTCTACTCTGGATTAGAGAAATCTGTTTAGTCCTATTAGAAAATATGAAATCACATCAGAAAGATGCATAAATGTGATGTAATAAATCAATGAAACTTCTATGTAGCAAAAAAAGAAAGAAAGGAAAAGAAAGAAAATCACCCAGCATCTAGCCTACGGAGAGATGAAAGATAAGAAACATGCAGAAGACACGAACATCCATCCAGGAGGGACAACGATCACATCGTACTAGAGAAGGAAACCCCACGAGAAGCTGAATAAAGGACAGGGTTAGGGCACTTTCCAAAGGGGACAGAGAGTGGCCTACAAACAGGTCACCTGCTCTATGTCAATGTTAACAATAAACATAAAAATAAAAACAGGGGGAGGTTCTGCGTGGACATGCTGGTGACCGGCGAGCGTGTGGGAAGCCTCTGCAAGCGCACGCGGCGGGGCGCAGGCCGGCAGCCCCAGGGGGGACGCGCTCCGGGCGGTGAGCGCGGCTTGGGGACACCAGGGGTGCACACCTGAAATGGGCCTAGATGTCTTGGCCCAACAAGAGCGTCTCTGAATTCAGCCAAAGAAGCCCCCCAAGTTCAAAAGTTTTAGAACCTCAGGTGTTCGTTCATCTGATCAGTTATGGGACAGAAAAGGGGAGAACACCACGGAACCAGTGAACCAGTTAAAAAAAAAACTGCCACCTCCATGCAGGGGCAGGTGACACATTAACATGGGATGCGTTTGCTGTCGTGGAAGAGCATCGGTGACAGTGGTGCAGTGACACGCGGGCGTCGGGATGCCGCGCACCTGCCTCGGCGCCTACGGGAGCTGTCGCCTTCCTCTTCTACTCACAAGGTTCAGGGAGCAGCTGTGCTCACCTGGAGGCCTTCGGGGCATCCTCACGTGGCCGAGCCAGGCGCCTGCCCCCAGCACAGCAAGACAACGTGCACTTCTGTCCCTGCAGCAAGCTTTCAGGGCCTGCGGTGTTTCTGCGTGAGGAGCGAGCCGGTGGGGGGCACGTTGGACTGTGGGAGCTGGGTCCCCGACGGGAACAGGCCTGCTTGCCCACCCTCACCCTCCCCGGCCGTGAATTCACACACCTCACCCACAGGTGCACGTGAGCCACCAGCCCAGAAGGCTCTGCTCTCTGAGACCGAAGTCGGAGGGGCCCCCGGATGCAGAGCGCAGCCTGCTGAGTGGGCCTAGAAGCTTCCGCAGCGAGGAGACCAGGTGGCATCAAGCCGACAACAGTGCTGCGGTCCCACCCCCAGGGCCGTCATTGCAGCCAAGCCCCGGAGGCCTGTTCTGGGACCGCATGCCCCCCCCGGATGCAGCAGGGAGTGGGCCGCCCTGGATGAGGCCCTGGACGAGGCCGAGGATGAGGCCCCAGATGAGGCATGGATGAGGCCGAGGATGAGGCCGTGGATGAGGCTGTGGATGACGCTCTGGACGAGGCCCTGGAAGAGGCCCCGGATGAGGCCCCGGATGAAGCCGTGGACGAGGCCCCAGACGAGGCCGTGGACGAGGCCCCGGACGAGGCTGTGGATGAGGCCCTGGATGAGGCCCTGGATAAGGCCGTGGATGAGGCCCTGGATAAGGCCGTGGATGTGGCCATGGATGAGGCCCTGGATGAGGCGGATGAAGCTGTGGATGAGGCTGTGGATGAGGCGATGGATGAAGCCATAGATGAGGCCCTGGATGAGTCCCTGGATGTGGCCATGGATGAGGCCCTGGATGAGGCCCTGGATGTGGCCATGGATGAGGCCCTGGATGAGGCGGATGAAGCTGTGGATGAGGCTGTGGATGACGCCCTGGACGAGGCCCTGGACGAGGCTGTGGGTGAGGCCGCGGATGAGGCTGTGGATGATGCCCTGGATGAGGCCCTGGACAAGGCCCTGGACGAGGCAGTGGACGAGGCCCTGGACGAGGCCGTGGACGAGGCCCTGGATGAGGCCCTGGATGAGGCTGAGGATGAGGCCGAGGATGAGGCCCTGGATGAGGCTGTGGACGAGGCCCTGGATGAGGCCCTGGATGAGGCCGAGGATGAGGCCCTGGATGAGGTGCAGTTGGGGAGCCAGGCCTGAGCCCAGGGCGCAGCGCTGAGGGGTCCGCACGGCATTTCTGGGTCACAGGCCCCAACACCTGCCGCCCCACCAGCTGGGTCCTCGCGCTTCCTCTCGCTCTCCGTGAAACATCCGGGTGGAATAGGCTCACTCGGGAGAACTGCTGGATGCAGAGCCGCTGGCGGCTGTGTCAGCAGCAGAGCCGCTGAGGCCGATGATTAACACGACACGGGATACGCCTGACGTCATGGTCACTGCGCATCGGAGGAGACCCTTCAGCAGCTTGAACCAGACTCCCATATGCTTTTTATTTTAAAGATTCATTTATTTATTCCTGAGAGATGCAGAGAGAGGCAGAGACCCAGGCAGAGGGAGAAGCAGGCTCCCTGTGGGGAGCCCAATGCGGGACTCGATCCTGGGACCCCGGGGTCGTGCCCTGGGCCCAAGGCAGACGCTCCACTGCTGAGCCACCAGGCATCTGTAGGTGCGGCCGAGACCGTCCCCAGCCCCATGACTGCTCACCTGGACAGCGGAGATAAACCGTGGGCGCCACGAGGCTCCCGAGGGCCTCCTGACAACCACGGGAGGGCAGGTGGTGAGGTTCGTCGGGTCACTGCTTCCCCTCCGTGCTCGAGCTCCCCCAACACTCCTGACCCAGAGCTTTATGTCCTGCTGCCCCCAGTATTCCCTCCACCCCGGGGAGGCACAGCCGGGCCGGGCCTGTCACACAGGAGCGGGGTTCAGGGTCTCCAGCCTGGAGGGCTTCTCCGTTAGCTCCTCCAGGAACTCTTTCCTCCGTTTTAAGCAAATGTGAAGCCAAGTGCAGAGGCGGGACCTCCCGGAGCCGCCGCCCATCCCCAAACCTTCTCTCCCACCCACTGCCCTCCAGCCCCGCCACGCCCCGACTCCCTCCTCTTCGGCCAGGGCAGAAGGTGACAGGACAGGACCTCTAAGACGAGGTCGTAGAAGGCGATGCCGCTTCTGCCTCGTTTCCTAGGTTTCGGGAGTGGATAAACCAGTGTCGAAAACTTTCTCTGCCGAGTAAGCACACGGACTTCCCCGGGGCCTCCCTTCTGTAAGGAAGCCCGAGCGAGGCCGCGGAGGGGTCACAGGACGGGCCTTGGGCCTCGGGAGGGCAGGCGAGGCCGAGAGACGAGACAGGGAGGAAGAGAGGCAGCGCCTCCGGGGCTGCCCCGGCCCCGGTGGCCCCGCTCCAGCCGCTGCGTGGCCCCAGAACCTCTCCACCTCGGCCTTTCCAAACCCCTGACCCGCCCAAGCTGAGAGGGAGCGGGAAACGATGGCTGTTGTCGTAGCCGCTCCGTTTCCGGGTGATTTGTTACGCAGCTACAGCAGCCAGAGCGCGCCGAGACCTGACAATGAAGAGACGAGAACCGCTTCTTCCTGTAACAGGATTTCTTGCACTTTTGTAAGCAATTCTGAGGAGCCTAGGGAGGCATCTGTGTTTTATGACTTTCATGATTCCCCTCCAGACACGGTGTCCTTCTGGAGGACGAGTTACAGGTTAGACTCTAAAGCCACATACTAATGGACAAATTATGGCCTGCGGGAGCACCAGCGTCCTGGGGCCCGGCGTCCCTGTAGACGCCAATTACTCACAGACCCCAACACTGATATGTCAGGCTCCCCGAGGAGGAGGATTTCCCACACCGCTACGGCCAGATAGGCCTGGGGGAGCAAGTCGAAACTTCACCGTGGTTACACGTAGGTGACAAGGTCTAAAACCTCTTCCTATCTGCTTTCACAAAAGATTAGGGATATCCCTGCTTTCCCCTCTCATTCTGCCCACCTCCCACACGCAGGTAGAAACCCCAAAGCCCCAAAGACATCAAGAGCAGGACACGAACACCGAAGAACGCGGCACTTCGGTGCAAGCTTCCGTTTGGGCATCCAGCCACGCACCAGGGTCTAACCAGAGAGCAACGTCCTCCGTGGCAACAACAGCTGCATATCCACGTGCAACCACGCGGGGACAGGCGCGGGGACTCGCGGGCACCGCGAATGCCTCCGAGGGCTCACAAGACGGCGGCTCCTCAGTACGTTGCAGGTCACGCGTGACGAGAGCAGCCCAGGCCGAACCAGTCCGCCTGTGGTTAACTGGGGCACCAAGCGGGTGTGTGAGACTTCGTAGAGGGGCCCGGGGTGGGACGGAAGCCGGACGCGCCGTGTCGTGGAAGTGGGGCAGCCTCGTTCACTGCCGCCCTGGACTGGGAGGTACCCACTTTCTGTCACGCATGGAATGACTGTAGTCCTTGCTGTTTGAACCATGGAAGTATCTGGATGTCTTGCAGCGTCGTGGGGGTGGGCGTGAAAGGCTCCCGAGGGGACCCGCGGTAAAAATGTTCGGTGATGCTCGTACCGCGCTCAGACTTTGCAGAACTACGTCCGAGGCCGTCGAGGTCGGTTAGCTTGTTTAGCCTCTGCCTAAGAAGACTCAGAAGTTCCAAACCACTGGGCTTACCCAAAACCGCCCGAAAGGCCCGACCGGCTAAACTCCCTGACGGCCTGTGATACTCGGTGTCACGCGACTGTTTTCCTTTGAGCTCAAGTCTCTGCCTACTGGGAACCACATCCTAACGGCTGCCCAGAGGGGATTTTTCTCAATGCATTGTTGTGTCTTGTCTTAAGAAATTCATTAGTTATTTCAAAACACAACCCATATGCTGTTCTCCTCTCCTCTGTTTCATATAAGGATTCCTCTCTCTCCTTTTTTGGCAGAAAGTTCCAGAAATTTCTCTATTCTCACAAGAACAGCTCTAGGCACTTTCCCAGTACAATAAAGAAGCGTTTTATGTTATGGGTGATGGCCAGTTAGCATTTGTATTTCTCCGGAAGAACCACAGCGTTCCTATCAGCCAAGGGAAACACCTGCACAGCCTGTGTTCCCGAATTACATCCATGACCACACATCCCATAAACAAGAAATCGGAATCCAAAGGACAAAAACCACAGGTGCTGCAGAAAAACAGCTCCGTGTAAACCTGTAATATGCAACAATCTCTTCCAAACAAACAAGATTACTAGGGTGTAATTGTAGCCGGGAAACATGGCCCTCAACCCCGCAGGACTGTAATTATTTTTATAACGTACAGGGTTTGGACTAAGCATGACCACAGACTGAAGCACTAAGGCAGGGCTCCTTACGCTGCCTGGCAGACACCTATGAGCGTATTCATAAAATATTTAGCCAGACCTGAACCTTCTTTTTTTTCCCCTTAACAAATTTAAAACACAAATTTGGAAAAAGGGTATATTTAGACCTCAAAAAAAAAAAAATCACCACATTCTTAACCCTGTGACTACAGACACACACACTGTGCCATATATCAATAATAATGTCTGCATATTGGACTCGGAGCAAAAACAAGGACAGCTAGAAGCCATTTTAATCCACCGAGAAGAAGAACCCAAATATTGTCATGTGGACAAGAAACGCCCTGAGAGACGATGTCGTAGACCCCACGTAAAGCCAGAGGGTCGGGGAGGACATGAGCCCGGCGCCGGCCCGTAGCACGAACGGACGAGCCCCGCCTGTCGGAGGGGGCCGCGGTGGGCAGATTAGGAGGAGGCCAGTCCCTGGGGAGGCACTGCCAACAAGGCTGCTTCGCCAAATAGTTTACATAAAATCTTCTAACTTTGGAGTCTATGTTTAACAAATCCTTTACGGCAAAAAAAAATAAAAATAAATTTAAAAAATCCTGATGTTGTTTATTCAAGTCGGCTTTTGTTATTATTATTTTTTTTTTTTTGGACGTCCTAATGTCTGCCACATTGACACGCCTGCAAGGAAGGTCCTTAGAGCGTCTGCGAAGGAAGAGGAAAAACAGAGGGACAGGTAGTAAGCAGGGCGTCGGAGAGCCTGCAACATGCTGTCACGGGCTGCGCACACGCCGGGGCGCGAGTTTTCAAACTGATGGCCCAGATCGCACGCAGCCAACCACCTCATCTAAACTTTATGGTTCCAATGAGTTATTAGGGACAAAAAAAAAAAAAAAAAAAACGATCCTTTTAAAGGTGTCTTAAATGTCAGTGATCCACGCCAGCTGTTACGCTAAGCAAAAGCTCTACATCAACTGTCTCCTTGCCTGGTGAATGTTGCCACACACCAGCGCTGACAGTGTAAATATTATTCTTAATTCCAGAGATAGAGCTTCTTGCTCATTTATGAAGTCTAGCTACTGAAGTGTTATCATCCTGCTAGCAAACTTTGTTAAGATTCAGAAGTGATCATCTTTCCCGTTGCTGTGAAAGCGGTGAGCTATAAACCCAAGTGAGGCCTGAAAAACACAGGATACTAGGAATGTCTCTGACAAACATTATTTTTCACGTAATTCAATGAATCACTAAGCGCAGCTTCCATTTAAAAATGCAAATCATTTTTTTGTAAATTTATTTCTTTATTGGTGTTCAATTTGCCAACATACAGAATAACACCCAGTGCTCATCCCGCCAAGTGCCCCCCTCAGTGCCCGTCACCCAGTCACCCCCACCCCCCGCCCTGCTCCCCTTCCACCACCCCTAGTTCGTTTCCCAGACTTAGGAGTCTCTCATGTGCTCTCTCCCTTTCTGATATAAATCAAACGCAAAACATCAGAGCGTGGACCCAATGGAGGGAATGGAGAATGCATGGTCAGGGACCAAGGACGCGAGCCGCCAAGAACTGAGCTCTGGGTTTATAGGTCTCTGGTTGTACTTCTGCAGAGAACTGCAGTTCTTCGCTCCCTAGACAAGCGTGCACTGGGACAGGCGTATTGCATGTGCTAAAACTGCAAAGAAAAAGAATAAGTAGCTAGAGATTGCACCATATTTCCCAGGAGACGAAACCGACCTCTCACTACGTTTCGTTCAACTTCTATTACTGCATGCCAGCTTGGAAATAACTGAAGTAGAAGATGTAGGAAAAATGACAGATACGATTACCAGCCATTCTTCATAGGAAATGAAATGTGCTGCTACGCCGTCCAAACACCAAGGACAAAGACACAAAAACTACATTTTAAAGTAAAGCAACACTCACTTATTGTCCTACACTTAAAATATGAGGCCGGATGAGCACAGGGCGTTACACGTTACGTGATGAATCCCTGAATTCTACTCCTGAAAGAAACATCTAATCTAAAATAATTAGGCCAACCATTTGTTCCTCTAACACAAAAGGATTCGTCTTTTCTGGCCACTGAACACAGAAAGCTCTTTTAAGTGAAAAGAACCAAGAAAACATCAAGAAGGTAACTCTCCTTCATGTGATTCTCAATCCCCTAGGAATCCACTCTAGATTTGTTTCATATTTCAAGGAAAAGGCAAAGAACACACAAATAATAAAAGCACATAAATAAGGGCGCAAAGGGAGGCAGACTTACATGAAAACACATCTCCACATCAGAATAGGTTAGAGCCAAGCCCAGAATACTCCATAACTCAGGTTGAGAGAAATTCAACATTTTTTTTTTTTAAGAGCCACATTTGCTAATCCAGGGCTCCTCGATCCTGGTGCTATAACATTTTGATTTGAGCCAGATAATTCTTTGTTTCGAGAGGCTGCGCTGTGCACTGCAGGATGCGGAACGGCCTCCTTGGCTTCTACCAACTGGATGCCAGTAGCATCCCTCCAAGTTGTGTCACCTGGGGAGCAAACCTGTCCACATCGAGAACTGCTCTGCTAACCCGTGGTGACGGGCAGATCCCCCATAAGCCAACCAGCTTTCAGCTACTGCACGGCCAGGGATGCCATGAGCTTCTCTCTGTCCAAGGTGCTCAAGGGAACCCACACCTTCACCGCCCAAGAGGTGGTGCCTAGGCCGACACAAAGGGGCAAAAGCTTCAAGCCTCACGCCTTCCCAAAATGCGTCCCAAGCATCTCCTCCCCTGGGAGGGACATTTCCCATCTGAACACTGGAATTTAACAGAGCTCTCTACATCAACAACGTCTCCTTGACGCATGTCTACGTGATGCGGGATCTTTAGAAACCACCAGGAAGGAAAGGACAGGGAAAACCCGTAAAACGATCAAGAGACTAAAAGATGCAAGAAATACTGGAAGAATGATTTACAAGATGCCTCAGATTTTTTTTTTAAAGGCTAAATTGTCAATTCATTCAATGCCTAGGCACTGGACACCCACCATGATTCAGCACTTGAGATGCAAAGCTAGGAGGGAACTTGGCCCCGCCATTTGAGGGAGCTGAGGGACCCACTGACGTCTCAGACACGCACACTAGTCGTTCTCAAACCCGGCTACCTGTTACCTGTTCAGGTCACCCGGAAGCGCTTCCTCAAAGTCCCAACGGCTCCGCTCGCACCCAGGCCCGTTACATCAGCGTCTAGACTCTTGGGTGGTTCCTAAAAATTAGCCTTTGAGCTAGACCGTGAAGGCTGGTGGAGACGTGGACGTAGCAGGGGGGAGTGGGGACAGCATTTCTAGTTGAAGAAGGTACAAGAGAAGGGTCACCGTGATGCAAAGTCAAGGGCATCTAACAGCTAAAAATAAAATCAAGTGGTTTATAGCCCCCTCCATTCACCAGGTCTGAGAAGGGCACTGGAAGAAAAGAAAGGGGGTAACAACCAGGCCCTGGCGCGCGTTAAACTTTGGAGAGGACAGAGACTCTTTAAATATTTCTGAGAAAAGAGTCAAACTTCATCTTCGTAAAACTCTTATAATGGAGGGTCCAAGGGTAGAGACAAAGGCACGACGTCAAGTATCACGCCTAAGGCACGAAACCCCAACTAAAGCAGTGGCTTCCCTTCATTCCCCTGGGGAGTCTCCTTGGGGGCTCCCCACTGGCCTCATCCAACGCATCCCAGATGCCCTCAGGCATCGGGGCTACACCCGGTGGCCTCGTTATTCTAACTCCCTTTCCCTACGCGGTCTCATGGCTGTTCATTCACTCCTCATCGGGAGGCGCACGGTCTGGGAACCTCTGCCTGGACCTCGCCCCACACTCACCCCTCACTTGATGCTGCCTGTTTGACGTCCCCCTTGGCCATGTTGAACTAACCTCAAACCCGTCGTGTCGGACACCGAACGCTCGGTATCCCTTACAAAGCCTTCTGCCCTTTACGCCTTTTCTCTCTGGAAATGGTTCTGCGTCCCGTCCACTGACACAGGCCAGAGACCTGCATGTCTCTCGGGACACGTTCTCCTCCTCCCCGATACCCATCCACCGCCAGGCCCCGTGGGCTGTACCTTGTGTGTGTCTCCCAGTCCCCTCCCGGTCTCTCCCCCGTCGGGAATGCCTTGGCCCGAACTGCCACCTTCCATTGTTGGACTCTTTCCATAAACGCTCCGACTTACTGACCCAAATTCGCTCTTGTCTTCCTACCAACACTGAGTCACCAGTTCAAATCCTACCACTCGCCAGATCACCGCTTGACTTAAAATTCTGTGGCTTCCTATTAATCTTGGGATCTATAAAAGCTCCTCAGAAGGTCTGCCGATCACCTCGATCTAGCCGCAAAGCCTTCCTGGCGTCCTGCACGTCTCCCATGCTTGGTCCCACCTGCCAAGGGCTTGGGCTCCCTGTTCAGACTCCGAACCGCTCAGCCGCCCCTT
This sequence comes from Vulpes lagopus, assembly GCF_018345385.1. Taxonomy (NCBI): domain Eukaryota; kingdom Metazoa; phylum Chordata; class Mammalia; order Carnivora; family Canidae; genus Vulpes; species Vulpes lagopus. The sequence continues at coordinate 633,883 of NC_054826.1, read as the reverse complement.
AGATCCCAGTAAAAGCCTTTTTCCCCAGACGTCCTTCAGTGACCTCCCTGCCCTACAGCAGGTTCTTACAGCAAACATTTCCCTTTAAACTCTTGATTGGGATGCAATCGTACATCTGGTTGACCTCCACTGGCCGACGGTATTCGTTCCCCCACCAACCTAACCCCTCAATCATCCCCACACGGGTCTGGACGGAACGAAAAAATACATAGCAAGGAACGTGAAGGAGAAGGAGAACACGCTCAAGGGTCCTCGCGGTTTAGAGATGCCAGATTTTAAAAAGGAGGAGTGGCCTCAAAGGGGCCCACAAAGCTTCCAAATCCGGACGACTAAGACATAGGAACCACTAGGTTAGTACCCGCACGGATCCAGATCGATTTATTTCATTTTTACATTGTTTTCTGTCTTTTATTTCCCACGGCTCCACGGCCAACACCAAAGCCCCCAGCCTTTTATTTAAAGCAAGTGGTTGTAAGGTCGGCGGCTACCAGCACATTCCAGCCAAAAGCCCAAGTGCAATGATTAGCGCAAGCCTGCAAGTCGCCCCACGGTAAGGAGACCGACTCTCTCGTTCCCTCCCTCGAGCATTAAATACGGGAGGACCAGCACGAAGGGAAGCTTCACCGCCGGGCAAACAGAACTCTCGCCGTGTAGTGACGTCCAGCGCATCGGCAGTGATGAGGTGCCTGGATGGCTTCAGCCCTGCAGGGTCTATTTTTATTTTTATTTTTCAAGATTTTATTTATTTATTTGAGAGACAGAGAGAGACAGAGCACAAAGGGGGCGGGGAGAGGGAGAAGCAGGTGCCGGCCGACAGGGAGCCCCACCTGGGCCTCGATCCCAGGACCCCGGGGTCGTGACCTGGGTCCAAGGCAGAGCTCGGCCCACGGGCCGCCCGGGCGCCCTGCAGAGTCAGCCTGTGGTCGCCGTGTAATTTCAGTGGTCCAGAGGCACCGGCACCTCGCGTCTGGCACGGCACAGCGCCTTGCTCCACAAGATACCACAGTACTATCCAAAAGCTGCTAAAATGCGCATTCCTTCCACCCCCAAACACCCGCCCATCCCTGACGCTGGAAATATCAGGCGGACCCTGAAGCATTTCCCGGCCCCCGGCGAGTCCCTGCTCAGTGCGCTCCTGCTGTCGAGCCGTAGCGTATCCCTTCGGACTTCTGCAGGGAAGACACTGAAGTTTATTCTTTAAGCCCAAATACGTCATGATATACAATGACCCACTCTGGGGATGACACGGTTTACGCCTTCATAAAATGGTCTTGAAATTCAGAAGGTACATGGCGTGGCGGCGTCACACCCTCGAGAGCCGCCCAACAGCTGGTCTTGAGGCGACAGTAAGGGCAGGTCGTACAACAGAGGCCGCCAGTGGGTTTCTGGGAGGGTAAATCCCAGTCCGCAGCTCTGAAGGGTTTCCCCGAAGTAGGGAAAGCACAGGCTTCCCTGCGTGTCACCGTGTCACCGTGACTTTTTATTCAAAGGGGAAGAGGATCCTCTTGTCCTCGGGGTTGGCCGTGGTTGTGGGGGACAGGCCCTGCCCGAAGCCCCAGGTGCCACACATGCCGTCAGCCCTGGGGCCGCTTCTCCGGGTCACAGCGCGGGGACAGGCGCCCGGGCAGCCGGGACGGCGGGCCCACGGGGGCGGTGGAGCTGCTCACTGGGCCGTGGGACAGAGAAGAGGCCACAGGCGGAGGGGCCCCGTTCCAAGACCCCGCAGCCTTGTGCGGGAGACAGACACGGCCACACGCAAGGCCACCGCAGGGCTGCCCGGCCGTGGGGCACAGGCAGGGGGACCAGCCACCCGTGGGGGTGACTGCTGGGCCCGCGCGGCTCTTGCACCACCCGGGTGACACGTGCATCACCTCCTGACCCCCCTGCTTACGGGTCAACGAAGTACTGGAAACCCTCAGTCTCCTCTGGAGGCAGCCAAGTGGTGCAGTAAGAGGCAGGAGGGGGTGGGGGCCCCGAGGGGGCACACGCGGCACCCGGGACCGCCAGCGCCCAAGGGACACGGCTGTGCTTGCGTGGCACCTCTCAGTGCGGCCTCCTCTGTCAGAGCCAGAGGGGCCGGTGGGGAGCAGAGCCGCAGCCGCGGGCCCCGTGGGAGCAGCTCGCCTGATGGGCCGGCCGGGGAGCAGCGGGCACGGCGGCGGCTCTGCTGAAGCCCTGCGCCCGGCCCCGCGCGGCCTCTGAAGCCTCCAAGGACCGTGCGACCCGGGAGCGAGTCCCGCTCGGCTCCCCACAGGGAGCTGCGTCTCCCTCTGCCTGGGTCTCGGCCTCTCTCTGTGTGTCTCATGGATAAATAAATAAGATCTTTTAAAAAATAATAATAATAAAATAAAATAATTAAGGACTTTGCAATTACAAAGTGTTTCCCTTCTCCTTCTCTGGTTTGAGCCTCGTCATTCTCTAAAGCAAGCATTCTTGCTTTGACTTTAAAAAGTATAAAGTAAAAAATAAACTAATAAATAAATAAATAAATAAATAAAAAGTATAAAGTAAGCCTCAGAAAGCTGAAATCGCCAGGCCGAAAACACGCCAACAGGGAATGTTAAAAACATTTGGATGGACCCGGAAGCCCTGACCCCCAAGGTCACAGACTAGTGAGTCACGAACGCGTCTTATCTGGCCTGCTTAGTGTTCTCTAAAAAATAAATAAATAAGTAAATAAGTAAGTAAATAAATAAATGTAAGAAAGAAAGAAAGAAAAAAGTCAGATATATCATATAATAAAAATACAGATTATTCTAAGAATCCTTGAAAAACGGGGACGCGGAAGCCTGACAATTCTGGGCTGGCTCCGAGTGCTGGGACAGGGCGGGGTGGGGGGGAAGCCGGTTCCCCACCGTCTACACCAGCCCACCCGGACGCCCGCAGGGTGTAGGCCTGCCCCGCACCGGCCTGGCCAGGGGGCACCTCTGTCAGCACACGTGAAACCGCATGGCAGGTGGCGGGGATGCCCCCAGCCACGCAGAGCACGGCTCTCCAGGGCGACCCCACGTGCACGGATTCCACCTCCGTGTCGTTCGCTCCAGTGTCCCGTCATCACTTCGCGTGCACCGAGCGGCGACGGAAAACACCTGCTCCGCAGGGCGTCCACACCCTGGTCAAAGTGGGATCGCTGCCGGGGACGGCCGGGGTCTCTGCGGGGGAGAAAAGCCGCTGGCTCCCAGCTGCGGTCCCCCTGCCAGCCTCCCGGTCCCCGGGCATCCAGCAGCGCGGGAGGGCTCGGGTCGGGGTTCCCGGCAGCCGCCCAAAGCCCTCCCGTGAGCGGGGGAGCGTGAAGGGGCCCACGGCCACACTCGCAGCCTCGCGGCCTCGACTTCGGCCGTGAAAAGACACGATCTGGAAGGGGGGGGCGCTGGAATGGCAGGGAGACTCTCGGTGAGGTCTTACGACTGCGATTCCACTTTGGGATCTGAATCCGCTCGTGGAAAACAGACGCTTCAGCTGCTGAAACGGCGACATTTTAAAGTTTTCGTTTCATAAAAGTGAAAGCACAGCTGTGACCCCGGCACCCTGAGGCACGAGCCCGCACAGTCCCCGCCCGAGGAGGACCAGGCCCCGTCTCTGCTCGGGGTGCGGGGAGCCGCGAGACACACAGCCTGCAGCCCGACGCCGGGGCGCGAGCTTTGGAAGCTGGCACGTGCTCGGGCCCGGGGCCGCTCGGTGGGCACCAGCCTGCGCCCTCCACCCCGGGCCGCCTGCTCTGGCCCGAGCACAACAGCTCAGTTCGACGACACGCGGCACATGGGCTCAGGGAAGGGGACCCCGGCGCCCTGGAACACCCGGCAGCCCACGGGAGCTCACCTGCGCGGCAGGCACGCGGCCCGTTAACTCCATTCAACCAATGTAGTTTCGTTGGGAAGAAAAATAAACCTCGCAGCCTCCCCCCCCCCACAGACTGGGAGACATCCTTAGGCTTATTTCATTTATAGTTGAGCAAAACACCCAACGTCCCCGGCCTCCGCTTGCCGACACATAAGCTGGAAGGATCTTAGTACTGACTTGACTTCCGACCCAGGTCTACGCCTGCAAGGGCTTCGACTTAGTTCCTACATTTTAGCAACACAGAAATGGGGGGGACGGGAGGGGGGGGGCTTTTTTCTTCCAAATTATACAGTAGAATATTGAATTTTGAAGTATTTCTTATTCTACTCCATAGGCCATATGAAAAAGAATCCTTTTATTCTGCTGCTGAAATGTATATAAGCTACGTAGACATCTGAGCAGGGCAGTCACCGGTCACGGACGCTGGGGACAGGCGGGGACGCGTAGGCAGCCGCCGCGGGAGATGTTAGGGGAGCCCCGTCCGTCTCTGAGGCACCACGATTCCGGATGCAGGTCCTCATAGTCTTGCCCAAACTCACTAAACAGACAACACCCGCGTGAACCCTAACGTAAGCCATAGGCTCCGTGTGCAAGTGACGGGTGAACGCGGGCTCTGGATTACAGTAAGCGCCCAGTCCAGCGGGCGCTGTGGGGCACGGGAGGGCGAATGAGGCACAGGGCCAGCTGATACGGAAAACCTCTGTGCCTTTCACTCCGCTTTACTCTGGACCTGAAATTGCTCTAAAACACGGTCTTTAGGGGATCCCTGGGGGGGTCTCAGTGGTTTAGCACCCGCCTTCGGCCCAGGGCGTGACCCCGGGGTCCCAGCATCGAGTCCCACATCAGGCTCCCTGCATGGAGCCTGCTTCTCCCTCTGCCTGTGTCTCTGCCCCTCTCTCTCTCTGTGTCTCTCATGAATAAATAAATAAAATCTTTAAAAAAAAAATTTAAAACACAGTCTTTAAAAAAAAGAAGCAAAACGAAATGAAACCAGGTTATAAAAAAAGGGAGGGGACTGAAAAGTAACGCTAACGAGCTGCTGGCAGAGTTAAAAGTAAGAGGTGCCGGTGCCCTCACGGTGCCGCTGTGCATGTGGCCGTGTGTGCATGAAGCAGATCGGTGCACGTCACTGGGGCCAAAGTGACCGTCCTCGTGTGACTCAGTGCCTCCCTGGGGAGGACATGCTTCTGCAGCAGACCTCCCCTGACAGCCCTGTACGCGTATAAAGGCCACATGTATTTCAAAAGCGATCTGCGGGCCTCCAGGACAAAGGCCAGCCGCCACGGAGAGGTCACGAGAGGCCGCGAGTGCATCCCGGGGAGCCTGGCCCGCCTGACCCTCTCCCAGGGTCTGCAGAAAGGGAAGCCATCTGCTCTTCCAAAGGCCTGAAAATATCTATTCCTTGGCAATAAAATAGGTTTCTCACAAGCCTGCTTCGGGTACGACATGTGGACTTTACGGGGTGGGAACGAGTGTCCCGGTCCCAGAATTCATGCCCCCATTTCTCTCCCCGAGTGCTTGCTCCGAGTCACGTCCCTCGTAACCACACCTACCTCCGCACGGCACACGGGGTGGCTACTCAAGTTCAGCAAATTGAATTAAATGGTTTACAGACATCCTTGGGAGAATGACTCAGCCATTGTTTGGTATTCCTACGTGGGCTTGCCGAAATAAAACAAGAGGAGCCAGTGCCCCCTTGGCCAGCTGCACTTACAATTGAAATGCTAGTTGTTCATTTTTTACTACTTATGCTCAAATTAAAAAAAAAAAATAAAAAAAAAAGGTACCAGAGCACAGGTTCTTGGAAATCTGCTCCCTTTAAGTCTCCTACCCATCCAAATTCCTCTGCAATATAATAGTCAACTTGGACCCCACGCTCTCGCGAAAAACATAAAAACGTCTACATCCTGAAGCATTTTACATCATCTCCAATCTGTTTTCAATGCAAGAAACAGAAGAGACGTGAATTTTCCAGGAGAGATTGCTGTAAACGTCGTATTCTCCTGTCTTCCATGTTTAGCTTCTTCTTATCCTTTAAAAATAACATCTTTCCTGACGTGTGTCCTGCTTCCTTTCGTGTGTCAATGCGACTGGATCACAGCGTGCCTAGGCTGCTTGCTCAAACGTCCTTCTGGATGTGAGAGGGAGCGGGCTTGGGATGGATTAACACGCGAATGGAATAAAGCAGGTGTCCTCCCTAACGTGGGTGGGCCGTATCCAATCAGTTGAAGGCCACAACGGAACAATAAGGCGACCCTCCCAGTGAGCCAGGGAGACCTTGTCCTGCCGGAGTCCCTGAGCTGGGACTCTGTTCTCTCCTGACTTTGGACTTAACGTTGGCTCGTTTGGTCGTGGGCCTGCCAGTTGGTATTCACCAGAACCACAGCACCGTCCTCCGGGATGGCCCACTCGCCGACCGCGCGTCTGGGACCTGTCGGCCTCCGCGGCTGTGGAAGCCCATATGCACCTACACACAGAGACGCACACGCCCGGGAAGATCCGTCCTACTGGTTCCGTTTCTCGGCGGGATGCTACCACGACGTGACCTGGAGACACGTGACCGCACGTCACCCTATACCTTTGCTCGTTTAGAATCTTTTCACCAAACCACGAGCTACCGCCCCCGAATGAAGATGAAGGCTTCCTTCCATTCAAATATCGCCTTTCCCGTTTCTACTGGAAAAACACGGCGTCACGTTAGAAACAGCCTAGGTTTCAATAAATATTTTCTTCGTGGAAACTTGACAAACTTTCTTGAAGCACGAGCTAATCATATTTTTATGGCCTGGAAAAATCGTATCAGAAAGACGGGAAAACGCAGCCAACTGCCATTCACTTTGATGGAAAAGATCATATGCCGATTTTCTCCCTATTTTTTATTACTGTTATTTTAATAGCTGCATATGGGAAACAACTATGCAAGCTTAGTCTTATTTGCTTTTCCAAAGTCGTATCTTTATTTAAAAAAAAAAAAAAAAAGCCACACACAAATACACCGTAGCATTTTTCTTATGTTCTCGCTTTTCTATAAAGGCCAGGGCTGGGGATCCCCGGGGGGCTCAGTGGTTGAGCATCTGCCTTTGGCCCAGGGCGTGATCCTGGGGTCCCGGGATCGAGTCCCACGTCAGGCTCCCTGCATGGAGCCTGCTTCTCCCTCTCCTGTGTCTCTGCCTCTCTCTCTCTATGTCTATCATAAATAAATAAATAAATAAATAAATAAATAAATAAATAAATAAATAAATAAATAAAATCTTAAAAAAAAAAAACCTCTCGCAAGATGGACTTCCGTGGGTTTGGAGTCAGACCCCTCCGGAAGCCACCTGGATCCTGGATCCTGGGCCATATACTCAGCGGCGGAGGTGGGAAGGGGCACCCGGGGGCTCGACCGCACACGCTGGGTCGCAGGGCACATGACTCTTGATCTTGGGGTCATGAGGTCAAGCCCCTCGCTGGGCCCAGAGATTCCTCACAAGAAAAACAAACAACAAAAACAGAGGCGAGATGAAGGAAGTGGCACGGCGGGCGGGCTCAGCAGTTAACTGAACCGGTGAGCAAGGCAGGTTTCCCTTACCACACTGTCCTTCAGTTGTTGTTGTTTTTTTCCATTTTTTTCGCTTCTCATTCTAATACTGAGAACGTACGTGCATCTACTTCTTAGTCACGCATCCACTAAGCCGCGCCGACGCTGCCATTCACGCTTAGCATCTTCCTTGAGAAAATCTAGAGTGAGGTTCACTACGCCTGCTCCACGTGTACACACTCCCGCGCCCGCACGCAGACACGGACATCGCGACCGTCTGACCCGCTAGATTGAGGCTGAAAATCACTTTTAAAAGCCAGACCTAGGATTTAAGAAGGATCCTTCATACCGAGAGACACGGGCAGAGGGAGCAGCAGGCTCCATGCAGGGAGCCCGACGTGGGACTCGATCCCCGGTCCCCGAGGTCACACTCTGGGCCGAAGGCGGCGCCAAACCGCTGAGCCCCCCAGGGATCCCCCATCCCAACTTTTAATAAAGAGGAGGCAGTTGGTAACTAAAAGGTTCAAGACACCCTGAAAGAGTGAAGACGGAGAAAAAAAAAAGACGGCTCACGCTTCATGTGTCCATGCGCTAACCGGGATGAACAGCTGCCAGTGACAGCATTAAAAGGGGCTTTATGAGAAGCGAATTTATTTATTTTAAGACGCCGAGAATGGACACTTTAAGCCCTGATGGGACACTCAGACCCACAGTGACTGGACGTAACCACCCATTTTTATTTTAAATATTTAGAAAGTAAAGGCCCAACCATGGGGCTGGACACGTTTCAAGAGTTGTTCGGCGCAGAGCTTCCTTTCACGAGGCATCAAGCCTTCCCGAGCCCAAAGAATTCCCTAAGTCCCTCCGACTCCCTTCCCACGAGCGAGGAGGGATGGGTCCTGAAGCGCCACGGCCTCCTTGCCGAATCACCCGCCCGCCGACAGGAGCGTCGAGGTGCAGGCTCGCGGGGGACTTCTGGGTCCTCCAGGCGGGGGGCGCCTGCCCTGGGCGAGCCCCACGGCCGGGAGCACCGAGGAGGGGCGGGCGACGTCCCACACAGGAGCCTGGCCCCTGCGGGCCCCTCTGAACAGGACAGCGAGGACTACTTGCAGGAGACAGCTCGAGCGGCCGCGGGGAGCGCTCCGGGCCCGTCCCCATCCCGTCCAGGGGCGGCCGCTCTGGCCCACACCTGGGTCGTGAAGATGCTGCCGTCAGCAGGCCCCCCGGGAAGAGCCGCTGGACACCCCTAGAGAGGCCAGGACCAGGCCTCACGAGCCCCTTGCACCCCCGCAGCCCGGGCCCCCTGCTCCCCCGGCGCCCCCCCAACATCAGGAGTCCCTCGACGGCCAGCGGCCCAGCCCCTCCGGCCTCCCGGTCACGCAGGGCGTGATTCACCCCAACAGTGGCCGCCATCACCCCTGATGCTGCTCAGCACCCACGTCTTCCCCAAAACACGTTCCACGGGGCGAGGACGTGCTGCGCTGTGTTGCGTTCTGAGAGTGAGGATTTGGATCTCGTTTCACTCCCTGCCGGGTCTGTCCACGGAGCAGAGGCCGGCGGGGGCTGCGGGGGACCCGGGCGGGAGGGCGGAGGGGGGGCAACGGGAGGACGACGCAGCGCTGGCACCGCAAGAGCTCGAGTGCGCCACTGGCTGCGACAGGGACGCCCCCCGTGACTATGCAGCTGGTGAAAACAACCGGACGGAAGGGCTCCGGGGCACCATTCCACGTCATTGTCATGACGTGCGGAGGGTGGCAGAGGTGGGACCAACGCCGGGGACTGGGGGTGACGGCCGGAGGGCCCAGCGAGGACTTGACGGGCGCCCACGGGAGCTCTCCCTCCCACGTTACCCCTCCACCGCGCAGCAGACGTGCTTTGACCTTCAGATCCGACGAGAACAGCAGGGCCCGTGCGCCTCCTGCCTGGCGAGCGGCTCAGGCCTGGTGAGCGCTGAAGCCTGCAGGACGGGATGAGGTCTGGGTCGGGGGGCGGCACGGTCGGGGGTCCCCGGCGGTCGTATCCCTGAACCCACCGTCCTTTCGGGGGAAGCCCCTTGCGTGACGGTTTGTGGTCTTCTAGCAGCGAGCTCCAGCTCTGCAGAGGCGGGGGGGGCCGGGCAAGCGCTCCGGGTCGACGCAGGCCGGGCCGGGAGGGCTCCGGAGGGTCCCCGCTCCAAGTGCACGAGCTCGTCTGTTGGGTCGTATTCAGGCAGAAAGCACCGCTGAGAGGCACCTGCACGCACCTGCGCCGGGAGGCCCCCGACGGCCACGCGGACTGTGCCGCTGGGTTCCGCCCCAAGGGACACGGGGACGCGGGCACGACAGGGAAACCCCACGCCGCGAGGCCAACGGCGACCAGCAGGGCAATGACCCTCCCCGCCGGGGCTTCCACTGCCCGCGACACCAGGAGTGTGAGCATCACCCAAGTCCTTGCCCAACTCGCTGACCTGTCTCGGTTTCTCCTTTCCCCTTGTTGACAGACGTTTAACTCCATCAAATTCTGAGTCCGTTTCGCCCAGTGAGGGACCTGGAGCGTCACGTTTGAGTCCTTCGCTCACAGGACGTGCGTGGAGCACCGCAGAGTGGCGAAGGGGGTCTCCCGGGAGAGATCTCTGGGTCCCGTAGCGGCCACGCCTGGGGGCACGCCACGGAAGCTCCGGGGGTGAAGACCACGCGCCCGGGGCCAGGTGTGCACCCAGGATGGACCCTCCACCACGCGGACGCTCCCCGTGTGGACGCCGGGACGCCGGTCTAGCCCCGGTCACGCTGTGCATGCAGGACCCACGCGCCCGGGCCGCGACATGACCCCGAAGCAGCAGGCGGGCTCCCGGCTCCCGCGGGGACACACGCGCCTCCTCTGCCCAGTGCTCGGCGTCTGCCCGCTGCACCTGCAACTTCAATCTTCTCTCTTGCATCCTCACGCCTCGTCCTCCGCAGACACAGCCCGTTTCTCACGCACGTCCCAACGAGCAAACACGCCGGGCGCACGTGCCAGGTGCTGTCCTTGACGCGCCTCCTGCACGAAGTTGTGTAATCCCCAGGACCACGCGTGGGGCACGGAGTTCGCACAGACGGGCCCTGGGTGGACGGCCCAGCCCTGGGGGCACGCTCCGAGCCCGACATCGGATGCACGACTGAAGCTATACAGGATGGAGGCATCTCGGTGTAGGAGGAAAATAATTCTCCGTCAAATAAATCGGGCTTGGACACCAGTCAACGAGGGCTTAAACCCAAGCCCGCCACGGTCCCACGTGGGCCTCACCAGTTGGCCTGGAGGCTGATGAGCTCGGCCGGGCACTCGGGAGCCGCGGGTTTATTTCTGGAATCCAGACGCAGGGGACGGGCTGTCCCCAGAGTCGACCCCGCAGGCTGGGCAAGCTGGGCACTGAGAAGCCACACAGGCCATTTCGAGGCAGAGGCGGCCTGGCACCTGCGTGGAGCCCTTGGCCGCCCCCGCTGACCCGGCAGCGCAGGTCTCGGGGCGGGAGCCAGAATCCTGCTCCGCGTCCTGAAGGGAAGTGAAGACCTGGCCTCTTGGAAAGTGGAGGGAAAACCAGCCCAACCCCTCCTGGCTCCCCAAGGTTGCGGCCGAGGCCAACGTGCCCATAAGATGTCTGTTCCGCAAAATACCCCACTGCTTGGGGGGGCTTGCTCCCCTCTGTTTACACTTTTCAATTCAGAAGATTTTGGCAAAAACACTTGCCCCTTTAGCCGTTAAGTGCCCAGTCTGGCGGCACGAATTGTGTCCCCAGCGTCGTGCGGCTACTTCCTGTACTTGTCACCACCCCAAAAGGAAGCTCCGTCCCCGCAAGGTGATGGCTCCCGCCCAGGCCTGGAGGCCCCTCACCCGCGCGAGTCACCAGTTCCCGCAACTTCTCGAGAGTACGTCATGCGACGTCCGTCCTCCGTGTCGCGGGATGCTTGGGCGTGAGTCTCCCGGGGCCCCAGGGGCGGCGAGAGCGCAAGGAGAGCCGGGTCCCCCCAGAGCCGTCCCGCTGCCTGTGTCCGAGGAGTCGGCTCGTGGCGTGGTCCCCGGTGACCTCCCCGGTGACCTCGCAGGCCCGCAGGCCCGGGGCCTAGTCCCCACGTTGACGGAGCCGCCCGGGCAGCTCCCCACCGTCCCCCTGCAGCCTCGGGGCGGGCACGCCGGGCGCTTGTGCTCCGAGCACGGATACAGGAGCTGCTCCAGGGTCCGGCGGGGGCGTCCCTCCAGAGGGGCGTCGTCAGGGCCATTCTGCGGCCCGCTGTGCCTCGGCCGCCCGGCTCTGCAAAGCATCGCCCGGGGCGTCGAGTGGAGGACCCGCAGCTCACCCCTCCCGTGACCACGCGGAACTCGGAGGTGCAGTGCGCCACGGGCTGCAGCCCACACCTCCAGGGCCCTCCTCAACCACAAGGCCGCCCCCGTTTCTGTACCCGACACGTTCTCGGGGCTTAGGAGCCACACAAGCCCAAGAGGTAGCCAGGTCGCTGTTGGGCCACCACACGTCGTATTTCAGGCGGCCTTAGGGCTCCTGGGCCGCCTGTCGCCTTGACGTCGGTCCTGGCTTAAGCGCCCCACGGAGCTGAGAGGAGCAGCGTCCGCGCAGCTCTCGCCCGACACGGACGCTGCGTGCCCCTTGCCTGCGGGCAGCTGGGACACTCCGAGGCTCGCCTGCCCGCACACCTGCCTTCCTTCCCCGGCCCGTGCCACCGTGGAGCAGCCCCAACGTTCTGCGCTCACCGCCGGCCAGGAGTGCCCCAAGCCAGGCGCAGGCGGGGGCGGGGACGGGAGACCGGGCTCTACAGTCCCACCGAGCCAACACAGAGCCGTCGTCCCAGGTGTTCCGACGTGCGTGGTGACGGTGACCTTGGCGGTCATCATCCTCTGTCCTGTTCCTGTTGATCCATCCCAGCTCGGGCCTGATGCATGGACCTGGCCCGTCACAGGGTGTGCGGGGAGCCGGGGAACTACTGTTTGCAGGTGTGTCTGCGAGAGTCCACCTGCAGCAGAGCAGCAGGGCTGACGACCGAGCAAAGGAGGGGACCCTCCGGGGGCCGTGGGCGCCGTCCCACCATCTGGGGGCCTCGAAGGGCCGACGTGCAGAGCTGCGGCATCGGCCTTCCGCCTCACCTAGGGGCGCACGGCCGGCTGCCCCGGTTCTCAGGGCTTTGTGCTCAGACTGAAGCCCCCCGACGCCTTCGGGGGCCCGGCCAGCTGCACAGCCTGGCGCTCCCGGCCTCTGTGATGCTGGGAGCCCACTCCTCGCCATGGACCCTGCTGTCACCCACCCCGCTCTAAGGCAAGGTACGATCTCCAGGTGCATTAGGGTTTCCCAGGGGAACAGAAACCACGGAATGTGCACACGCACACGCACACACACACACACACATTTTTATGATCTTGGTAAAAACACATCTTGGTGCAACATAAAACCGTCCACGTATCACGTACCCGCAGCTTATTACCGGCTGCGCCTCCCCGGAGAACCTTCACCGAAGCACCGAGAGGGTGGCATCAGGTAGAAAGGCGTCTCCGTCTCTGGGGGCTCTGCCGGGCAGGGAGGCAGAGGGAGAAGCAGGCCCCATGCAGGGAGCGCGATGGGGGACTCGATCCCGGGTCTCCAGGATCACGCCCTGGGCTGCGCAACTGCCCACAGGGGGTAAGCCCGGCAGCTCCGCGCATTGGCCTGCGGGACGGACCAGCCTGGGGCTCAGGACACCCCGAAGGCCACGCGGCGGCCAGCCCTGACTTCTGCCTCCAGCACCGTCCACGCCGTGCGACACTTGTGCCCGGGCTGTGCCGCCGGGCCTTCCCCTTCAAAGCAACGTGTTCTTGTGCTCTAACTGGATGCTGCCGCCGTGCGTGCACGTGGGTTGACCTCAAGGAGAACCGGCGAAGAGCCTGTTGATTGCAAGTTATCCTGGGATGAGCGTCCAACAGGAGGACACCGCAGAGCAAGAACACGAGGAAGACGCATCATGGAAATGCCCTCACGGCCCCACGGCTTGACGCGTGTCCACTCCAGGGGACACCAGCAAACCATACTGGTTTTCACTGAGGATTACGTACTTCAGGGTGCGACTGTCCTGGGTTTTTGTGGGGCTTTTGGGGTTGTTGCTTTGTGTTCGTTTGTTTGGGGTGTTTTGGCCAAGAGCGGTGATGGGATTGAACCCCCTTCCGAGAATGCCCGCTGCCCCCAGACACGTGCCTGTCACCCGCCCGTAGAAACACGACCTTCCGCAGGCGAGCACGCGCCAACCACCGTGCACAGCGACTGCTCCTCGGCGCCACGTGAGAACCGGCCTCGGGAGCTCCAAGCCAGAGCCCCCTCGCCTGGACGTGCCACACCGCAGCCGGGGATCTGGGATGCGCCGTCCGATCCGCTCCTTCCAGGCTGGGCCTGACACCCTGCACTCCTGTCAAGGTTCGGGGCGAGGCCGACCCGCCAGTCTGCACACACCCCGGGTGCCCGTCCCTCCGAGAGGAGCGAGCGTAGGTTCCACGTGGAAGCGCACAATTTTGGCCGCCACGGTTTGCATCGAACCACCCGACTTCTCTGATGCTGTCGCCTCATCCAACCGAAGGGTTGAGACTAGCACCCGCCCCTCACTGGGCCGCTAGGAAGCGTAAGGAGAGACCTTCACGTGCACTGAAGGTGCCTGGTGGGCGCAGAGCACCCACAACTGGCAGAGACGACAACCGTGTACCCAAGCACGAGGGTTACCGCGGATTGAAACATTCACGAGGGAGCCAGACGGGGACCCGCAGGGCAGCGGAACACGAAGACCCCGGGTCTGCACCTCTCGCTGCCATCCTGGGGCGCAAGACGCTTTCATGGGTGCCGCCCGCACCACCCATCACCCTGCCTGGCTCGGGATGGGAGCCAGGCCCCCCGGAGCAGCGGGGGCATCGAGGGGGCCTGGGCGGACGTCTAGCAGGCGGAAACGATGCAGAGGCAAGACCGTCAGTTTGACTTCTCCCCCGGGAACCTAATTGGAACGTGACTCTCCCGTTCCCCCCCACCCCCATGCGTCCGCTGTCCCGTGGCCTCCGGTTGTGGACGTGGGTGATAATGGGGGCTGAGCAGAGAAGAGGACGGATGGAAACCCCACGTGCTGAGGGAGACACAGAGCCGGAGAGCCCGGGCGGAGGGACAGGACGGACAGACCACGGGCCCACCCTCCCGGATGCTGGCACGTTTGCTCCGCTCAGGTCTCGCACTTGCATTCTGCATAATACTTACCCCGTGTCCCTTCTCCCCTTTGCTCTGGCTACTTTGGGGGGAAGTCTGGTACCTACCGCCCCATGACGCAGCCCTAGCTGACGTGAGTAGGTTCCCGTGAACCTCCCTGAGGCTCCGATGCCTCCCCTTCACTTGCTTGAGGTCCACCCGGCGCCCACCGGGCCCCACGCCCCAGGCCGGGAGGCGGACAAGCGATGGTCGGGAATGCAGACGCCCGCCCACCGTGGAGGATCACGGCAGAGGATGTGAAGCCTTGACAGATGCGTCAATTGTAAGAATAAACATCAAATTAGGAGTGGGGTGAGCGTCCCCACCGGGGGAGGACCTGCTATAAGAAGACACATGCGAGGAGGCCGCCCCAGAGGGAGTCTGAGAGGAGGCGGAGCACGACCCAGGGCGGCCTGAAGCCGGCATCGCCATCGCGGCAACAGACGGACTTCCCAGCTGCGCAGGTGGCCCTGCTGGGGCGGCCCAGACCCGAGGGGACCGTGCGTCCCCGGGAGCCGCCTGTGGTCCCGATGGAGACACGGGCACCAGCGAGTCTGCGGACAGAGAGGCGGAGGCGAGCAGTGGGGTGGGGAGTGGGCCTGGGGGTAAGAGACGCGCATGGGCGGGGATGGGGTGGGGGTAGAGATGCCACAGGGGACGGATGGGGACAAGGGGTAGGGACGCACAGAGGGGACGGCCCGGGGCGGGGGCAGGACCGGGGGCCGCTCCGTCACTGCCCAGGGGAAGGTGTTTGCACCAGGACAGGAGCAAGCGGCCCACAGGGCTCACCAGAGGACCAACCGGCCACTGGGATTAACCCGGATCATGACGCAACCACTGCAGGGCGACACCGGCACAGGGCAGGGAGGCCCGGGAAACAGCAGTTGCCATCACAAGGGCTCAGATTCCATGAGCCTAAAACGTGGTGACCCCGTCCTAAGGACCCACGTCCCCAGGACCCACGACCCCCAGACCCACGTCCCCCAGGACCCCATCCCCGAGGACCCCATCCCCCAGGACCCACGTCCCCCAGGACCCACACCCCAAGGACCCACGTCCCCAAGGACCCACATCCCAGGGACCCACGACCCCCAGACCCACGTCCCCCAGGACCCCATCCCCGAGGACCCCATCCCCGAGGACCCCATCCCCCAGGACCCACGATCCCCCAGGACCACATCCCCAAGGACCCACGTCCCCAAGGACCCACATCCCAGGGACCCACGTCCCCAAGGACCCACATCCCAGGACCCACTCCCCAAGGACCCACATCCCAAGGACCCACGTCCCCAGGACCCCATCCCTGAGGACCCCATCCCCTAGGACCCACGTCCCCCAGGACCCACATCCCAAGGACCCACATCCCCCAGGACCCACGTCCCCAGGACCCCATCCCTGAGGACCCCATCCCTAGGACCCACGTCCCCCAGGACCCACATCCCAAGGACCCACATCCCCCAGGACCCCATCCCCGAGGACCCCATCCCCAGGACCCACGTCCCCCAGGACCCACACCCCAAGGACCCACGTCCCCAAGGACCCACATCCCAGGGACCCACGTCCCCAAGGACCCACATCCCAGGGACCCACGTCCCCAAGGACCCACATCCCAAGGACCCACGTCCCCAGGACCCCATCCCTGAGGACCCCATCCCCTAGGACCCACGTCCCCCAGGACCCACATCCCAAGGACCCACATCCCCCAGGACCCACGTCCCCAGGACCCCATCCCTGAGGACCCCATCCCCTAGGACCCACGTCCCCCAGGACCCACATCCCAAGGACCCACATCCCCCAGGACCCACATCCCAAGGACCCACAACCCCAGGACCCACGTCCCCAAGACCCGACCACTGGAAGGAAACAACAACCCCTTCTGCCGGTTCCCGTTGTTTTAGGTCGAATCCTCCAGGACTGCGGGAAACCTCGAAGCAGGCGACACGACGGGAGGATGAAGCGAACAGTGAGGAAGCGGGAAGGGCAGAGACTCCCGGAGGACGGGCACGAGGACGTGTGGGGACAGGTGCCCGACAGGTGCCCGACAGGTGCGCGCCCTCCAGCTCCGCCGGCCGCCTCCCAGTCAGGAGAACTAGCCGTGGGCTAATGCCACGTTCTTTAGGGGAAGCTGTCGTGCTCCGCGGTCACCGCTGGCCCGTACCCCTGCCGAGCCCCGAGCTGCCAGGGGCCTGAGCACCCGCGGGCGCCCGTCGCGCGGCCTGGGCACTGCGCCACCAGGGCTCCGCCTGGCCTGGGCAGTCGCGTCTCCCTCCGGGGCAAGGCTTTGGGGTGGAGCTTGCCAGAACGCCCGCCAAGGTCAGGAGCGCAGCTCCTCTCCGGATGCTGTGCCCCCCGGGCACCCCCAGGTCAGACCCACACCGGCGGCCTCGTCCACACCAGCCTGCGGGGCACATGGGGTCACTCAGAGGGCCCTCGGGGTGGGGTCCCCACAAGGAGGCGGAGCACGGGGGGGCTTCCTGGGAACACGTGTGCTGCCTCACTCTCCCAATCCAAAGAAGTGGATGTTCATTTTACTTAAAATTGGCAGAAAACAGCAACTCCCACCCTGTTTTGTATGGCCAAAAGCCCAGATTTAAATTTTACCATTTGCTCGTCTGCTACTGTTTAAGTCTTGAGCTGATTCAGCTGCTCGCGGAGGGGAGGTCGGATCCGGCAGGGGGGGCGGCGGGCACCCCATAGGGGTGGGGCAGGTGAGGGCAGGTGACAGGTGCCAGGCCCCAGGGCAGGGTGTTCCCGAGTGGAGTCCGGAGACTGTGGCCGCCACAGGGGGTCTGAGTGTGCATCACGCGGCCCGGATGCCGAAGCCGGAAGGTGTGAAGCGTGTGAGGGCGAAGTCGGGGAGGGGTGTCCCCACGGCCGGGCTGTCCCCTGGGGTCCGCGGTGGCATCCCGGCCTCAGTGCAAGAGGCCACACGGCTCAGGTCTCCGCAGCTGGCCCCGGGTTCCCTCTCCTGATCTGCTTGTATCTGGAAAAACCCAGAGCACCGCGGGCTGCACGTCCCCGACAGCACCACGTAGGCCACCGGGGCCGAGAAGGGCGTCCCAGAGCCATTGGTGCCCTGGTTGCAGCCCAGGCCGCCCCCCAACAGCTTCGCGATGGAAATGAGTTTTCCAAGCCTCCTTCAAGGGAAAATAAAAATACTTCAAGTTGCTTTTGAAAAGTCCTGCCAAGCTTCTAGACTTACATCTTCCGAGGACATTTTTTATTTAGAGCACCCCCGAGAGATGGAAACAAAAGTATAATCTGGGAGAATGTTTCTACTTCGACAAATTTGGCCAACGTTCCCTGGGAGAGATCGTCAGAAACACGCCCTCCTCGGCCTTTGCACAGAAGCTCCGGCTGGGCACAGGCTCCTGCCCGGACCTGCAGGTGCCATGCCACAGGCCTGCTTCCAGAAGCGCCCTCCTGCACCCTCCCTGGCTACCCAGCTTCTGTCTCCTGCATCTTTTTTTCTTTTTTTTTAAGATTTTATTAGAGAGAAACACAGAGCACAAAGAGTGGAGAGGGAGAAGCAGGCCACCCAAAGGCAGACGGTCAACCAGAGCCCACCCAGGTGTCCCTGTCCCCTGCATCCTATTTGTAATGACCAGTTCTCTGGTTTTTTGAACTGTCTCCCCCAAGGACCACCCTAATAGAGGTAGAGGCAGCGGGGCCCTGGGGGGCTCAGTGGTTGAGCATCTCCCTTCGGCCCAGGGTGTGACCCCAGGGTCCCGGGATCGAGTCCCACGTCGGGCTCCCTGCATGGAGCCTGCTTCTCCCTCTGCCTGTGTCTCTGCCTCTCTCTGTGTCTCTCGTGAATAAATAAATAAAATCTTAAAAAAAAAAGAAGAAGAAGAAGAAGAAGGAAATGGAGGCAGCAACAGCGTGGTAGGAGCAGCATCCAGCAAACACTCTCTGGAAACGGCCAGGAGGGCCCTTATAAAACAAGAGCGAAACCACATTTCCACATCTTATAAAAAAGAAGAGATACGTATAAAAACAAGAGAGAAACACGTTTCCACGTCTTTTATACATGAAATCCAAAACACGGTAATAACTGAGTGCAGTCACGGAACGCAGGCCTCCTCGTGAGAGTTCGGAGCTATTCTGGGAGCGCGGACAACATTTCCTTAATTTCAGTTCAAATTTTCTATCATCAGCTCAATGGCAACGATCACCCACTAAAACCACCCGTAGCTCCCGAGCCTGCTCAGGCAGGCGGAGGGCAGGGCTCGGCCGCCGGGCCGTAGCTTACTCCTGCAGGGTGGTTTGGCACAAGCTTCAGGTTTTTGGCTGAGTTTGGGTTAAATTCTGTAGGCGACTTACTTGCCACCTTCTGACCTCACTTCTCCAACACATTTTTTTTTCTCTCTTTATAAAGGGGCCAAGGAGATAGCGGTAAGCATTCCATTAAGGAATGACTAGCATTGGTCAAACTCCTACGATGTCCTGGAAATTCTCTCTTTTTGCTGTTTTGTGTGTGTGTGTGTGTGTGTGTGTGTGTGTGTGTGTGTTTAAGAAAGAAAAGAGAGAGAGAGAGAGAGAGTGGGCGGGGGGGTGAGGAGGGGCAGAGGGAGAAAGAGGATCCTAAGCAGGCTCCACACCCTGCAGGGCCCAACACGGGGCTCCAAATCCCAACCCTGAGATCGTGACCGGAGCCGAAATCAAGAGCCAGATGCTAAACCGCCTGAGCCACCTGACGCCCCGTCCGGGACATCGTTCCCTGTGCTACCTGCCTCCCGCGCACACACTCCTTTAGTGGTCAGAACACAGCCGTAGGACGAAGGTAAGTTCCCATACGGTCTTCCAGGGGAGGAGACCAGGACCAGAGAAGGAAAGCAAAATGCCCGCGGTTCCTCGCCCGCACGCCCACGTACGCCGCGAGGCCTGTCCGATGAATGTGGGCTCTGATCACTTTTATCCTCGTTAATGACGTACGGCGACGGAGCATGAGGGCGAATGTCTGAGGTCCGTCCCTCGGTCCCAGAACGCAGGCGTCGCCTCGAGTCCGGTCTGTCGGAGGTGCTGACCTTGGAGACGTCCGGCCTCACAAGCAGAGCATCATCGCTCAAAACCTTCTTGCTGCTGCCCTTCACGCAGGTTGGTCGACTCCGCAGGGCGTTCAGGCTCGCCATGCTGTTGCTCCCGACTCCCCTTCCTAAATCAGGAGCTAACACAGCCCTTAATGAAATATCCGACTGCCTCCCGAGATACGCCGCTGCCGGAACTCCTCGCGTCTTTTCATGGGTAAATAGAAAACTGAAGCGTCCATTGAGGACCTTGCCCGATGTGTCCGTGCCACGCCCCCCACCCACTTGCCAGGAGCATCCTCCTGTCACCCTCGGCAGCCCAGGACAGAGAACCTGCTCACACGGCCTCATTTCACCTCCTCCTTCCCTGTCCCTGGAACGTGGGTTCCACTGGCCTTCCTCACTCCCAGACGCTGTTCCAAGGACGCAGCTTTGGAACACCTGCAGGGCACACCTGACTGAGCCCAGGTAGGGCCTCTTCCTACACCTTGAAGACTGGGAGTGCAGGTGGGCAGGGATGCAGGTGCATCGGGCTGCTGCCCCAGACAAGCCTCCTGAGCAGCTTCCCTTGGTTATTAAAACTGCCACTTGCCAGCTGGAGCGGGCAGCTCTCTCTAGGGTCTCTCCCTGCCCCCGGGACAGAGGCGCTTTCAGATTTCACCTGGGAAGCTCCAGGGAGACTTGCTTTGCTGCTGCCCGAAGTCCCTCCCTCACTTCTCCTGGATCCCCACTTTGCTTGAAGCTGCCAGCTTTCTTCCCCAAACACCAGCCTGGTGCCTGCCAAGTCCTAGGAGCTAAAATGAAGGGGGCGCGTTTCCCAAGACGTAATCCATCTTCTCGCTCGTCTTTAAACGTGCGTCCCCGGAGCGCAGACACCACCAGCTGAACAGAGGCCGCAGGGCAGCAGGTGCAAAGCCGCTGCGGAGGAGCTCCTAAACCAAGCCGTCGAGGTCCCCCGAAGGCACCTGTCCCTTCGGACAACCTCACACACGCTGTGGAATTTCAAATGCAAAACGACACCTCTCAGACCCAGCCCTCTGATCCCAAGCTCTTCTCCAAGCACCTCCGTCCTGCTGGGCCAAGCCCCCCGGAACGTCCACCCAGATGCCCACTGGGGCAGCAGGCCTGGTGCATCACCTGCGATGTGCTCAAACGGCTCCTTCCTCGGCCTTTCCAGGAGCTCACGACGGTACCTTCGCAGCACGGGGCCTGCCCACGCCGCCCTTCCACCCCCTCCCGCCCCCAGTGCCCCCTCCTATCGAACGTACGCACGGATCCAAGAGAAAGATAACGCGAGCCGAAGCGGCGGGCCTTATGTGTAATCTCTCCAGAAGCCGTATTTAAAAAGCCAAAAAAAAAAAAGGGGGGGGGGGGAATTGATTTTCACGTACTTCATTCAGTGCAGTGCATCCACGGTGTCGTGATTTCAATATGGAATCAATACACGACGTTAAGGACGTTCTTACGTTCTTCACACGAGGTTTTCAGAACCGAGTGTGTGTCACACCGACCGCAGGTCGTAACTCAGCCGGGCGACACCTCCAGTGCTGCGCAGCCGCATGGTGGCCAGGGGCTAGCCCCGTGCACCGCGGGGACAGTGCAGACCTGGACGCCACCCGACACGCCGGGACCAGCACCATCCAGCACCCTGCGAGGTCCCGCCGGCGCCTGCAGGCCTTACGACCCTCTCCTTCCTTGAACTGCCATTACCCGGATCCCGGCACACTCCGTGCACAGCTGTGTGCTTCATGTCTGCAAGTATCGTCTTCCCATCCAGACCCCAAATGTATTGGGAACGATATTTATTTCATCCCTGGGCTATCTATCATGATCCAGATGTAACCATTCAATAAATATGTATTAATTGTCACTGAGGAACCGGTAAATCACGTCAGCAGCCAGCAGGGGCGAAGACTGAGCAAAGAGGCACACACAGTAGTGTTCTGCTGAGGAACGCGACGATCCGTGTGAAGACACACTGCTGGCCCTGCCCCGCGCCGTTACTCAGTTGAATCTGCATCCGTGCGTGGCCTCCAGGCACCGGCACGTGCAAAGCGTGCCCAGGCGCTCGTTGGATACGAGGCAGTAACCGTGCAAAACACGGGAGCCGGTGCCAGGAGGCCCTGGCCGCCCTGCCTGGAGGCGGGAGCAATAAAGAGAAGTTCCCCGGGGGCTGCGGAAGCCTGCCCACGGCCAGGACCAGCGGGGACGCCCCTGCCCCTGCCCCTGCCCCTGCCCGGGGCGTGCGGCCTGCAGGAGCCGAGTGTCCACAACAGCCCTCCCCTCCTCGTCTGTCTGAATGCGAACAGGCCTCCCAACGTCACTCCCAACGACGTCCGGGCCGGCATTGCCACGTCTTCATGAGACACTAAAAGCGGAAGCGACTGCAAAAGCCAACCAGGGAGCACAGCGATCGTCAAACACGGGCTTATGGAATCATTAATTCTTAAAAGGACACCTTGCCTGTCACAGGTTAGCACTGAACTGTTTTCCCGGTGAGGGCACATCCGGGGTCCCCCGACCTCCTGAAGCAGGTGCGAAGGATGGATGAGGAAGTGGGGTCGTCCGACTGCCGACGGAGGACACAGTAAATGCAAATCCAGCAGACCCAGCGCACTCAGTCCCGGCCTGGTCAGCTCTGGGGACACTTCGGGACGGCCGGGAGACTTCCAGACAGAGACACCCCGTCTGTGCCACCCCCTCCCCCCGGCCCACGGCCCTGCCCCGGAGCGGGGCCCTGCTCGGTCACCTTCTGCTCAGGGGGCCGAGAACGGGGCTCTGCTTGCCAGGTGCCCACTGACCCACTGGGGCCCCTCCTCCTCGCGCGTTTCCAGTTTCAAGAAGATGTGAACCTGAACGGATAACGCAGCCCTTGCTCCAGCAGCCTTAAGCGCAGGGAACGTGCCTACCCAGCCGTGCATCCCCCGTGCCGGGCTTGAAGCCTGTTCTAGATTAAAGACACTCCACGTAGGGCAGCCCCGGTGGCTCAGCGGTTGAGCCCCTGCCTTCAGCCCAGGGCGTGATCCTAGGGTCCTGGGATCGAGTCCCGTGTCAGGCTCCCTGCATGGAGCCCGCGTCTCCCTCTGTCTCAGCCTCTCTCTGTGTCTCTCATGAATAAATAAAATATTAAAAAATAATAATGAATAAACAAATAAAATATTTTTTAAAAACCCACTATAGGTAGTTATTGGACCAGATTGGGGCTGCTGGTTTTCTTTTGGAAAACACTGGAAGATAGGGACTCCCTTCCCAGGCCAGGTCTCCTCTGTACTATTCACAGCAGACATCCTTCAAACCTCTATTTAGACTTTCCCCGCTCAGGGACCTCCAGGTGTCTTCCGGGGTGAGAAGGGCACCGGGGAGATCCCCCCACCTGGTGCAGCTTCCCCACTCGGAGAGCAAACCGCCACTGTGCACGCAGAGGGCGTGAAGGTCACGGGGGCGTGACCGGTCGGCGGCGCGGTCTTGCTCAGACCCTAGGGTGCCTTAGGATTTTTTTTTTTTAATTCTTCGCGACCATTTAACGGCTGACAACTTTATTGCAGATACAAAGATATTCAGGTGTAGGAGGTTTCGTCATCTGATATGAAAGCGGAATGCACGGTGATGGGATAAAGTTGTCCAAGATGTGGATATATTCTTTCTTATAATTTTTTAATAACAGCTGTTTGTATCACACCCGCAATCTTAAAATAAAATAACCGCAAAAGCAAATTACCAGGAGGACACATGGTAGGATAAAAGACATGGATTGCTTTTTCATGCTTTTTTTTTTTTCTTTTACGTTTAAAAGGCAAACCCACCTAAAGCAAACAGATACGAAAGGAGGTAAAGTTACCTTTTGTTGCATTGACAGAAATGGAAACTTGGTTATTTTAAAAGTTGAAGGCCCAGGAGGTGCCTGGGTGGCTCAGTCGGTCAAGAGTCAGCAGAGAAGGCACTGGCAGTTCGGGACATCTTAGGTCTGTCTCAAGCAAAATACGCACAAGGTCATACGGGTTGTCCAGTCCACGTCCACCAATGCCACTGAGGGGCATTCATGTTTCAGGAAATAGGAAATCGGGAGTTTGGAATTTCTGGCTCTTCAAAAATGTTGAGATTGTTCCAGAAGAACGACCGCCGTGGTCTGAGGGTACAGAACACCTGAGCATGTGCCCCCTAGTAGGCAATCTCAGTGATTATATTGGGAAAAATACGAAATCGTGGAATGTGCTGACATACGTCTAAAAATTTGTCATTGCAAGTCCGTAGGAGAACGTTGACCGCAAAGGCTGCCGGGTGGAGCATGTGCTCGTCGCAGAAAAGGGGACGATCAAGAAAACGCAGAGACGTGCACGTAGTCACCCGTAATGCCAGAGTTATAGGAGAGGCAGACGGAAAAGTCCGCGTGAACGTCACTTGGGAACAGGTAAAGAAATATATGACCATTAACTGAAGATAGATTCTCCAGAGAATTACTAGTTCTTCTTTAAGAAACACAGACGCCAAGGCATTGAGCACGATGATGCCTCGATTCGGAGTCTAACTCAGTTACACGACTGCTCACAGGGGACAACCTGTCAATTCATGAGTCCTCGTTTAGAAAAAGACCTCTTGGGGCGTACAGGGAGCCTGTCCGGCATGCGGCGTTAAGCAGAAGAGAGGAGGAGGAGGAGGAGGAGGCGGAGGAGGAGGGAAAATGCGGCATCGAAAGCATATGGACAACACGCTGCTCACTTTGTGGGGAAGGAGAAGGAAAGGCACATCCACACACTCACCATAGAGAGAAAGAGAGAAAGAAAAGAAAGAAAAGAAAAGAACAAAAAGAAAAAAAAAGAAAAGAAAGGAAAGGAAAGGAAAGGAAAGGAAAGGAAAGGAAAGGAAAAAGGAAAGGAAAAAGAAAAAAGAAAGAAAGAAGAAAGAAAAGAAAGAAAAAAGAAAAAGAAAGAAAGGAAAGAAAAGAGAAAGAAAAGAAAGAAAAGAAAAGAGAAAAGAGAAAAGAAAAGAGAAAAGAAAAGAAAAGAAAAGAAAAGAAAAGAAAAGAAAAGAAAAGAAAAGAAAAGAAAAGAAAAGAAAAGAAAAGAAAAGAAAAGACAGACTCGGAGATGCTCTCCTACAGGTGTGAGTAGGAGCAGGGCGGGGAGGGGCGGGGAGGGGCGGGCCGGGCTCCCAGCCCTCTGACGGGGCCTTTGCACACACACTTTGAACGGATCACACAACCCTTCCCCTATTCAAGCGCACGATTAAATTTGGGGGAAAAGATGAAAAAGGAAATCCCTCTACATCTGAATACCAACAGCGTAGGATGGGACAGTGGCGCGGCGCCCGGTCAGAGAACGTCCTAGAGATGCCTCCTGGGGCTGTGGGGGGCTCCTGGTACTGGGCCGCGTGTGCACAAGGCTCAGCCCAAAGAAGCACGTGTGCAGGTGCAGGTGCTGACCTGTGGGCACGGGGCTCACGCGCACGCGGGGAGAAGGGGGTAAATGAGGTAAAACCTCAGGACTCGATGAACGAGGGAAGGTGCAGGGGCCCCCGATGGGTCTCCTACCCCTGACGACAAGCGCACCTGGAGCCCGGGGAGCTGCTGAGGCGGCCGCCCCGCTGCCCTGGGTGCAAGGGGGCGCAGGCGGGAGATGACCCCCGGGGAGGGGACACTCGGTCGTCTACGCATCAAGTGGGAGGAAACCCTGGGCCTTGGGCCTCTGCGGCCGGAGCAAAGCAGGAAGCCGCCCACCCCCCGCCCCGGTCGGACCCCAAGGGGCGAAGAGCTCGGTGAGAGCGAGCAGAGGCGGAGTTCTGGTGGAC
Source organism: Vulpes lagopus (assembly GCF_018345385.1). Classification (NCBI taxonomy): domain Eukaryota; kingdom Metazoa; phylum Chordata; class Mammalia; order Carnivora; family Canidae; genus Vulpes; species Vulpes lagopus. Next base: position 608,502 of record NC_054826.1, on the reverse strand, counting down.
GGGAACCGTCTGTGCACCTGTGCAGGGGTCTCTCGGGGAAACGCGTTTGTCGGCAAGGGCAAGAGCCCACTCGGGTGCTTTGGTGCCATGTTCCCGTCAACGAAGGCGCAGTCTCCTCCACTGGGACTTCTCAGCCCTCCCCCCCCCCCGGCCCTCCCTCGTCTACACCACCTCGTCTACACCGGACCCCGCGGGGCGCGTTATCCGCACACGCGTCCAGGGAAGCAGATGGGTTATCGAGCCATTCTGGAAAAGAAAATCCAGTTTTTCGCCCAACCCTGTATTCACTAAAAAAATCCCTGGACGGAGTAGAACACAGGACCCTCCCCAGGAGCCCTGCTACTTATTCCTAGAGTAAGCTTCACGGAGGGCCGAGTTGCGAGCAGCGCGCAGGTGTTCTCCAGGGGTTAGGACACTGCTCGCAGCCTTGGTCCAGCGGCCCAGGAAGGCCCAGGGCCCACGGGGTGGAGACACGTCCTCCCAGGGGCGCGCGGGAAGGGGCGACGCGGGAAGGGGCGCTCCCCGCAAAGCCCCCGGACTCGCCCGCCGGCCTGGTCCCCGCGCCCGGCGTCTCCAGGCGGCCTCCCTCATCGACAGCGCTTGGCCCGAAGGAAACCGCGTCGCAGGCCCGAGCTTGGCTGGGCGCTGAGCCCCCGCGGACCCGCACCCCCTGGATGGAAGCAGCAGGAACCCAAGGGGCGGTGTGGATGGTGAGTGCTCCGTCGGGGGAGGCCGCCCGGAGCCCGGGGGGCCTGGGTGCACCTGGGTGGGCCACGTTCGCAGCTGGTGCGGCCGTGTCACCTGCACGGGGCCGGCCCCACAGAGCCTTCAGCTACCGGGCATCGAGGGGGGGCTGCGGCCCTTTCCCCGCCGCTAGGACGCGTGTCCACAGGACAGGGACGCCGCAGCTCTCCCGACAAGCCAGGGGGCCCGGCCCAGGCACGCGAGCGTGGTCGTGTGCGCCACTCTGGCTGCGTGTGCCAGTGCGGGGTGCGTGCACCTGTCCCCCTGCAGGGACCCTCTGTGCGGTTTCCCGCCGTCTGCCAGACGCAGGGCCACGTCTTCAAGGTCTCCTCCGGATCCGGACGGAGCAACTGCCCCAGCAGACTCTCGGAGACTGTGCAGCCGCAGGGAAGCCAACAAGACGCTCTCCCCGCATGTGGGCTGCAGCCCCGGGGCAGCAGGTGGCTGACCCCGCCGGCCCTCCCAGTGCCTCCCAGTGCCTCCCAGTGCCTCCCAGTGCCCGGCCCGCGTGGGGCCTTCCAGTCAGGGCACATGCGTCTAAAGGGGGTCAAGTAGCGGCGCTGCTGACCGGGGGAGACGCAGCATCGGGCTCCCCGAGCACGTCTGCCCGTGATACCCCTGTGCCAGATCCCTCCAAAACGGGCTTTCAGGGCCGCCTCGGACCCGCTGGCTCGGGTGCCGCGCGTGAGCACACAGCGGGGACCCCCGCCTCCTCCGCTGCCACCAGGGCAGTCACGTGCGCAGGACCCAAGGGGGGTGGCGGCCTCCAGCCTGCCCCCGGGGGCCACCCTGCGCTCGGCTGTCCTGAGAACAGCAAACCCACTGCAAAGCACAGCCGGGCCCACCTCCTCCCGTCTGCAGCTGACGGAGAGCAGCGGCCTGTTCCCCACAGCACAGCTCCCTCCGAAACCCTCGCCGCCCTCAGAAATAAGTGGGGTCGAGGATAGTCTCCGACGGGGGCTGCACCCTCCCGCTGTCTCCCAACGCACTCGACTGGCACGTTGAGGAGGCCGGGCCGGGCCCCCACCCCTCGGGGGGACCCCGTGAGCACCCTTCTCCCCCGTTGCCGACAGAAAGGCGGGAGGCGCAGTCGTAGGGAAGAAAAAGAAGAGGGGCAGGGGCGAGCTTGCCCCGCAGCACGGCGACCTGGGCCTACCACCCAGTGGGTCCCCCCGGGCCTGCGGGCCTCCTCGCCGTACCCTGACCTGGACGGTGCCCCTCTCTCCTCGCCGCCCCTTGCTCACCCTATGACCACGGTCCGGTGAGACCCGCGGCTCTTCCCTGCTGATGGGACGCCTGCCCCAGCGCAGGTGTGTGTGCATCTCAGCCCACGGGGCCTCTGCTCCCCATCGTGTCCTGGGGAACAGCCCCGCACCTCCGGCCGCCTGACCTCCCCTTGCCCCACGCGCTGGAGCAGCTGGCCGGGAGGATCTCTCTGGCCACCGGAAACCCCGTCCCTCTGTCCCTTGGCCTAGGTCAGGAGCCCTGCCAGGGGTCAGGATGAGGACTTCTCCGCGGCCTTGGGGTGAGGGCGGCCCCCGTCCCGTCCCCTATGGCCGGGGAAGGGCCCACAAAACTCCAAGGGCTCTCTCTCAGCCTGTCCACCCCTATCACTGCCATCTCTGCCTTCACTAATCCAACCCTTTCTGGCCTCTAGGCAGCACGTGCCTCCAGGACCAGAAGACTGGTTTTTATGCATAGATTTTTACTTATTTATTCACGAGAGACACAGAGAAAGAGGCAGAGACCCAGGCAGAGGGAGAAGCAGGCTCCATGCAGGGAGCCCGATGTGGGACTTGTTTCTGGGACCCTGGGGTGACACCCTGAGCCGAAGGCAGATGCTCAACCGCTGAGCCCCCCCAGGCGCCCTTAACTGATATAATTTTTTATCCCTCAGAATCTGTCCTCAAGAAATGATCTTAGAAATGTGTTTTTTATTCTAGTGCTAAATCCAGAGACATGAAGGCTGTGGAAAGAGCAATCACGGCCTCCTCCCCTTAACAAACTAAACCAGCTTGTTCGCGACGTGTTCGTCCTCACTTCAAGATCCTTTGTAAATGGAGCGTCGTGTCACCTGATATTAAAATGGGGAACTCTGGTAATATGCGAGGAATTTTCGGGAAACCAAAATACGTCACTGCTAGTGTTGACCAGAAATAAGGCGTCGCAGGAAAAGATGATTTTGCCTCCTGAACACTGAACACACCCCTCAGCAGCGTAGTCGGGCACACGGTTGAGTTTCAGCCACTACCAGGGATGGTTTGCATGTAGCACTCGCTACACCGACAGGCTGACATTGTACACGGGACACGTCACCGTCACAGAAGCCTGTGACACTCCTACTCTCAGCACCTCCGTGCCACAGCTGAGGACACCAACGTGCAGAGACTTAGTCCTTTACCACGGCCTGTACACGCTGGACCCCAGCCCACGAGACCCAACAAAGGGCTCCTTTGAGCGTAAGGCCCTGCCCTAGAGCCATTGCTCTACGGAGGAGGAGGAGGAGGGGGAGGGCAGGGGGTCGAAGAATTAAGTCTGATAGAGTTCAGCTCCTAGAAAAGGTTGAGGGAGGCAGGAGAGGAAAATGCCTGCACACCAGTACTAACGTAGTGCTAGGTACACAGTCCTCTTTTTTTTTTAAATTTTTTATTTATGATAGAGAGAGAGAGAGAGAGAGGCAGAGACACAGACAGAGGGAGAAGCAGGCTCCATGCACCGGGAGCCCGACGTGGGATTCGATCCCGGGTCTCCAGGATCGTGCCCTGGGCCAAAGGCAGGTGCCAAACCGCTGCGCCACCCAGGGGTCCCCAGGTACACAGTCTTCTAGGACCAAGGTCAACGTGTAAGTAACTGAAGAAGCCTGGGTTATGTGACGAGAAATCTTGAGCATAACTTAAAAACTGAAGTGAAAATTATGTTTTAATTTATTCTCCTATGAGAAATAGATAAAATAGTGTAACACACCGTCTGAGAAGATGATAAAATTCACTGTGTTAGCAACAATAAGACAAAAGGGGGGCGCCTGGGGGGCTCGGCAGTTGGGCGGCTGCCTTCTTCGGCTCAGGGCATGAACCCCGGGTCACAGGATCGAGTCCCACATCGGGCTCCCTGCATGGAGCCTGCTGCTCCCTCTGCCTGTGTCTCTGCTTCTCTCTCTGTGACTCTCACGAATAAATAAGATCTTAAAAAAAAAAAAAAGAAGGAAGGAAGGAAGAAAGGAGGGAGAAAGGGAGGAAGGAGGGAGGGAGGGAGGGGAAGGTCCTGAAGCACAGCCATCCACTGCACCAGCTCCTGCCCCGTCCCTAACCTACAGGTAACAGCACGGGCTCCACCGAGTACATCCTGACGCTCAGCATCCCACCAGGTCTGGATGCCCAGACGAGACGGAGCAGCCTCAGCAGCCGCCGTAGAGAAACCCCAACCTAGATGCACAAGGACAGCCTCATTTTGATTCTAAAACCAAGAAACGAGAGTATCATTCCACTCATCTGAAGACAGTGCCTTGGGCCTGTGCGGGACAGTCGCGGCCCCGCGCCCACGAGGGGAGCGTCACTCACTAACAGCCACGACATCCACGTCCCAGTGCCTTAGTGGAGCCTTCGCTCGGAGGAGCACGGGGGTCAGCGGCTTTGGTCCCCAGCTCCCACGGGCTCCCGCGGGCTCCCGCGGGCTCCCGCAGCCTTCAGGGCCACGGCTCTGGGGATCCACGTAACAATCCTCACACTCGGGCTACGCAGTCGTGCGAGGACAAAACCAGGTGTATACGGAGACCTGCTCTCGTTTCTGGAGGGAGGTCTGTGTCCGGGTACGTGACCAAGGCAGAGCTGAAAGCCACGCGAGGTGGGAATGAGACCCACGTAGCATCCTCTAGGGCTCAGACTCTCCAGGGCAGATAAACCGGCACCTCAAACATCAAATCCTCAGCGGACGTTACGCGCCTGCTGGAAACTGCTGCTGTTCCCCCAGATCCATCCTCCCACACCCACCCCCCCCAGTAATAGCTTAGGCTGCACAGGTGCCACCAAGCCACGGGCCACCTTCCCCACAATCACGTGCCGTTGGGGGTGGACCCGTGGATTCGGAGCCACAGGATGTGAACAGAAGTCGCGAGGACGACGTCTGGGTCACTTCCAACATGCACGAGCCCAGTGGCCCTGGCGCGGCCTCCGAGCTCCTGAACGGAGCCGCAGGCACAGGACGCTGGCGGAGTGAGCCCGGGACAAGGAGCCCGACCGGGCAGCTGCGGAGGAGCCGGCAGGTGCCTCTGGCCGCTCAGCTCCCGCGCTCCCCGGCGGGCGGCCGGAGCTCCTGCACCTGCGGGATTTGCGGCGTCTTCGGGCCTTCCGGGGCAGCTGGACCCGCTGCGGCAGCCGGCCGCGGCCTCCCAGGCTAGGAAGCCTTCCCCGCCCGCGGCCCAGGGGGCAGCCACGCCGCACGCCGGCAATGGTTTTATTTTGAATGCGGTGACCGGGACTTTTAAAAGCCGTGTGGGGCCGGTTGCTAGTAGCTACTCGAGTGGACGATGCAGCGTGTGCAACATCTAAGGTGTGAACACACAGTTCGAAAGACCCATCATCATCAGAGACCCGCTTTTTAAAGCTTAGAGTTTTTGCTTCGACGTTAGGGAATAATCGAAGGCCTCAAGCCACAGCTGGGCTCAGACTAAAGGACTGAGTATTTAGGATTGCGCCTTCATTTCACAAGGGGCACCTGGGGGCTCAGGGATGGAGCGTCTGCCTTCGGCCCAGGGCGTGACCCCGGGGTCCTGGGATCGAGTCCCAGCGTCGGGCTGCCTGCGTGGAGCCTGCTTCTCCCTCTGCCTCTCTCTGTGTCTCTCATGAATAAATAAACAAAATTTAAAAAAAATAAATAAAATAAAGCTGGCACAAGCTTTGTATTTCAAGGCGAAGGACACCCGGGACTCTTTTACACTGTCATCAATGTGCTTATCTTCCATAAAACTAAATTTGGCAGATCATTTTTGTTGAAGAGCTAGATAGAAAGCCTAGGCGGCAGCGTATTGCTTTTACTCCATTGTTCGGGGACCCGGGACGTTAGGATTCCTTCCCCGGATTCGGGCACTGGCTTGGCAAAGCTCCCTGTGGAGAGGGGAGGGTGCACCTGCATGCCCAGACGCTACAACACCCCAGGAAAAGCCCTCGGTCATAAGGGACCGGGACGCCGCAGGAAACCTCCATCTGAAACATGTAACGGAGGCTCTAAGTACAATTATGAGAAACAAATAAAGCTCAGCGGGCAGACTGCCCAGAGACAACAGTGGAATATAAACTCTGCAGAGACAGACCGACGGCGGGGGGCTGGGGCGGGGTGGGGGCTTGCAAGGGGGAAGGGCCAGACGGGGAGCGGGGCGGGCGCAGGTCACCCGGAGCAGCCGAGGAGCGCAACAGGGACGGAGGGGCCCGGGCGACAGGAAGGCAGGCCCCAGGCCTCCGCGGCCCTCCCACTCCCACGGGGACGGGGTCCCCACCACACGGCCTCTGCCCCCAGCTGAGCCCGCCGGGCACCCGAGCGCACAGCCGTCGCCCCCAAGCTGGCGCACCCACCCGCTGCCAGGACGGCCTTGTCCCACGGCCACCGAGCGCTTCCGACAGCGTCAGCCTGGGCTCAGCATAAAGACGCGCATGACCGGGAGCTCAGCCTGCGAGCCCGGGCGGGGACAGGAGGCTCTTCTCTGAGGGCAGCTCGGTGGGAGCATCACGTGAGCTAGATGTCTCGTAGGCCCGGGAGCCCCGAAACTCGAGTTTCGCAGCCGCTCTGAGTCAACCGGCGTCATCCGAAGCGCGGCAGGCTCCAGCGCCCAGACGAACCGCTAAGGTTACTTCCCAAAGTGACAGTGTCCAAAGCTGGGATCCTGGGGAAACATCGCCCCGATGTACGACGGAGGGTGACGCGGCTTCTAGTCCCAACTCTGCCTCAGGTCGGCTGAGGAACCCGACGGGCCCCAGCTCACTGGTTCTAAGCTCCACCCTCCCACCGCCCCCTTCGCCTCCCCCCTAGACCAGCGTCCCCTTCACAGCGCTGTGGCGGGTCACACGGTCATTCCGTGCAACCTGCCACTCACGCACTTTGACCTCAAGAAACCAGGGGCGTTGCTGCATCCCGGGTTCGCCGACGTGCAGACCATCGTGGCTGACAAGCAGCACCTGCTGTCCGGGCACCTTGACTTCGCACCCCCTCCCCCCCCCGGTCGATCCACCCCCTGACGACTCTTGCAGGGACAGCAGCTACCGGCCCCATGTCCCGGATGCACGGACGGAGACACAGGGAGGTGAGGGAACTTGCACAAGACTGACCACGCGACTGGCAGTTGGCAGAGCCAGTTGGGACCCCAGTCTGACGCCAAGCCGGCCGCAGCCTTAGCCACCACGTTGGCTCCGGACCTCATCGGGGACTCGGTCCAAGTCCTTTCGGCCATCCTGGGCCTGAGCTTCTTGCCGGTCCCCAGCGGAGAACACCGGACTAGGTCATCGCTAGAGTCCCACCCAGCTTCCCGACACAGGGCCCCGACGGGCGTGAGCGCGCATCCCCGCCCCGTGGACGACGGGCACCAGACTACCAAACCAACGAAACTTCCATTTTAGCCGCATTTCTTAAATTCCTTACAGGACGGTACTGTATTTCTCCCCAATCATGGGAAACACAAACTTCTAGGACAAAAGTGGGGCATTTCTGTTCTCGCTTAAATAACAGTGATTTTAGATAAAGCTGGTATTACCCATCGGGAACGCTGATCGCTGCTTCTGCACCACCTTCTACCTCAGCTACCTCTTTCCAACGTCGGGGACAAACTGAAATCGTAGCAAATAAATGTCCCAGACTCTGGTGCACAGCATATGGTTTGATCTTGTAACTACTGAAATAGGAACAGCAAGGTGCACGCAGACGTACACACACGTGCGCACGCACACACAACTCACGTATGCAAATGGTATTTTACATTGGATTGAGGACTCTGGAAACAGTGGGATTTTCCCCCAACAATTTTAGAACATCCAAGAGTCCACATTTGCACGAGGTGGCATGCAGACCTACAGAGGATCATTCCCTAGTAACACCGGGTCTGCCTTTAAAGGCCACAAACAGCTCATTTCTCCACTTCCTACGACTGTCTAGAGTCGCCGTCGCAGTAAGAGAGCCCACATTCTTTCCTAGGTCCCTGATGCAAGGGAGCTCAAAAACGAAGGCTTCTCCAAAAAAATAAACCACATTCTGACTTCCCTCCGTCAAGTGTGATCTGAAGGGATCGTCCAAAGGAGAGAGAAATAGAGCATAACTTCATGTTGCTCCGGTGACAACTTCTTTCGGCTAGAGACAGGAATTTCCTGTTTTAAAAATGAATTCCAAAAACAACTTTTTTTATTTTTATTTTTTATTTTTTTTTCGATTTTCTAACTTTCTGGCAGAATTTATTCAGAGCCAAGCCACCAGTGTCCTGGGCCAAATCAGGAGAATTGAGAACGTGTGAAGTGGCATTCGAGGTAGATGCTGACTTGGCTACCTTAAAACTAAGGCTCTGGCGAGGGCACCTGGCCCGCGAGGAGCAGGGTGCAGGCGCTCACTCAGGCTGTTTGGCCAGCACCGCGCCGCCCACTCCCACCCCTCGCTCGTGCTTTCCTGGCTTGCTCACCGGACTCCGGGTTCGTTCGCAGAGGATAAGGGAATGTTTTATTCATCACTGGTCATGGCCAAGCCAAGATGGGTATTGACACACAGGAGGAGATTGATAAACATCTACCAGCCACATGAGGCAACAAAGGAATGGAGGTGGCCAAATGCCCAAGTGTACCAGCCCCTGAAAAATTCTCTCCAATCCCGGGGGCGGGGGGGGGGTAGTCCCTCCCCAAGGGCAAATGAAAAGCCAGATTAAGCGTCCGGGCCTCAAGAACCAGCTGAGGGATACCTTAGGTCAACCAGGGTATGAACGAGTGTGGCCTGCAACCGCGCAAGCCAGAAGACGCGGTCCTTCTAGGTCTTCGTCCATCCCACTCAGCCCCTCAGCCAATTAGTCACCGAATCTCGCTCACTCTACCTTCTTTTCATCACCGAAACCGCATCATCCTCCTTAATCACTACACCCCAGCTGGAATTCAGATTTTCACCTGCTCTCGTTCCGCGGTTCTTCCCATCTCCCACCGCTCGACGGTCAGGGTCTCGAAGGGGCTCAACGACTAGCACCGCTTTCTCCCACCCAGGTCCAGGACAAATTAAATTAATAATAATTTAAAAAAAAAAAAAGAGTGGCAGACAGAGAGAAAATCAGCACGTTCATTTCTGGGAATTCTAGCTCAGTGGTTGTGGTTTTAGGTCTACAGCGAAGTGGCTAATAATTTCGAGCCCACGCGTTGACAAGCAGGAGACCAAAGCTAGTCCACGCACAGAATTCTACTCAAAGAGCTTCCGCCCAGAGAAGCTCCATCGTCCCAAGGACAGCTCCTTCTCAGGAGGAAAACAGAGCAGGGCTCAGATGTTGACCTGATTCCTCCCCAAATTTACCAACCAGGCAAGTTCTCCAAGCCAGGAGTTACGTCAATGATGCTCTCTTCACACGGAAATAAACACAAGTGGAGAAGAGCAATCCACAGGCTTTCCCCGTGATGTCTGGATCCGCCCAAGGCTGCCATCACTGGACACGTTTGGCCGCTGGCCCCTCCCGCTATTCACCTTCACGACGCGTGCACGGCCATGCAACCTGCCTACCCTTCCGAGTGTAAGGCCCAACGCGTAACACTCTCCTCTCTGTGGCTCATCCATGGCTCCTCCCTCTCGTCTGACCTTCTGTTGTTCCACCCGCCTCCTTCTCAGCCACGTCTGGCAAGCACCTCACTCACCTTTCTAGACTCAACTCAAGGGTCTTTCAGATAAGAAGTCCCTGTGGACATCCCCCACTGGGGGTCACCACGGCCAGGACTGTGTCTCCCATAACACGCCTTAGCTTGGCCGTACGTGGCTCCCCTAGCACTTTATCATATCCCCTCCACCAGACTGCAGACCCCTTAGGTGAAGACCAAGTTCTCACTTTTTTTTTTAAAGATTTTATTTATTTATTCATGAGAGACACAGAGAGATAAAGGGGCAGAGACACAGGCAGAGGGAGAAGCAGGCTCCATGCACCGGGAGCCCGACGTGGGACTCGATCCTGGGACGCCAGGATCACGCCCTGGGCCAAAGGCAGGCGCCAAACCGCTGAGCCACCCAGGGATCCCCAAGTTCTCACAATTTTTAACCACCCATTACCTAGCATGGATTCAGGTACAGGGATACCCCCAAATGCTTACTGAACTTCAGAGAGGAGAGCAGCCAAATGCAAGTAGGACAATTTCCATACAAATTAAATGCCATGGTGGTTCGCGGGGAAGAAAAGGTAAATCCAGTTGGGAACACCTGACACGTTTCCCCATAGCAAGCGGATTAGCATTATAACCAAGGATGTATCTAAGGGAAATCAGAGAAAATTTCATTGATAGATAATCACATGGAAAGAATGGTCCAGAAAAAGACCCAAATCTTGGGGAATAACAGAAATGTCTGGGGAACACTTGAGGTTCCCAGTTGGGCTGGGGTAGGAAGTACATACAGAAGAGAAAGCCTGAGAGAAAGCACAGCATACACAGGGCCTTGAATACCAAATAAGATATATTTTGACTTAATTTACAGACAATGGGGCTCAAAGAACGTTTTCAGGAAGAGTAGCTGGTTAATTACGCCAAGGAAACTATATAAAACCCGAATCCTTATAGTAGCAATAATAATAAACCAATAATTTGCTTTTCAATTACTTCCAAATTTCTCAGGGTCGTAAGTGACTCTGAGCTTATAATAGTTTGATAACCTCCATGGAACATTATTTGAGCATAATAAAATGACTAATAAACTATTTAGGATGATCATGAGACTGCATATTAATTTGTAGTCATTTTTCATCTAGCTCATGACTGCTTCAACCCACTGCCGCATGTTTCATCTGTCTAATGAATGTGTACTTGCCACCGCTCGATCACGCTGTGAGCCTTTGCCAAGTTCCCAATCCTCTTAATAGCCAGTTAACACGAAATGCTGATTTCAGGCAAAAACAACCAGGACCATCTGTTTCTGCTACACCATTTCTTCTTCTCCACTATTCCAGGACCAACCCTGGTGAGCCTCAGCGATCGCTCTTCAAAGGACGGTAGACAGTTCGCAAGGTAAGGCCGGGTAGGAATTTCTGGGATTTCTGGGCCAGAGCTGAACAAATGGGTCAGACAGATGAATGGTTTCTAGACCCATCTGCAGTCAATGAGTTACAGCAGCACAACTCGGAGCAAATTCCAAAACGGCGCTCCCAGACCCACACCGGCAGCAGCGGACAGGCCGCCCAGGCTTGCTGTAGCTCCTCCTGCCAGCTAGCTACGTGCTGTTGGTCACGTTACTTTAGGGAACGGGGCTTGCTTTCCTGATCTGTAAGTGGAAGGATGAGACCAGGTCCCCAGGCAGAGAACCGGTGCAGGTCTCTCACCTCTCAGCTGAAGACTCACCCGTCAGGACCACCGGGATTCCCAGGAAGAAGACGGTTCTCCCAGCAGGGCCGTCCTGCCCTTGACCCCTGCCAGAAGAGCACCCTAGTCCAACTTCCCCATCGTCTTAGGTTGGGTGTCCTGGTAAATCATCCTCTGTGATGATGTCAGGGGCAGTTTCTTGGGACTCACCCTCGGGAGCACGCTTGGGAAAGCAGAGTGGACGGACAGATGATGGTCTGTCTCAGCTACGTCCGTGGGGACCTTGGACCCCAGAGGGCCATTCCAAGCATCCCAAACAATATCCTTGCCTCAATTAGTCATGTGATGGGAGCTGCTCCTTTGCCTTGGGTGAGAATAATTTCCAGAGAGGCACCAGGCCATGAGTCATCAGTGCCAAGACCCTGTTGAGCGGAGGGTCTGAGGGGGTCGGTCCCCCGGGGGCTACCGGATAGGGAGGTACAGCAGAGAGGACACTCACCCCCAATTGTCTTAAAGTAAGAAGAAAGGGGTGCAAAGCACGATGGGGAGGAAAGACATGGATTGGAGGCAGCCGGACGAAGAAAATCAACGATCGTGTCCTAAAGCCTTGCAACCTGCAGGACTCGGGCGAAGCTGTTTCCTCTCTCCGCACCTCCGTCTCTCTGCAAGGTGGCCTACGGTCACTTCCGCCACCACAATACCCATCACTGTGTCCCATCCTGCGCTCTTGGTCAACATCCAGAGCCCTTTTGTTAACTTGCAAACATCACTAAGGGAGAAGGGACCCACCCGCATCAGAAATCTGCAGTAGCATCTGAAATTCCTCTTCAGGAGCTGTGGAGAGGCGACGGGGAGCGGCAGCAGGCTCACAGCTACACACCACGGTGGACACACAGCAACCCCAAGATTAAATTAGATTTGCAGGCGGCAGCCTGGGGATTCTGACATTAGACTGAACACAATTACTCACTTAGCTGTATCTTTATTACCCGTGCTCCCCCATGTGAGGCAATTTTCCTTATTGGAAGCAAAGCAACCCCAACCAAAGCATTCAAAAATGATCCTTTTCCTGTTTTTATTAGCCCGTATCAAAGAAATGACTATGCGAAGCACAACCAAGGGGAGGGAATTGGCTTTTTATTGCTTAGTTCACGTTGTTATGGCTTTAGGAGCAGAGAAAGACTCCCCAAGGAGACACCGTGTCTCAAAACACGCTCACAGGATAATCAACAGGAGGGGTTTTTCAAGAGAGACGGAAGATAGAGAGAATTATTAAAATATAATTAAATAAGCAGAGCGGATACAAAATAAAATGTGGAGAGTAAGATGTCCAGGGCAGAAATGTCGGGTCTTGAAATTCACTTTCGTAATAGTCACACAACATGCACCGTCCACTCGGGACCACAGAAATCTTTCCAACCAACGGAGTAGCTACTGATCTTGAAAATTAAAAAAAAAAAAAAGAGAGACAAAAATGAGCATATGAGTGTTGCCTATGATTCTGAATTTCCTCTCTTCCACTTCAAAACAAACGCCGCCCAGGCTCGGTGGCGAGCGGTGTAAAATTCCCACCTTCGAGGTCGCACATCCACTCATCTGGGCTGAACACCGATTTGGGTAAACAAACTGAAACAGACAGTTCCAAGCGGGTGTTATGTCACAGAACCATCACGAGTCCTTGTCCATAAAGTACAGCCCCCGGGGCGCCTGGGGGGCTCAGCGGGTGAGCGTCTGCCTTGGGCCCAGGGCGTGACCCCGGAGTCCCGGGATCGAGTCCCGCATGGGGCTCCCTGCGAGGAGCCTGCTTCTCCCTCTGCCTGTGTCTCTGCCTCTGTTTCTCTGTCTCTCATGAATAAATAAATATAAATAAAGCCTTTTAAAATAAAAATTAAAAAAAATTAAAGTACAGCCACCTTTATCCCATGTTATGCCCCAAAAAGCTCATATGTTGGACTATTTGTTTCTTCTTTAGCTTGATTCTCATGGTGACCTTTTTTTTGAAAGCTGTTCCTCAAAAAAAAAAAAAAAAAGCTATTCCTCTAACATGCCCTAAAGAAATAAATGACGTTTTAATTATATTTCTTAAATTCCTTACAGGATATGTATTTCTGCCTACATACAGAAAAAAAACAAAACTAGGTGTGAAGAACAGATTTCACTAAATTTATAAAAAAGAATTATTCAAACACAGCTTTAAGTACATGTCATATCCATATACCACACACAGCTCAATGATGTTGTTTTTTTTTGTTTTTCTCACACTGATTATTTCACTTCTGATTTTAGTAACGTGGGAAGCCAGAGGCAGGTGATGAAGACGCCATTCCAGTCCTGCCGGACACACATAATAATTATGTTTCGTGTAATAAAAAGGAGAAAAAGAGACACATCCACTCAGCATGAAGTAGATCAATATATGAATTCAAAACGATTCGTGATCCTATTAACGTTGAATCCAGGGAACACAGAGCCAAAGGAATCGCTTATCACTTGAAAGACAAAATTTTAATAGTCTTTGGGTTCATCATTTGCTTACGCTGTCATATAGTCAATTTCCGAGTCAGTTTAAGCAAACGTTATGCTTTCAACAAACACACAGCAGTGTTCCATTCGACACTAATCACCGAAAATAGTTAAGATGACAACACTGTGAGGCAGTAAACCTGAAAAGTCTTCAAAGGTCTCCAGCAATCCGAAAAAAGCCACATATTTCATCATTCCTTAAACGTACAACTTAAACTATTATCAACCATAAGATGTTAAAAATAAAGGTCCGAGGATGAATATCCTCAGAAGAAGGCATATGCCCAGAAAAACTTTTTTTTCTTTTCTTTTCTTTTTTTTTTTGGAAAAACTTTTTTTTCGAGTTAAAATGTCAAAGTCTCAGAAATATTCATTGAAAACAATGATAAGAGTTTTCATAAGCGTCTCTTCGATCCACCAAAGACCACGGCTACAGATTCATGCTCATTTAATTATTTAGCAAAAAAATATGCATCACGAACGAACTCTACGAGCGGGCTACGGTCCCGTCACATCAGGGTGGGCAGAGATGGGGAAAAAATAAATGGAAACTGGGAGACAAAAAATAGAAAGTGAAGCAATTAAAACTAAAGGAACAAGGTGGATTTCTATCACAATGACAGACCCTCAGTGACTCAGCTCATCCCAAAGACGCGCCCCAGGCCCTCACCATGTCCAAAGGCCTCTGGGAAATGTGGTTATTCAACAGCAAAGGACACGGAAGGTGGAAGAGAATCAGGAAGCCTGTGCCCCCGGAGTCCCCAGGCTTGGAGGGGATCCTCTGACCTCCGAGGCAAGGGACAGAACTTTCCCTAAAGCATCTCAGAGGAGACAAACGAATGCCCCTCCGAGCCCCAGCTGCGTTTCATCACCTGCAAGTGCTCCTCATCCTGAACATTCATCCCCAACTGCCCACTGCGCCCTCATCGTGACCATCCTGGCGCCACCAGGCCGTCCCCGCGCCAGAGGTGACCCCTCGCAGCCAGGCTGTGCCTGCACAGGAGCTTGAAGGACGGACGCCCGCAGGCCCCCGCTGTCATCCGGGGGTGCAAGGAACCTAAACCGGTGCCAAGAGCCTGTGATACCCCCCGGCGTGGTCCCACCGCGTCCCGTAGCGCTGAAGGGAGAGGCCGAGTCCTGGCAAGGGCACTGAACCCCATCAAAATGAGCTCCCCTGACCTTCGGCGTGGAATGGGGCAAGTCGCTCTCCCTGCCGAGGCCTCGGTCCCCTGACCCGGGAACGGGGGATGACGGGGCGCCCCTCCCACCGTCCCTGTGACCAAGGTCTGAAGTGCTTTCCAGTCTGCAAAGCGACGTCAGAGACACGCTCACGGCGAAGTCCCCCCGGAGCTGGCAGGAGAGGGGCAAGTCCTCAGGTACCTGTTGGAGTCGTCCCCGGTTAGCAGCTGTCTCAAATCCACGGGTTTGAGGCCACAGGGAAATTCAGGATCCAGCCCACAGACCAGGGAGGAGAGAGAACGTGGCCCCTCGCTCAGTTCTCCGCTGGCTCTGGTGAGCAGGTGCCTGGCCGCCCAGGTGAGGGGACCGAGGCCCCGAGAACGGGGGGCAGCCCCGGGCTCCCGTTAGGTCCGCAGGCTCTATCAGCGGAGGGTAGCCTGGCCCGGGGCAGCCCCGGGACGTGCGCGGGCCAACTCCTTCCACGCTGGCGCTCCCGGTGCCTGCGCCCCCCGCCCTGGGCTTCCGGGGCGCCACACACGAAACCCAGATTGACCAAAATTCTGGCCGCGCCTGCGAGGACCAGGCAGGAGGCAGCCCTGGGCACAGCGGCAAGGGCCACGCACTCCCGTGCCCCCAAGGGACCGCAGGTGTCACTGCACCGCTCCCGGGCCCTGTACCCCAGCAGGATGCAGCCTCTCAGCCTCTGCACCCCTACCTGGCCATGCACCCCAGAAGGCCAGGCCTCTCAGTCCCCTGAACCCTCCCCAGAGGTGCACCCCAGCAGGCCAGGCCCCTCAACCTCCACACCCCTCCCCCGCCGTGCACCCCAGCAGGACCCTGGCCTCTCAGCCTCTGCACCCCTACCTGGCCATGCACCCCAGAAGGCCAGGCCTCTCAGTCCCCTGACCCCTCCCCGGCCATGCACCACAGCAGGCCAGGCCCCTCAACCTCCACACCCCTCCCTGGCCATGCACCCCAGCAGGATGCAGCCTCTCAGTCTCTGCACCCCTCCCCAGCTGTGCACCCCAGAAGGCCAGCCTCTCAGCCTCCGCACCCCTACCTGGCCATGCACCCCAGAAAGCCAGGCCTCTCAGTCCCCTGACCCTTCCCCAGACGTGCACCCCAGCAGGGCCTGGCCTCTCCACTTCTGCACCCCTACCTGGCCGTGCACCCTGGCAGGCCAGGCCTCTCCACCTCTGCACCCCTCCCTGGCCATGCACCCCAGCAGGACCCAGCCTCTCAGTCTCTGCACCCCTCCCCAGCTGTACACCCCAGCAGGACTTGGCCTCTCAGCCTCCGCACCCCTACCTGGCCATGCACCCCAGAAGGCCAGGCCTCTCAGTCCCCTGACCCCTACCCAGACGTACACCCCAGCAGGCCAGGCCTCACAGCCTCCACACCCCTCCCCGGCCGTGCGCCCCAGCATGACCGGGCCCTCAGCCTCCAGACCACTCCTTATGAAGTGAGCACAAATATAACAAACCTGGCAATATTCAAGATCGATTAACAATTATTTTTGTCCCACGAGCTAAGACGTTGTTGGGAACACGGGGCTGAGTGGACCAGTGATGCTGCTCTTCACATCGGAGGCCATCGGAGCCCCGCTTCCCAGTCTCTCCCAATGTCCCTTCTCCCTCTCCGGGCACTCGGGCTCCTTCTAGTCACGCTCCTCTGCTGCCTCCTGGGCTCGGGGCTGCCGCTGACAGTCGGGACGTGCCAGGCCTGGCCTTGGCCTTAACCCGGATGCCGCCGCGGCCGCCTCCAGGACTCAGCTGGGCCAGCAGGCTCCAGGGCACATGAAGTAGCCCCCTCCTGACGTCTCCACCTTGCCAAGGCGTGGGTTCCTGACAGCCGGAAGGTCAACCCACAAGTACCAGAAAAATTCCTGAAATTTTTCTCTAGAAATTTCGACTCAGTTTCCACTGCTACATCTGCTTGGAAAATGCTGCAAAGGAATTTACCACAGAAAGGGTAGCAAACAAAAAAATGTTTTAATAACATTTCTACACGTTGCTCGAGGCTTCTAACGTTACAATTACGAGTTCATGCAGTGTTAACAACTGTTTTTCATTTTGTTACTGGTTTCGAATTTAAATAGG
Source organism: Vulpes lagopus (assembly GCF_018345385.1). Taxonomy (NCBI): domain Eukaryota; kingdom Metazoa; phylum Chordata; class Mammalia; order Carnivora; family Canidae; genus Vulpes; species Vulpes lagopus. The sequence continues at coordinate 591,464 of NC_054826.1, read as the reverse complement.
AATTGATAGAATGAGCACATCTAGGCTAGGCGGGGCCTCATAGAGATTTAGGGCTCCAGGAACAGTCCACGCCCCTTCAAGCAGGAACGGGGACAACGTGGGCCACGTGTTTGTATTTCGTTACCGAGGGAAACGCAGAGCCGGTGAGGGGTTCTTCGTGTCAGGAGGTCTCGAGTGGCCGCCTCCGGGGGGGTCGGAGCTTCGGCCCGTGGCTCCCCTCTGAGCTCAGGGCCGCCCGACGCCCAGCTGGTCACCCGCTGCCCCGCGTCCTGCCACCTCTGAGGCCCTCGCTGGCAGGCCCCACCCGGGGACACACGACCTGGGGATTTTGGGGAACAACCAGGGAGGTGTCTTTGCAGAGCGGTCGGCGTCTCCGCACAACCTACTGCTCCTGCGACTCACTCACCTGCCTGCGGCTGCTTCAGAGGCGCCCTTAGGTGTTTCGGGGGTGCAGGCCGTGTCCCCAGCCGCACCTCCCTGTCACCGCCCCCAGCCCCTCGGCCCTGCCTGTCCTCACGGCCTCCCTGCCCGGCTCCCCCACGCGGAACTCCCCAGGGCAGGCCCACTGCACGAGGTCGTGGAGCAAGTCGCCGCCACTACGTGCAGACGACGTCCTGAATGTCCAGGTCTAGAGCCACAAGGCAAAGCAAGCCCAAGGAGCCGCGACCCGGGGAAGCCGTGCCGACGGGCCCTGCTGCCCCCGCTGACGCCGGGCAGCCGCAGAGCCAGGGGTGCAGGAGGCCTCTCGGCCTCCCACCAGGGGCCACGGCCCCGGGCTCGGGCACAGTGAGGGCCCCTCCCCAAGGCCCTGCGCGCCCCGAGAACAGCCCCGGCCAGCAGATGCCCGTCCCAGGGTCACAGCACAAGTAACAGCCACTCGGTGGCCCAGGCCGCGCCTTCCCCTCCCCGAGCGCCAGGCTGCGGCCAGCAACCCCAACCTGTGGTGCCCGAGTCTACGTCCACAGAAACCAGGAAAGAACAAGATCTACAGATTATTCCTTTCTAATGATTTACTTGGGGTGGGTGGGGTGAGAAGGAGAGAGAGGATCTCAGCAGGCTCCCCGCGAGCACAGAGCCCAAAGCTGCGCTGGGTCCCACGCCCCGGACCATGACCTTCACCCACTGAGCCTCCGGCCCAGAGGTTTCTCCCTAAGACCTAAACACATCAACGTGACACAGACACCTGGAATGATGAATGACGGGGGAGGGATGGGGGGGGACACACGAGAGCCCCTCCGCCCCCAGACGCCGCTTCACAGGATAGAATGTTGGTGGGACACGGGGCAAGGCGGCCTGGGCAGGTGCAATACCCCCCCCCCAGCTCACACCCTAGCACGGCGCTGCCCCCACCCGGGAGGCCTGGGCAGTTGGGCGCCCTCGAGCCCCCCCAGAGGCCCCTCCCGCGCGGCTCCCAGGCAGCCCCCTCTCCGCAGGCGCTCAAGACCCCGAGCGGCTGCAAATACCTTCCCGCGGCGGATCGAAGCTGCTCTCGGCTGCACCGATGCATCGACCTGACCCAACAGTGCGATCACTGGGGTTCATCTTCTGATTTTTAGCTCAATGGAATTACTTCCTGGGGCAGAAGATGAAGACCTACTTCTAAGAATCAGGGAGATCTCTGGAGTCAGGTCAGGCCATGTCCCCCCCACGCAGCCACCCAGGGCCTGTCCGAGGCGTCCCGCGCCCAAAAGCAGTCACAAACCATCTGATATAATCAGATAAAAGATGATGCAAAGACGCCAGGCAAACACACAGATGAAGGCCCAGCGACCAGAACGGACTGTCCCGCAGCTACGGACAGAGGACGCTCCAGCCAGCACGTTGGGACAGACTTCACCTTGGGCAGCGGTGGCCCCAGCGGCCGACGAAATGCTCCCTGGCTCCCCAAGGATCGGTCTTTCACCTCCTGCGAGCCCTGGTCTCTGCGGCCCTGCAGCCGGCCCACGGCCAGGATTCCAACTCGAAGCACCAACCCTGTTCCTCCCAATCCCCAATAATCTGATGGTTTTATTCAAGGACTTGAGCCCGTTAGACGGCATCACGTGGTTTGCCGACCTGCTGTGTGTACGCGCGCACCTGTAAACCGTCCCAACACACACACACACACACACACACACACACGACTGACAAGGACACGAGCTGCACCTGCTCGCTGACGCCTCCCAAGTGTCCAGGAGAGCCCCTGGCGCACGGGAAGAAATACGCAATCAGCACACATTAGGGGAATGAAGGAATGAATGACTGAGCTGAGGCAGACTCGGGACTCGTGGGTCCCCATTCCACCGTTCCACGAGCTGCGGGACCCGGGAAGTGACGGTCCTCTGCGCAGCCGTGCTCCCACCGGCACAGCGAGGACTCCAGGAGCCCAGCCCTTAGACCTGTCACGGGAGCACACGAGGGTGCTGCCAGCAGCCAGGAACACCGCCCGGTCGCAGTGGGTGCTCAGCAAACACCAGCCGCCCTTATTATCACTCCAACATGTGCCTCCCACGGTGCTGATGGCTTAGCGGCGACGCAGGAGCTCAGGTGCCCCGCTCTCCGCGCGGCCCGACAGAGCAGCAGAGCCACCAAGGGTCACACCCATCACTGTGGCCCCCACAGCTCCAATCCCACAACACCCAGGATTTGGCCGAGGAGCTGCCGTGTCCAGCCCCGACCTGCGGGAGCAGAGAACACCCAGCAGCAGACCCCTGGGCAAGAGGGGGAGGCCCGACACCCCGGAGGCAGGGAAAGCAGCCTGCCGCCTCCTGCTTGACCGAGATCTGTTTATTGGGCCTTCACTGGAGTCGAGGCTGATGGTCATGAGGCCTTCGCTCCACTCCAACTCCGTCTCCAGGCTTCTACACACGGGCTGAAACCTATACCTTATGGACGAAGGCAGAGACAAAAAAAAAAAAATAAGAACCAGACTTCCCCTAAAGGAGTTTACCAGAACACACCAACCACCGAGGTATTCGTTTATGCTTCTAGAACTCTAAAGATCAGGTGTGATGGCTTGTCCCAGGAGCGAAACCCAAGCTGGGAGCGGTGGGAGGGGCTACAAGGGAAACCCCCCCCTGAGGACTCGGTAACTATTCCGCGGAACAAAGACATGGTAGTTTCTACGTCGCCGAGTGGCGTTAAAGAACGTTCACACTGTATATTTACAGGATTATCACGGTCAACTGTGCCACATGCTGTAAAAAAAAAAAAAAATACTTTGAAAACGCCCCTTATTTACCTATACCTTGAGTTCAGGGAGAAAAGCGGGGATTTCAGGACTGGTTGCATCCGGAGAGGAGGGGAAGGGGGATGAGGAACACGGGAGGAAGGAGCACCTGGGGATGTCATGGCAACAGGAGTCTTCCCTTCCCTATTTATTAGGACAGACCTTCCACTTCCAGGCTAATCTCCCTTAAGTGGCCCATTAAGGCTCCATAAGAGCGAAGTAAAAGGAATGGGGAGGGCTGGGAGACTTAGTTCTTGATAGATAAGGCCCGGCAGGAATTCCCCTCCTCTCTCCAGACAGAAGAGGACTGAATTCAGGTCTTTCTCGATTCCCGCAGAACTGAGCAAGGAACGTCCCAGTAGCGAAACTGAAGCTGGACTCAAATCTCCAGGCTCCCGGGTGAACGCTCTCGCCCACCACCAGAACCGGCCCAGACTTTAACCTGTGCGTGATGACGGATTCCGTCCGAGGAGGAACCTGAGAGTCTGCATTTTTAGCGAGCTCCAAGGTGACGCTGAGGTCACTGGAGCACACAGGAGAGGAATCCCCGTCCTTGCTGCACCTGCTAAGGTGAGCCTCACCAAGAATTCTCGTGGTTTTAATGAAAAAGAGGTTTTCCCGGAGCAAGGGGAAGGAAGGTTACATACGAAAGTACCGTTACATGGGAAATACTGAATGTTTAGGCCCCCTGGAGATTTCAACACTATTTGTAAGAATTCAGGTGGTCTCAGCTCTAGAATCTACTTACGGAGCAGAGTGTCAAAGTCTCCACAAACCCCTACGTTTTAGAGTCGAGCAATCGCTACATCCGATGGACGTGCATCCACGCATCATTCCCCCCTTTTAGGACAACTCAGGTCCGGTTTGAAATTATGATCTACATTAAGATTTCAAAATACGGGATCCCTGGGTGGTGCAGCGGTTTGGCGCCTGCCTTTGGCCCGGGGTGCGATCCTGGAGACCCGGGATCGAATCCCACGTCGGGCTCGCGGTGCATGGAGCCTGCTTCTCCTTCTGCCTGTCTCTACCTCTGTCTCTCTGTGTGTGTGTGTGTTTCATGAATAAATAAAATCTTAAAAAAAAAAGATACGTGTTAATCACCGGTCTGTGCCCTCAGTAAGGCTTCGGGTCAACAGGAGGCCATGAGCTGTGCAGCTCCGGGGCCAGTTTCAACTGCATGGGGAGGTGGCACCCTAGGCCCACCCTGCTGAAGGCTCAAGGGCCCACCGAGCCTACATTAGGGCCCTATTTGGGAGAAGGCAGCGGGGCCGGGGGTGGGGGCCAAGGAAAGATGCCTTGAAGCTCACGGTCTTTCTGCTTCTCCAGTTTTTCCTTTGCTGATCACAGGAATCTCCCAGCATCTGCGGGGAGTGGAAACTAGGCACAGCGCGTCCTGCAGCCAGAGCCCGGTCACCGCCCCACGCTTCCTATTGGCTCCCTCGGATCAGCTGAGCCCAGGAGGTTTTCCCTATAAAAAGTTCCACAGTGTCTCTCCATCTGATCCCAGTACAATTTCACTGGAGCTGAAGTGAAAACGCAGAGGTAGCCTGCGCCTGCACCGTAACAGCTGGAGGCCATTAGCTCGGTCTCCTCCGCTCTCCCCGGGCCGGGGCGGTTCAGACAGGAAGTCGTCGGCACACACTGTAGGGTGCGGGGCCTGGGGTCTGGGAACGAGGTGCGGAGGGCCCGGGCAGCGCGGGCGGCGGGCCCTGGGGTGCCCCTGCCCCTGCCCCCCCCCCCGCAAGCTGCAAGCGGCGGCCTGTGCCCCGGGCTCTGGGCTCCAGCGGGGCCTCCTGCTCCCTCCAGTGTTCAGGACATTAGCAGGTTCGGGGGCGTGTCCGGGTTCCCCAGGGTCCTTGTCGCACAGGCCATCTACGAAGACGCCTTTGACTTTTAATGAAATCATTGAAGAAAGAAAAAAGTCCATCTCCTGCAGCCGCCGGGTCAAGGAGCTTCTATACGCGGAAACCGCAGCTCGGGGGCGGGGAGGGGGAGGGGCAGGGGGGAAGGGGGGAGGAGGAGGGGGAGGGAGGCTGGGACCAAAGGGCGCCCCGGGTGGGGATCCCTGGGGTCGGTCCTGCGGTCACGTCGGGGGGGCTGCGAGGGGCAGGCGCCGGGCCCGCCCCCCTGCACTCCCCACCCCGCACCCCCCCTGCAGGACGCCCCGCCCCCTGCACTCCCCACCCCGCACCCCCCCTGCAGGACGCCCCGCCCTCCGCATTCCCGCCCCGCCCTCCCCCCTCCCCCCCCACCCCCCCCCCCGCCGGGGCCCGCACCCCGCACCCCGCCCCGGGCTCCACGCGAGCGGAGGAGGAGCGAGGGAGGCGCCCGCCCCCGTCCCGTCCCCGTCCCCGCCCCCGTCCCCGTCCCCGCCCCGTCCCCGTCCCCGTCCCCGTCCCCGTCCCCGCCCCGTCCCCGTCCCCGTCCCCGTCCCCGTCCCCGTCCCCGCCCCGTCCCCGTCCCCGCCCCGTCCCCGTCTCCGTCCCCTCCCCGCGGGGGCGGGGCTTCAAGTTTCCCGACTCGCAAGTTCGCCCTTGACAGGCCGCATTTCTGCGCGGCTCCCGCCCCGGGGCGGATGGGGGCGGCCGCCCTGTCCCGCGAGGCCCGCGGCGCTGCTCTCGGAGCTGTCGGCCGCCGAGGCGGAGGGGCCGGGGAGGGAGCCCGGGAGCGTCCCCGCACCGCCCTCCGCCGGGCCGTCCTCCTCCACCCGGGCGCAGGGAAGGGACGTCGAGGCACACGTGCTCCCACGCGCGGCAGGAGACAACCCGGGGCGCGGGGCCGACGGGGGGACGAGCATCCCCGGGGCGCCCTGGGAGGGAGCCCGACGGGGGGGGGGACGAGCATCCTCAGGGCGCCCGGAGACAACGCGGGGGCGCTCCGGGTTCGACGGGGAGGGGTGGCGCGAGCATCCTATGGAGCCCGACGTTGGGCATCCCGGGGCGCCCGAGACAACCCGGGGGGGCGCTCCGGAGCCCGACGGGGAGGACGAGCATCCTCAGGGCGCCCCGAGACAACCAGGGCGCGGGGCCCGACGGGGCTACGAGCATCCTCGGGGCGCCCCGGGACGGAGCCCGCCGGGGGAGAGCATCCTGGGGCGCCCGGGACAACCCGCGGGGGCGCTCCGGAGCCCGACGGGGCGGACGAGCATCCTCAGGGCGCCCGGAGACAACGCGGGGGGCGCTCCCGGTTAGACGGGAACGGGGTGGGGGGGGCGCGAGCATCCTGCGGCGCCCCCGGGACGGAGCCCGACGTTGGGCATCCCGGGGCGCCCGAGACAACCCGGGGGGCGCTTCGGAGCCCGACGGCGGGGACGAGCATCCCCGGGGCGCCCCGGGGACGGAGTCCGACGGGGGGGGGGGGGACGAGCATTCTCAGGGCGCCCCGAAACAACGCGGGGGGCGCTCGGGAGCCCGCCAGGGGGGTGAGCATCCTGGGGCGCCGGGACAGCCCGGGGGGGGGGGTGAGCATCCCGGGGCGCCCGGACAGCCCGGGGGGGGGGTGAGCATCCTGGGGCGCCCGGGACGGAGCCCGCGGGGGGGGGGGTGAGCATCCTGGGGCGCCGGGACAGCCCGGGGGGGGGGGTGAGCATCCCGGGGCGCCGGGACAGCCCGGGGGGGGGGGTGAGCATCCTGGGGCGCCGGGACAGAGCCCGCGGGGGGGGGGTGAGCATCCCGGGGCGCCGGGACAGCCCGGGGGGGGGGGGTGAGCATCCCGGGGCGCCGGGACAGCCCGGGGGGGGGGTGAGCATCCTGGGGCGCCGGGACAGCCCGGGGGGGGGGTGAGCATCCCGGGGCGCCGGGACAGCCCGGGGGGGGGGGTGAGCATCCTGGGGCGCCGGGACAGCCCGGGGGGGGGGTGAGCATCCTGGGGCGCCCGGGACAGCCCGGGGGGGGGGGGTGAGCATCCCGGGGCGCCGGGACAGCCCGGGGGGGGCGCTCCGGAGCCCACCGGCGGGGACGAGCATCCTGGGCGCCCGGACGGAGCCCGCGGGGGGGGGGGGGTGAGCGTCCCGGGCGCCGGGCAGCCCGCGGGGGGGGGCTCCGGGCGGGGCCGCGCACTCACCCTCGCTGCCGGGCTTGCCATTGTTCGCGCCCATCCTGCGGCGTCAGGCCCGCCGGGTCCGCGGACGCTCCATGGCGGGGCGCCCGGCTGCGCGCTGCGGCGAGGGAGGCCCGCCCGACGGGGCGGTCAGCGGCGCATCCCCCGGGGCCGGGCGGGGGGGGACCCCGGGGCTCTCAGAAGCCGCCGAGAGCCCGCGCCCGGGGCCGCCCCGAGGCTCCCGCGCCGCCGCCGCCGGGCCCCCCTCCGCCTCCGCGCCCGCGCCCGCGGCCGCCCCACTTGTTGCGGGAGCCGAGGACCGCACTGGGCCCGCCGCCGCGCCGCCCGCCGCACTTTTGTTCGCGCCTGGCGCCTCCTCCGCCGCCCGCGTCAGCCGCGGCCCCCGCCCGGGAGGCCGGACCGGGATGCGCGGCCTTTTAAAGGGCCCGCGCGCCTTTTCGGGGCTCGGGCTGCGGCCCCGCCGAGGCCCCGCGGGGGGCGCGGGCTGCGACCTCGGGGCGCCGGTGCAGGCCGGGGGGGGGTCAGAGCCCGCCCGGGTCGGTGCGTGCGCCCCCGGGGCGGGGGGGCGGGGGGGAGAGGCCCCAGGCCCCCAACGTCCAGGACCCCCTGGGCCAGGAAGTGTGTTTTCTCCCCCGTTTCTAGGACTTTCTCCCCTCTGCCCCGGGTTGGTGCCCGCATCCTCCGGGTAAGACGTCACGGCCTCTTCTGCAGATTCAGGGGCCCTGGGAGAGCCAACGGGGCCCTTCGCTGTTGCCTCCTGCAGACGGAAAGAGGAAATCCCTCTCCAGGTCTTGCTCCCTTTGCTTGCAAATACCGACAACTGCGGATCCTGCACCTTCGTGAAGACCCGGGCGCGCGCAGGCCTCTGCAGCGGGCGGACCCACAGCCCGGCCCCTCCTGAGAGCTGTCACGTGCCGAGTTGAGTTGAACTTACATCACGATACAGAACATCGACGCACGACGCAGAAGCCTGTGTGATGACCTCATGGAGAGCTGGGATTTCTGCAATTACCTCTTTCTTTTCTTTTTTTTTTTTTTTTGATTATTTCTTGAAGAGCTGTCAAACTACAGGCAGAAACTAGGGTCCCACCTAGGTGATTCCCTCAAATTCAGAACAAGTTTCTTAAAGACAAGATAAAACATATTTCAGAATTCAAAAATCTACGCTTATGGCGCAGGAGAAATCACCTGTTGACAAATATATATCATAAATTCATCTATTTCCAAGGACAGGTTTAAATGGTTTTGTGTTGTTCTGTTAACATTAAACTGCTCTATTCGCAGATTAAGGCCTACATTTCAATTTGTCTTGTTACATATAGAACCTAGGAACCTAGCATACTGCGTGGCTGATAATATGTGCTTCCCAGTAGCCTTGGGTTAATTAAATTAAAAATTTGGCAGGGGGGTGTCCCTGGCTGGCTTCATGGGTAGAACATGTGACCCTTGATCTCTGGGTTATAAATTCAAGCCAGATTACTTTTAAAAATCTTTGAAAACAAAAAACTAACAACAGCAAAAAAAAAAAAAAAAAAAAAAAAAAAAAACCACCTGTGTCACAAACCCAAAATAAGAGAGACGGGTGTTAAAAGATGTGGAAGACTTACATGCATTTTCAGACACTCCACCTGAAAGCACAGACCCAATCTCAAAACGGGCTGACATCTACCTCATTTATCTTCATCCAAAGTGGGTTTCTGCTCACCTGGTCTTTGTGATTCTCCATCACCATCTGGGGCGCTACCCTGAATCTAGTCATTTTGGAGGCTTACTTGAGCATAAAGCCACCAAAAAGCAGTGGAACACTGGAAGCTCTTCTTGATATTTGCTGTCTAGCTAGCAACTTGCTTTTTCACAGGCTCTTGTCTTCCTGGTCTCTCAGTCCTTCTTTTGAGGTCTACAGGTCAGGGTACTGACAGGAGGAGAAACTGAGGCTTCAACAGTTTAAACATCTGGGGTTACCCAGGTGGCCAATGGCAGGTGGATTGAGATTCTCAGGTCTCTCTTCCTCGCGGAGGAGGCCGCTGCCCCTCTGGACCTGTTCATTGTTCGTCTTGGAGTCACTGTCACCCCTTTTTGGTTGGGTTACCTCCTGGGGCCTCTAATACCAGAGCAGAGCTAACAGTGAAAAGTACACTTGAATGACTAACTACATTTATCAACTTTGAAATTAAGGTCTCTATGCACGTTCAAGGCCCGTTGCCTACCAGGAAAAGGAGCAGAGATGATTCTCTTTAAGAAATTCCAGTTTAAAACAAAACAGAAAAAAAAAAAAAAAACCACAGGATTTTTAACATCTTTCTGATTATAAAATAGAAATACATGTTGTCATAGTCACTGTAAAAGCTTGAGGAAGGGGGTCCCTGAATGGCTCAGCGGTTTAGCACCTGCCTTCGGCCCAGGGCGTGATCCTGGAGTCTCGGGATCGAGTCCCAAATCAGGCTCCCTGCATGGGGCCTGCTTCTCCCTCTGCCTGTGTCTCTGCCTCTCTCTGTCTCTCATGAATAAATAAATAAAATCTTTAAAAAAAAAAAAAAAAAGCTTGAGGGAAACATGGTTAAACAAAAAGAAGGAAGAGCACTGTTCCTGCTAAAGATAAAGGTGTGTTCACGTGGGTGTATTTTAATTTTTTTTAAGTACGATTTTGTACAAATACATGATTGTAACCGAAAACTCTTTTTACTCAGCTGCCAAAGCTGACCCCCTAATTTTCAATACAGATTTGTATGCGTACAAAAAAAAAGGATAGTGCGGTTTTCACCCTGCATTCCCAATATCTAGCACAATTCCTAACACAAAGTAATCACTCAGTGAGAGCTTGCAGGCTGAGTGAATGTTGGACAAAGAGATAAAAAGCTTTGATTTTTATGCCGTTTTCTCTCTGCCTTTTTAAGAGGCCACAATCACTGAAAAGATCAGAAAACAAGTAAGCACTCTAAGTTACCCCAAAACAGTAATGCCATGTTAGGCAACTGTTGTTTTCCCCCACCAGGCGCCCCCAAGCTCGCGCAGAGAGCAGCCAGTGCCTGCCCTTTGGGAACCAGTTTCACCCAAAATCCGGCAGTGGCCTTCCGGTGGGAGCTCGGCAGAGGTTTCCTGGCCGAGGAGCGCCGTCGGCCTGACCCAGGTAGCCGCCTGCCCAGGGCGGTGCAGGAACTGGCCAGTGCTCGGCCCTCCTCTGCGGGGCATGGGCGGTGGTCCCCGGGGAGGGCCGGCCTCTCAGCGCCACCCTCGGTACTGATGGGGACCACGTGGGAAGCCAGAGAGTCACACACACACACACACACACCTGCGGCAAGGAGGGGCCCCTTGCGTCCAGTGTCAACAGAGGTTGGGTGGGAGACCTGAACTACTTCCACCCGCAGTTATGGTGGCACTTTCTAGGCTGCCGTTAAGCATTTGCTGCATAGTGTGACCCGTAGTAGTTTCAGGGTACGACAGGAACGAGGCCAGGTTTCGGTGGGAAGCCACTTGTCATACCAAGAACCAGGAAGATTTCAAATGAATGCAAAGAGACAATCAACGGAGGCCAGCATCAAGGTGGCACAGAGGTTAGAGCCCTCGGCGCAGCCTCAAGCAGCCACAGAAAAGGCGGTCAGCCAAGATTACGGAAGCCCTTGGGCGCAGGGAAGAAAGCAGAGCAGGAGCAACGGAAAGGAAGGTAGGAAGCAGAACCAAAGGGCCGTGTCTGAGCCGACACAGGAAAGCTCGGGGGTGCGGACCAGCAGAGTGGAAGGGGCCAGGGAGAGGACCAGGACATATCACCACATCTGAAGGACGAGGACAGAAGAGCCCGGAAAAATGGCAAAGCCGCGGGGACACGTGGGATTACGATAAAAGATCTGATGTTTGTGTCATCAGATCACCTGAGAAAGACACGGAAGGGAGGCAAGAGCTGAAAATCTACTTGAAGAGATAATGGCCCAAAACTTCCCAAATTCTTGAAATGCCAAAGTTAAAGACACGGAGAGCAGATTCCTGGGTGAACACAGTAGGGGCGGTTCCAGCGCGACTCAGACGCGGTTGAGAAAGGCATCACGGGGCACTTCCCTGAAGATGCTCCATGTGTCCGTCGTATCCGTGTCGTCTCCCGGTGGGGACCACAGCTCACCCCCAGGGCGAGCAGCTAAAGGACAAGTGGGATCCCTTGGCGTTACGTCTTACAGGTGCAAGAGAATTCCGTGATCTCACAATAGAAAGTACAATTCAAAGAACAAGAAGTAGCCCCTTTCCGGCCACAGAGCTCTCTCCGCATGCTCCCCCTCTGGGGTCCTTTACACCCGCCCACGTCCTCTTCATAGTGTGCCTCCACCTGGGAGAGCAAAGGTCTTCATGAGAACCGATCTTGCTGCTAAGTAGATTTATGTCGCGTCGACTCAGCGTTCCACTGGGGCAAAGAAGCCAGAAGAGGCCCATCCTCAAAACCTTGATTTGGGTTTGGTTAGAATCGGTGGACTCCATCAACGAATTGACCAATCGCTAAGGTGAGTTGCTTCCTTGCTCTCTCCTATGTAAACCTGGTTGCGAGAAGAAAACCAGAGAGGTAGACAAACCTATGTTGTGATTGATATTCGTATCTTCATTTCTATTTTTCAGTAGCTAGCTCGGGGCCCTTCCAGCTACTATAATAAATATATCCACGGTCTGAGCAGTGGGAATAAGTTCTTTTCTTGCAGTATATTTTTAGGATATTGAATTCAAAAGCCATCTGGATTTATAACATGGGCCCCCATTTTCTCTGGGCGGGGAGGCACAGGGTTCAGATTAAATTCTTGGCCTTGGCACTGGTGTGAAGGGGACGGGCTGCCAGGCTGCATTCTTGGAGCCCAAATGCCAGGAACCAATCAGAGCACCTCTTTTCTCCAGCAGGCCTCAGGCCGCAAGGGTGCAAAAGAGCACGTCCTTGTCAACCACACGCTTCCCCGGGAGTGATGTAGGCAAAACGGACCCTCCCATGAAACCCAGTTTGGGAAACATTCAAAACTGGACTCCATCGTTGAAGAAAAATGCTAAAAATGATCAAAAAACAAAAACAAAAAGCAAAAACAAAACAAAAATAAATAAATAAATAAAAATGATCAAAAGAAATACTACCTTGTAAAAGGAAAACATGAATCAAACCATGGTTTAAATAAAAAATAAATAAAATAAAATTTAAAAAAACCATGGTTTATTCACGTGTACCTTGACTTTATCTTCTCTCTTGGGCACACCGGGTTGCCTTCAAAAATCTGGTTATTTTCACATTTTGGAATATGGTTAGATTTGCTGTTACTGCAGTTGTGTTGGAAGAAGGCAACTGAGTTCTGGAGCACACCTGTGTTTAAGTGTATAGTATCTGAAACAGAAAATGCTGCTTTAAAATTAGTATTGGTTTGCTATCAAAATATAAAGTTGGGTTCTTGGCAAGGCAAATATTCACATCAGGTAGAAAGTGAGTGTGTAAATCATTATTATGCTCCCCCCACCAGCAGCACTTAGTATATTTTTAATTAATCTGTAAAATTAGAGAAGGAAAAGTACATGAACCAATTTTAATGTGCTACTGCCCCTGTGCGAATACTAAGGCTCGGAGAAAATGGGTAAATCCTATAGTGATGCACAGAAAGGTTAGCCCCAAGATCTACTCGCGGAGCCTATAATATCTTTCACCATTTGCTGCCACCAATTTCACACCATCACACGCTACCCTAGTTTTAGACAAAGCCTAGCTTTCGACAGAGATCGTCTGTGTTTACTGTAAAAAAGAGCAACATCTTCTGACATCTGTGCAACTTAGATTTGAAAATGAATATTTATTATGCAACGTGAATCTTCATCGTGGCCATAGCAGTGAATCGCTAGATGTTTTAGAAATTTAATAAGGAAATTCCAATAATCATAAAGTAAATAGATAGCTTAATAGAATGGAGACTTTATACGGGGCTCTTGAAACCCATCTCCTTACAGAAGCTCCCTTTCCAGCCCTGCCTGAGAAACAAAACAGCCCGTGGCTCTAATTCAAAATATTACAATATCTACACACTGCCGGGCAGTTGCACTTTACCCCCGATTCTACATGTAGTGGGTAATTCCATATCTCTCTGTGCTGGTCCTTTATCGGGTAAGTGGCCCACAGCAGAGGAGGAACCACCAAGCCCCTCCGCGGCCCAACCTGGCACCACCAAGTTCACGCGCTCCACTCAGTGTTTCGGCAACCGGGGCCCTAACGTGCCTAAGCATGTGGCTTCTTAGAACACAGCAAGTTGGAAGCAGGGCGTTAGAAGGCGTATTGCTCAATGGATGTGAGAAACTGCAAAGAAGTTAAGGCTAGTTACAGGGAGGGTGGTGAGAAAAATCTCTAGCGGGAAGATGGAAAACTGAATAAGACCAGAAGCAAAAACAAACAAACAAAAACAAAAACAAAAACAAAAACAAAACAAAACAAAAGAACAGAAGCAAAACACAAATGAAAACTCTGGGGTGATGTGAGCACGGGTCATGATTATTACTGAGGTGACATCAGCACCTATAGCAAGCAAATGTCTACCTTTAAGTGGCCTGGCTTAATACAACAGAAATCTATCTGGGGCCCATCGCACAGTCTAGGCACGTGTTCCGAGTCCACAGGAGATCATCCCTCACAGGGCGAGTGGGTGACCGGGCCCCTTCCACCTGTAGCCCCACCCACCACGTCACCCACGGGCAGTAAGCTCACACCCCCGGTGAGTTCTGGGGTCACATCTGCTACCAAGGAGGCTGGGAAGTGTAGTCTCTGGTTGTTCTGATGTCCTGGCAATGGTCCCTCCCTGGGGAGGGGGGGGAGCGAGAGGGACGTGGTCCTGGTGAATGTGTACGTAGCTTCAGGCTTTGGTGGCCCCTGAAGATACCCCTTTCCTGCTTCGCAATGAAGACACACCACTGTGACGTCTCAGACACCGCCGGCTGCGCACACAACCACCCTGCCCCTCGCCTTCTCCCTTGGTCAGAAGTTCAATCCTGGTTTTCCCAGAATCCCCAGTAGTTAAGAATGACCGTATGGCGCTCTCCTGGCCCAGGAAATGTAAGCAAAATTCATCAAGAGCTCCTGGGAGAGGTTTGGCTCTCGAAATAAAATTCAGAGATAGCGCTGCCACTCTTTCCTCTCTTCTTCCTACATTCCACTCAACTATCTCTTGAAACTGCAGGGACGTGCCAAGGGCATTGTGACGACGGCCACCGTGAACCTGAAGACGCAAAGCCACTGGGACACGACCCGCCGCCTCCTGCCTCCGCTCTGGCTATGACAGAAGGACGAAAACTGTCGTGAGGACGCCGTTAGTTGGCTTTTCTGTTACTTAACGCCAATTGCATACCTAAGAGATTGATAGTTTGTTCATTTCCGAAGAAAGAACAGGAAAAAAAAAACCCAGATATGACATTATTTCCATTCATAACAGCTAAACTGTATTAAAATAGATCGGTACTAAAATGTGAAATTTTAAATTATGTAGAAAATATACATATGTGAAACAGCAAATTTTCCACAGTCCTGGCCTCCTAAAATGCTACCCTACTCACTTTCCATCGTATTTAATACACAATTGCATATATGAATAATACACATTTATTTAACATGAATAAATATCATTTTCAACGTCTTTGTTAAGACTTAGTCTGTTTTTAAAGCCAAAACCTCAAGCAGTAGGAAAGATGAAAAACAACAATGGAGTATTACAGCACATTTTCTCTCTCAATTATGGATAATACAAAACTTTCTTGGAGGGGCCCTTGGGTGGCTCAAGGGTTGAGCGTCGGCCTTCGGCCCAGGGCGTGACCCCGGGGTCCCGGGATCGAGTCCCATGTCGGGCTCCCTGCATGGAGCCTGCTTCTCTCTGCCTGTGTCTCTGCCTCTCTCTGTGTGTCTCTCATGAATAAATAAATAAAATATTTAATAAATAAAACCTTCCTGGAATTCATTGCGACTTTCCTGAGAAAGAAGACGTTTTACTGGAGCTTAAAATCTGTTTCAAGTGGAAACGTCTGCATTCGTTCTCTGGTAGCAACAAGTCAATTCCCTGATATAAGCAGTTTCCAGATATGGATCATCTTTCTCTGCAAAACTCGAACAACTATCAGCATTGAGCCAACCACCCTCATTTCTAGCTGAAATGGGGCCCCTGGGGTGTGACTGGAAAAGGCTTTGTGAAAGGAAAATGGAGGTGATGTTGGTGGCAATGGTGACTGTGGCTGGAGTGACTGGAGAATGTGCTTCTGTGGACGCGACGTGTGTGCTGAGGTCGAACAATGAAAAGAATGTAGCCAGATGCACATTTAGGGAAAAGAATATTCCAGAAAGAGGAAACAACAGGTATAAAGTGCCTAAGGCTGGAATGAGCTTGGCATATTCCAGGGCCACGATTGTCCCCAAACTCAGGATATGCCTTACTTACTCACAGGACTACAGATCAATGAGCTACTTTATTTTTTTAAGACTTTATTTATTCATTTATTTATTTTATTTTTAGAGAGAGAGCAAGTGGTGGGGAAGGGCAGAGGGAGAGGGAGCAGGATGAGCAGAGTCCCTGCTGAGTGCACAGCCCCTGGCAGGGCTCGGTCTCATGACCCTGAGGCCATAGCCTGAGCTGAAACCAAGAGGCAGGTGCCCGACGGGCTGAGCTGCGTGGGCCAAAGTGGGGCTACTGCAATGCAGGCTTGTGGGTGAGCGGGGCAGGGTCCCGGAATTCAGGCCGGGCTGCTTCCCTAGCAGGTCCTTTGGGAGCCCAGGCTAAAAGGGTGAGGGGATCTAGCACATGCTCTTCTCCTGGTGGGTCAAGGGCTCAGAAAGACCAGGCCAGACTCTCGGCAAGTGCACTCGCGACCTTGCGAAAGCCTCACTAATGAAAGAAAGTCACGCGGCCAAGTCCAAATCCAACACATACGGGAGCTGCTTCGCCCACTTTTGTGCGTTGTAGGGTCACAGGGCAAGAGGCTGAAGAATTAAGAAAGTTAATCTATTGCAGCCAGTATGGACAGAACATTGTGACTAGATGGGAACGTCACAGGTTTGCTGGAAAAGGTGCAAAAGTCAGGTTGTGTAGGGGTTTATGAGCATGATTAATAATTTCGAACTTTATTTTAATCGTACTGCCCCACAGGGAGGTTTTAAGTAGGGAACTGATGTCACCTGACGTATTTGTTTCAGATCAACGGGTTTTAGTGGAGAATTGACGCTCTTAGGAGCCCAGAGACCTGCTAAGATGCCTCTGCCCTAGAACAGGTGAAAACATTTTGACTTTGATTAATTAGCACGAGAGTGGAGGAAGAGGAAAACGGTCCGATTCAAGGTATATTTTGGAGATAGAGCCAACAAAAGTCACCTGAGCGTGTCTTGCATGAGGTAAGAGGAAAATGAAAGGTGGCGTCCGGGCTTCTGCTCGAGAAGACGGTGGACGGTGGTTGGGAAGGCGGGGGAGAGGCACCTCGGGACTGGCGGCCCAGGGGGCCAGTTCGGGATCCAGAGATTTATTTTGGACACATCAAACTGAAAGGACAATCTGACACAAATGAGGTGTTAGGCAGCAGTTACCGAGTTAGGTCTCGAGAGGGAGGACGTCGCTGGATGGGTTTGGACCGCGTTAGCACGCGGCGTGGGTAAGGCCGGGCAGCGAGCGGAGGGGATCGGGAGAAAAGGCAGTTACTGTGGAAAGGACGGGCTCCCAGCGCGTGTGAGCCTTTAGCTGCTGGCGCAAGGAGCTGGGGGGGGAGATGGAGAAGGAGTGAGGAACAAGGCAGGATGAGGACCCCAGAGCTGCGGCTCCGGAAGGTCAGAGAAGATGCGTCCAGACAGAGGAAGCGCCTGGTGGGTCATAAGCTGAGGGTGGCTCGCACTCCGTGGGCCTGAGCCGACGTGGACCCGGCAGGAAGCGCTCACGACAAACCCGGGGAAGGCCTCGTGGCCGCGGGGCGGGCGGGACGGGCTGAGGCCCACTGAGAAGGCCGCGTGCTGCGTGCTGGGATGGCCTCTGTT
This sequence comes from Vulpes lagopus, assembly GCF_018345385.1. Classification (NCBI taxonomy): domain Eukaryota; kingdom Metazoa; phylum Chordata; class Mammalia; order Carnivora; family Canidae; genus Vulpes; species Vulpes lagopus. Next base: position 574,209 of record NC_054826.1, on the reverse strand, counting down.
GGCGGGTGCTGGTGCCCTGATGGGACTAGAAACAGGCCAAGGATCGGGACCTCAAACCCAAGCCAGGAGCTCGCTTCGCCCAGGGGAGAGGAGGGCGACCCTCCGAAGATCGGCAAGGGAGACTCGAACCGCAGGCCAGGAAGCCGTCGGCCCGGAGGGGACGCGGGTGCTGCGGCCCTTGTAGCTGCACCGCCCCCCATGCCCGCCTCCTCCAACCCCGTCTCCCAGGCCTGGGGCGGCAGCGGCTGCGGCGGGCCATCCCGGAGAGCGCACCCACTCCGGCCCCCTCGTGGCCCGGGCCCGTTTTCTCCTGTGTCCTGCTTGGTTTCTCTTTGTCCTCTCATTTCAAATTCCCTCGGGTTTTATATTCGTCACCTGTACTCTTTCACTTCCCGTTCTCCCCCCATTGTTTTTCTCCCCAAGCCACTCCGTTGAAATGGCTTTTATCAAAATCCAATGACAACCCTCCGGCCACACTTTCCGGGTCGTTTCTCCGACCTTCCTAGACCCCCAGCTCCGAACCCCACGTCGTCACACGAACCCACCGCCCCTCCTGGGTATGCTTATTTGCAGACCCCAGAGGGGACTCTTGCTCATCTCTTGGAGGTTTTAGTGCCGCCTTCATTTTTCACTCTCCAAAGTCCTTCGCGTTAACATTCCCAGTGATGTCGATGTACAAGTACACAGTCCTTCCAACCCCCAGCTGATTGATCACAAAACCCCCTCGCTGGGAGCCCGGGGTGGCCCAGCGGCTGAGCATCTTGCCTTCGGCCCAGGGCGTGACCCCAGGTCAACCAGGTCCCACATCGGGGTCCTGCATGGAGCCTGCTTCTCCCTCTGCCTGTGTCTCTGCCTCTCTCTGGGTCCCTTATGAATAAATAAATAACATCTTTCAAAAACAAAACCCTTAATTGGATGAGCATGTTGTCTATCCCACCTCAGCCGCTCATGCCTGGTTTAAACGCACCTTCGAGTACACGGTTCCTATAGTGATGTCCATCTTTCCAGCTCATTTCCTGGACTACCGTAACCCGGGTGGGATTTTCCCCCCACCTCACATCACTGAAGTGTGATGATGGTCACTACCTGCAGACCCACCATCCAGCGATCTCACCAACTCTGCACTGTCCCAAATTTGCCCTCATATTCTCAGTTCCCTCCTTAAAAGGATTAGTTCCTGCCCATCCCCATTAAAAATTATTTTCAACTCCTGTGACCTCATGCTGTGTTATTGCACTTAACTGCCCAAACCACAGCCCAGAAAAAACAACTCTCTATCTACTTAAATATTGTACTTACTTCAGCTGAATGTGGCTGAGAAAAATACGCAGGAACCGCAATCCGCAATGGACCTGCCGGCCCTGCTCCAATTCCCGGGCCACTTAGCATCCCACTGTCCTGGGTGAGTGCTCCTCACCTCCTCTCTCCTCCACCTTCATCAGCTCCAGCTCTGGTAATACTCATTCTCAGTTGATGAAAACTTGAAGTTTTCAATCTACTGAGAAAATAGAAATAGGAGAACTTGCTAGGCTCCCATGTCCACTGAGTCACATGGATTTGCACCTCTTACTCCCCCCCCGTGCTCTCCCTGAGGCCAGCCCTTCCAGGTGTGTTCTGATGACATTCCCTTGCACCTACACAAGCTCCGACCGTAATCCCCTCTTTTTCTTCCATTACCAATTGCGGTAGATGCTAGACATGCCTGCCTGCCTATAGCGGTTTACTGTATTCTAACTGATTTCCAACAGCCATGAAGAGCTGGGGACCTTTATCCTCCTGCCCTCCAGAAGTGTATCCCCAGGCACAATGGCTTAAATTGTCCGGTCTGGTCACCTGTGCATCCCTGGGGCCCTCTGTCAAGTGCCAGGTCAGTTACTGATCATTCACAAAACTAGTTACTGAACCTCTTGGTTTAATTATACGTGTGTTTGGCCCCCTCTGCAGAAGCTCCTAAACTTGGGCAGTTTGTCTCCACAAATTTATTAGCTAAGCATTTTTGATGACATGCAGAAGGCAGCTTTGACTGAATTTCTTCTCTTCGTACCTTCAAATTCTCACAATCCCCAAAGAGTGAGTGAAGCCCTTGCGCTTAAACTAGGAAAGCTTCCGCATCCTGCCCCAGCCACACGCCAACACGTGTTGCTATCTCGTCACGTACGACGCCCTAAACATTTGCGTTTCTGGAAACAACATTTTAGAGCTCGAATAAATGCCCCAGCGTAGCCCGGCCCCAGTGCGGTGGTGGGCATTCTGATGGAGCAGGACCACAGAAGAACAACCGCGTGATTCTGATGAACTAACCAGCCTGTTACATAGAGATGCTAGTTTTGCATTTTCTGTGGGAAACGAGTGCTTCCAGTGTTACTGAAACACTATTTTCTATGGTTGTTTTATTTCCTCCTATCTTTTCTCATAAACTCATTATATGAAGAAGAAGGACGAGGGACTTCAGAGGGATTTGAGGGTAAAGAAGTAGTTTATTAAAAATGATTTGCTTCTGTGAGTTCCATCGTTCTTTATTAATAATGCTTAGATTAGTAAACAGTGTGAATCACAAGCAAAGAACGACTCTCCCTCTCTTTCCCACGGGCCAATCCCTGTCCCCTAAATACACACAAACCCACGCACGTTTCTTTGCTTAATGAATCTCTGCTCACCTTTCAAAGAGCAGCTCTAATAATTTCTTCATGTTGAGGATGTCGGTAACCTCTCTCCATTCCTCTCCTACCCGGTCACTTATTTTTATGTTCACAGTATATTTCCTACATATTACTACTGATCATTTTTGTGGGTTGTTGACATATATTCCTTCTGGATTCTGAAATTCTCAAGGGCAAAGACCATGTATTTTCTCTTTTACCTTCAGCGCATTATATTTGACACACAAGATATGAAACACTGGCGACAAACTGAGTAAATGAAGTTAATTCTGTTGCCTAATGAACAGGAAAAGAAATAGAATTGATAAAGGAGAAAATAGGCATCGAGATACACAAGGGACACCGAAGCAATTGCCTTTGGGGTGAAGGGAAAATGCCAATCAGCTCTGTCCTCCTAGGAGGTGAGTGTCTGCCTCCCTGACTGCCAAGAGACTGGTGGACACAGTGTCTAACATCGACATTATCACCTCCCCCTGGGGAGACCTTGTCTCCTGGTGGCTCGACTTCTACCTGGCAAGTGGGAGGAACTGTGACCTAGGCCAACAGAGAATGTACGTGGAGTCATTTTCCTTACTCTCGGTGAATAAAGCCGTATTTGGAACGGACCGAGAAGCTGAATGCATCAAAAGGGAGAAAGAAGTAAGTGATAACGTGCGACCGAAACAAGCTATGATGGTAGAATGACTCTGTGGTCATCCTCAAGGAAGAAAGGCAGGGATAATTCAGGAGGACGGGAGATGGACCTAAAGGCGAACGTCAGGATGGTGGCTTGGCCACTACGTCGCACGCTGCACCCTGCTGCTGGCTTTCAGTCATAGATGAGAAATGAGACCTATCCCGTCAAAAGAATTAGAGCCAGTCTATGATGCGGTGAGAATTGGCTAAAGAATAACTTGAACAGAGTTGGGTGGGAGCAGGGGCCCCCGGGCGCACTAGGGGGTGTGTGAGCCCTGTAGGTTCTGGGAGAGGAGAGAGTCACGGAATGAACAGAACCACATTTTCCAAAGAGCGTTCTCTAGACCAGAATCCAGGAAAGGGTCCCGTGAATACAGGCTCCTCGAACGAACAGTAGAGCAAACACTTCCCAAATGTGGTCTCTGATTCGTACATGGCTTGAGACTTTCTTTTATTTTTTATTATTTTTATAAATTTATTTTCTATTGGTGTTCAGTTTGCCAACATATAGCATAACACCCAGTGCTCATCCCCTCAAGTGCCCCCCTCAGTGCCCGTCACCCAGTTACCCCACTGCCCACCCTCCTCCCCTTCCACCACCCCTAGTCCATTTCCCAGAGTTAGGAGTCTCTCATGTTCTGTGGCTTGAGACTTTCTAAACAATTTCTCATTATCAAGGGATAAAATATGGAAAAAAAATCTTTTAAATTTCAACATGACTGCCGATGCTCCAGCAGGAGGATCTGCCTTGCTTGGGCTTCTCCCCGTATCTGCCTCAAGTCATCCTATGTTCTCTCTAAGGTGACTCTCTTGATTGCTCAGGGTACACGTGGCTCCTAGCTTTTGGAGTGAAAAAGGTTTCCTTCCTGAATGTACCGACTCAGGCTCTGGCAAGAACTATAAAGTGACCCCTCGACCCATAACTAGAACCACCCTGCTTCTTATCTCAACGAATTGCAGTCAAGCATTTCCCAAGGTGAATCCCATGAGATGTTAATGGATTTGAGTGGAGGGAAAGGCTGGTCAACTATTCGCAGGTAAACAGGAGGTTATAGGGGACTCTGTTCTGCAGGGTTTCCTGGTGCTTTGATGCACACTGTCATCCTCCCGGCTCCGTCCCCAGCCCCCCCTCAAAGCTGCCCCCAACTTTTATTTATTCCAACCAAGCAGCCACTACATAAAACAGTACAACAGAGACCTCTCAAATGTCATCTTCTGTAAGGCAGGTCCCAAAGACCCCACTCATTCAGTTAATCAGAAATTCACTCAAGAGTATCCACCAAGATGGAAATGCACTAACCACTAGCGAATGACAACCAACCTCAGTCCAGCCCAGTCCCTACCACCCGGGGTGGAGGGTATGGAAAATGAGAAACAGGTTTAATATACTTAGGCCATCAGGGAAAGTATTTGGGAGCTACCAGTCACCTTTTCCCTCTTGTAGGTTAGCAGCAGGATTTTCTCCCAAAGGCGTTGTCTCCGTAAAGCATCGGAAAGCTTCGAAGTCTTAACGGCGTTTGAAACCAAAGCTCTTGGTAACCCAGGTGTTCTTGGACCCCTGGCTTTTTCCTATTAGTCGGGTTAGGAATCCACAATGTTGGTTTTCTTACTCAAGGGAAGACCAGCAACACTTCCCTTCACTTCATTCTCTCTATTCCCAGTACTTTCCCCCAGAATATTTACATCTTGCAGCTCTTGAGAAGCATTTGCTCATCACCTCATGTAGCTGTTTTATTAGCTCGCTCACAGGACATTACTGTTAGGAGAAACTTAGAAACCAGCTTCTAGGGTTTGAAGTCACCCAAGGGATTATCTTTCCAATCATTTCCTTTCTGAAAACAAGAAATGTGCTGCCCATACAAGTTAGGAGCTTGCCTGAGTACCCCTAGCTATAAACAATTTTGGAAATCACTACACTGGCTAATGAATTTTGAAGATAAAAATTATATCTTGAGGAAGTAGTGTGGTCTATTTCCATTTTGTAATGTCAGTTTCGTTCTGAACAAGAATTTAAATATTAGTAATTAATTTAAGGGATTAATAATATTCCCCAATATAGGATGTGCCCCTCTAAAAATTATCTTTATACTTAAGAAATATTTTGTATTTATGTGTGCTTTTATTTTAAAAAAATGATATGCTAAATAGGAAATTAAGAGTATTGATGTTAAGCTTCATAAAAGTGGTTAAAATTAGGGAGACAGAACATAAAGACTCCTAACTCTGGGAAACGAACTAGGGGTGGTGGAAGGAGAGGAGGGCGGGGGGTGGGGGTGACTGGGTGCCGGGCACTGAGGGGGGCACTTGACGGGATGAGCACTGGGTGTTATTCTATATGTTGGCAAGTTGAACACCAATAAAAAATGAATTTACAAAAATAAAAAAATGGTTAAAATTTACGCAAAAGGTAAATTTCCTTCCGGAATTGTCAAAATCTGAAATTCATAATTCCCGAGAGACAAAGTATAGATAGATCGGGTGTTGGCTCTACAGTGTGATTTTACCAGCTAAAAGGACAATATGAGGTTGGTTCTATCATGTCGCAAATAGCTCCTAAGACCAGAGGTTTCTCTCCACTTAATTCATTCCCTTGAGTCACAGAGCAAGGGGAGGATCCTTGAGTCCAGAAGGCCGCCCTTGGCTCCTTCTCTCACCCACAAAGGACATGTGCCTGCGTTCCCCTCCCCCTACACGTTTTTCACTTGTCTGTCTTCCAGTCAGTTCTGAGCCCCTTGAGGGCAAGAACCAAGAGGCGTGCTTGGCACATAGGGAGAGTCGACCATCAAATGTCAAAGGAAGAGGGGCGAGGAGTAGTAGAGAAATCACAAGACAGTCCAGTGCGAGAGACGCAGCGCAGCCACTGAAAGTAGCGTCTCCAAAGAGGTCCCCAGGGTTGGAGAAAGATCAGGATGTTCCTTACCAAAAGCCAGCGGGTGCAGCACACACGGCTTAGGGAACTGCTTTAGGAAAGAGTCGCGGGGTGAGGGTGACACGGCTTGAGTAAACGCCCGCCCGTGCGTTCCACGCGTGGGTTAACAGAACCTGCATGACATTCGCTCTTGGGTAAGTCTAGGCAAGTGTCGCCTCGCGTAGCTACGTGGACTCTGAATTATATGCATTTCTCGTTCGATGATGAGTCTCCAGGCATTCTCATACGCTTCTTTGTCTTTCTGGAATCTGAGGCTAAAGAACCACTGTAACGGCACAGGGGGGATTCAGGTGACCCGCAAACGAGAGCCTTGCCTAATGTCTGGCTCCGGAGCAGAGAGCACAGCTAGGCCGCGGTCCCTTCAGGCCCCAGTCTCGGGGCGGTCATTCTCGGTAGGGCGAGCTGCGCTATACACAAGACCACTTATGATCCGCCCAAAATTAGGTCTTAGGAGTTACAAAGAGAAGACCAGGATTCCCTAATGAGCATTGAATATTACTTTTCCCATTCTAGTCTCTCAAGGAAGGGCCCAAGAACATTCGGTTTTCTGTTAAAAAAGAAAACTTCTGAATAATATAGACCATCGCTTCACACTTCCCCTAACATTTCTACCAACGGTAATGTAAGAACTAAGGGATTGAAAACTCCAATACAACTTCCTCCCGTTTTCTTCTCAGAATGGCTCAAAAATCGCTATCTATGCGGCAAATACTGACCATAGATACGGCAATTTCTGGAATGCAACAGTTCGGTGGGCTTCTCGGCGTTTCAGACTTGGAAGTAACAAAACCTGCTGATATTGTTCACTTGCCCCTTTGCCCGCTTCTCACTCTCATTTGCGACTCATGATATTTTCTTTGGTTATTTATTTATTATTTATTGGGAAAGATTTCTTTATTTAAAAAAAAAGATTTTATTTATTTGTTCATGAAAGACACACACAGAGAGAGAGGCAGAGACCCAGGCAGAGGGAGAAGCAGGCTCCATGCAGGGAACCTGATGAGGGACTCGATCCCGGGACCCCGGGGTCACGCCCTCAACCACTGAGCCACCCAGGCGTCCCTTCTTTGGTCATTTATAAAATGACCTTGTCTTCACTGGGGGAGTAGAATTAGAGATCTTGTTACAGGGAAGTGCACTATAAACATTTCCAGGAGCCGAGAGCAGTTTGGTAGTTTTCAGAGAATATAGACTTCTATAATTGAGTTTAAATCTTTTTGCAACCTGAATACACGTAGGAAAAAACTCTCCTCAGTACTTCCCCCTCCTTTCATGCTTCCTCTGTTCCTTTCTTTCAAGAAACTACCTTTTTGCTCATTCTAAGATCATTATTAGCAGAGAGATGTGGACTTAGAGACTCTGGATTTCCTGACTCTGTCCTCTCTCCAGTGCTGCCTGTTAGCGACTGAGCTACCTGGAGTAGAAAGCTCTCCAGCCAGGGGCGCCTGGGGGGCTCCGTGGTTGAGCGTCTCCCTTCGGCCCAGGGCATGACCCCAAGGTCCCGGGATCGAGTCCCACATCGGGGTCCCCACATGGAGCCTGCTTCTCCCTCTGCCTGGGTCTCTGCCTCTCTCTGTGTCTCTCATGAACAAATAAATAAAATCTTAAAAAAAAAAAAAAAGAAAAGAAAAAGAAAGCTCTCCAGCCAAAGGCACATTCAGCTGATTCAATAAAATTCTTCCTAAGAGGAGAAAATGAGAAAATGTGACTTTTAAGAACTAACATGAGGGGGCGCCTGGGTGGCTCCATCAGTTGAGCCTGCTACTCCGGGTGCAGCTCAGGTCAGCATCTCCCGGTCCCGGGATCCAGCCCCATGTCAGGCTCCCCGCTCAGTGAGGAGTGTGCTTGAGATTCTCTCTCTCCCTCTCCCTCAGCCTCTCCCCGACTCGTGCTCTCTCTAAATAAATAAATAAGCAAAGTCTTAAAAAGAACTAGCGTGAGAATTTGACTTAGTGTGTCATTTTGTTTCTAAATCATTTTTACTCTTAATTAGTCTCAATTTTAATGGGTCTGTTCATCTGTATTTGCTTTTTTTTTTTTTCTGTATTTGCTTCTAAAGGGCAGGTGGTCCTTTTACTTTTTTTTTTTTTTTTTTTTAAGATTTTACTTATTTATTTGAGAGAGAGAGAACCCGAGACAGAGCATGAGCACGGGGAGGGGCAGAGGCAGAAGCAGACACTTGTGCTGAGCAGGAGCCCAGGACCCCAGGTTCGTGACCTGAGCCCAAGGCTGATGCTCAAGTGCTGAACCCCTGAGCCCCCCGGCGCCCCTCCTCTTACTTTGCTTCAAGGCATCCTACTTCCATACCTTTTGCTTGAGCCTATGGCCTATCAGTTAGATGGGCCTGTCCCCGAAGAAAATATGACGAATTTGGCTTCCTTCTCTGAAGCCCTTCTCCTTTATTATCATCAGCGCCTGAAATATAGCCACTAACTGTACCTACTCAGATCTCCAATCAGATTCTATAAATGTCTAAATTATCACACATCCTTCATGACATGTTATTACTGTAAAAATGTTCATCTTTTCAGCTCTTAGCCTTGGTGAAAGGGAATGTAATCCAAAAGAGAGTGTCTGACGTGTTAATCATTAATAAATCTGAAAAACATGTGTTTGATCAAGGCCATCTTTCCCCTTTGTGTAATTCTTGTTGTTTTTTTTTTTTTTTAACATCAGCAAGTTCTTCTGAAATTCATGATTATCTCTCTGAAAGCTTTAAATAACCAGTGTCGATTTCAAAACGGGCACTGGCCAATACTTTGTTATTTATAGTAAATCCCTGGTTGGCATTTGCGTTGATAATCAATCTCTGTTTGTTGTTTAAACCATTCAAAGTTCCTCTGATATATATGATTTCATTGAGTAGGAGACACTGCATGCAAATAAGTGCACTTTAGTTACAGAAAGCAGCTGTCAGAACACATTTATATTCCAGCAGCAGAGAAGAAATTAATCTCACAGTGGCTTCAATTCAAATTGGTATGATATTCCAGTAATAAATTCCCTGCCCAGATGGAATCATTTTCTTTATCATAAATATTTTAAAACACTTGATCTGTATTAAAGTTGTACGGGACTGAAACTGATGTTAAATATCTTAAATATTTTAAATCAAGTCCCAAATAGAGAAAACATTTTGGTTATATAGAACCTATTAAAAAATAGTTTTATATTTTATAGAAGTTTCTCCTATCACGTAGATTTATTTTAACCCAAAAGATCATCAAAAGCTAATTTTATCTGACTTGGAGCCCCAGAAGAAAGCCCACCTTTATAGTCTGTACCAATCATATGTCTATCGTGTGTTTTAATGACACTAGCTGTTCCTTTACTATTAAAATAAATTCTGAAACTAGTTATTACTTTTTTCCTTTGTTTACGGGCTGGGTAGAATTATATTGCCAATTGGCTTACAGGTTTGTCTTTTAAAAATCAGTTTCTTCATAATGTTAAAATAAAGGGGTTTTTAGTAAGGAATCTCTACTGTCACATTCAAAAAACATCTCATCCCCCCTTTAATGATCTCAGTATGCTCAGGATCATGACCTTAAGGAGAGCAGACATTGGCTTCATCAAACCAGTGGGTAGAAGCCAATTCCAGAGTTGAAGTTAATCAGTTAGGAATTGCCAGCTTGCGGGAGGTAAAATTCAGGACCCATTGGCTTACATCAACCATCAAGATGGTGTGTAGAGAGGGAGGCTGTCTTCAGGATTGCCAAAATCCAAATCCCATGTGCTTTTACAGATTAACATCAGCTCTGAAATTATATCTGGAAGTAAACTGGAGAGTAGCCTAGAGTATTCAGCACAAGTATTACATAACCAAACAGGCAATCCAGAAATCAATGAGAGTTTTTAGGTACTAGCAGATGTTTTGAACTATTTGGGAAAATAATCAATCCCATGCATAAGCCAGGGGAGTGCTCTAATAACAGACATACAGGCTTGTTTGATAGCCTGTGGACCAATTCCTTCTCAGGGGTCGACCTTCATACCTTTGGAGACTGGGGAAGGTAGGGACGCATTTCTCCCAGCACGGGCATGCAGCGCATTCTCAGGTAGATGCTATGATTCGTCTCGAGAGGACAAAATGCTGGGATGGCTTCAACAAGATGAAAATGCTCAGGACATCATCACCGCTTGGGCAGTTCTTGACCTTCAGATCAGTTAGGTCAATCGGAAAAATGGTACTCAATAAGAGGATTTTGATCCTGCAAGAAAAAAGCCAAAATATATTTTTGAAATATAAAAATAGAATTGAAAATGAAAACTAAGACTATGTTTCTTTCAGTGTTTAAATAAAGCGGGATCCCTGGGTGGCTCAGCGGTTTAGCGCCTGCCTTTGGCCCAGGGCGCGATCCTGGAGTCCCCGGATCGAGTCCCGGGTCGGGCTCCCTGCATGGAGCCTGCTTCTCCCTCCTCCTGTGTCTCTGCCTCTCTCTCTCTATCATAAATAAATTAATCTTTAAAAAATATTTTAAAAAATAAAGCTAGATTTTCTCTGTTACCTTTGAAATTAATTCAAACTCTAGGTCAAGGCCATCCAAGACATAGACCAATTATTTTTGTGAATGACTGGTTGCATATATCTTGAAATTGATGATAATTTCTGGGTTACCTGGGCCTGGCTTAAGTCACGATGCAACAGAAGCGCGTATGCAGAAGACAGACAAATGAAAAGGAATGATTGTTTTTGTCCTTTCTGGTGCTAATCTCTCCTTCATCAATGGAGATCCTTTACCCTGGAGTACAAGACCCTTGGTGGAGGCGTAGGGGAATTCCACAACTCCTCCAGGAGACCACCCCCCACCTCGATAAATACTTTACAAAAGGCCAGTGCACATTTTCTTACTCTGTCTATTCAGCATAACTGGTCACCGTCTTGTGTGTAATAACCTTTATCTGTCAGCTAGAAGATTTGCCTCTATTCCATCCTTTAATTAACTGCAATATTCCCTGAGTGAGTTAGTGATGATGTCAACAAAATTTTAATGTTCATCAATTTGAGGTCTAAAACTTTGCGAAATTTACATATCAAAATTCACCGATGACTCTTAACCTCATGTACATTCTAAAGTAAAGAGAAATTTCATCACTTCAAGATGGAAGCCTATTGAGTAGCCCAGGGATGGTGAGGTTATAGTAATATTTAACTTCCAAAGCTCAAGTTAATAGCTGGAGTTTGCCCACCAAGGTACTTCCAGCACTTTGGTGCATAGTGCTGCCCCTAAGTGGGATAAATGCTTTGATACTTCCCACTAATCTCAGTGGATACATTTCTTTGATACTAGAGGAATAGCAACGATGACTGTCAAGAACCCACTTAAAAGGAGAATTAAATGCAAGCTATACAGAAATGCACCTCGTAGCCAGTAGGGATTTGGGGAAGAAGCAAACGATAGCAGTCATCACAGAAGGTAAAGGCTAAGAGAAATTATTCTGACAATTAGATTACAGAAAAGGAAACTGAGGGCCACAGCTGCAGACTGACTTTTCCAACGTAACTACAGAAGTTGACAACAAGGCTGAAGCCATAAAACCTTACGAGAGTCTGATTATTTTCCAATGCTTCTTTGAAGTTTTAAGCAGTTCAGTCCTGGCATGCTGGGTAAATGTGTATGACCTGAATAGATAAATAATTGGATATACAATTTATAAATATATAAAAATAGGTTGAAGTTCCTCCTCCCAAACTGTTACCTTGTGAGTCGGTCTAGCCCCGTCTCCCAAGAGCAACTCATGACAGGAGACGCACAGGTCCATAGAAATGACCACTTGTACCTCGCAGGTTCCCCAGCATATGGATGGAGAACGGGGCTTTTGAGGCGCTCTGCTTCTAATTCCGGCCATCGCTAGAGTGGTCCCTGCTTCCCATCGACACTTCCTGGGGAGGAGGGGCCCCTCATGAAACACCACGGTTCTACCTTTCCTTCCAAGCAATACTCTGAAATCCTCCAGGTGGTAGGAAGCTCAGAAGACAACCACACCTCTTATTGGTTTGTATCTTAGGAACCCTCTCTTGACCTTGACCCACAAGCTGACAGGACATGCAGATTCGGACTTTTTCGTCCCCTGCAGCATTCAAATGTTGGAATCTAGAAGACGTTTGATAGGATCGCTATAGCCACGTTGGTCAATTAGTGACTTCCCGGAGGCAGCATGTGACTAAACTTCCAATGCCGGTTGCCATTCCTTCTACCAAGATATGGCAAGTTTTATCAGTGAAGAATATACCAGAAGCCAACTGACAGAGTTCAAACTCTGAAACCGGTCTTGAGACGTAAGCTCCATAAGACCTTGTTGATTCTGTACCACATAAAAGGAGAGAGGACTGAGTGTAGGTTAAAACAACAAGAAATGGAGGAGCTTACAAAATAACTCTTTTCTTGACCATGAATTAGAAACAAGTTGATATCTCACTTGCAGAGTCAGTCTGCTCAGACCCACATCTCATGGGATATTCATCTGCAAAATTGATGACTGGAGAATGGAGCCATTTTTGGAAAATGATATCAGATTCCTTGAAGACCTGAGACAAAGTTCTCTATGTTTTTCAGACTGTGAACTATCAGGAAGGACGTGCTTTGTCAGAATAACGTGCTTGGCCTATGCCAGTTTATATTTACCCAGAGTTAAGGACAGTTGTAGACGGGCTACAGGATATCTGGACCTTAGTCTTCCTCTGACATTGGCTGTGTCTTTTTACACACTGGAGAGTTGTATGAAAAAGAAAGAAGATTTTCAGGGAAGCCTTTTAAGAAGCAGGAATCGTTGCATAAATATGTTATCAAAATAATCTATCCTATGCTGAGATGATCCAGAGGAAAGAAGGCCTAAATGTGGGCAGGAAATATAGGAACCAAAAGTGAAGACCCAAAATCATGGATTTATAGATAAATATACCACTTTTACAGAAAACTGGATAGTGTTTGACTTTTTAGATCCAAGGTTCAGACCGAGATTTGTGCTGATTGTCCAAATGTGTGATGGTACATGTTACTACAAGGTAGCAGCTAGGGTCTTTATACATATTCTCAAATTAAAATCTAATTCTCAGACCAATTCTATTAGATAGATTTTATTTTCAATTTCAGATAAGAATATTGAGGCACAGAGAAGCTGGTCGTCTGGATCTCTTCCCATGGTAAAGAGCAGAACCGGGATTTAAAACCCCAACAGTGGGCCCTGAGGGGGGCACTGGACAGGATGAGCACTGGGTGTTATTCTGTATGTTGGCAAACTGAACACCAATAAAAAATAAATTTATTATTAAAAAAATAAAATAAAATAAAACCCCAACAGACCACAAGACCAGGGTTTTGTCCATTACACTACATGACACGGAGCTGAAAAGAGACAACAACTATAATGGAACGTGTGAAATTTTAAGCATAAGCATCGGACCCCTTGTCAAAGGTCTTTATTTTGAGAGATCAACCACTGACAAAAACAGTCTTCGTATTTCATCCCTGTTCCCTTTGTCCATCTATGGGATAACTAAGGCAGCATTTAAATCCCTGTTCTGCTCAGAAATGAGTTTTATCCATTTAGTACTGCCAAGGAGAACCCTACTTTAAACTTTCTCCAATTTTCTCAAAAATAAAAGTTCCCAAGGACAAGTATTATTGCGGATTGTAACTTGACAGTGAATGTCTCAAACTCTCCACAGCTATATTTTGAACAGAAGCCAAATTTATGAAAAAAAAATATCCACTTCAAAAGCTTAATGAAGGCAATTTGTCAACAATTTCACACATCATTTGCTCACAACCTTTGAATAGAAATTTTCCCAATCTACCTTATTCCCATGTGAACTCCTGGTCATGTACATTTAATGATTCATTAATCATAATTTTCCCCAGAAGCTGAGATGCAAGGAAAATGCAATCTAAAAGATCTGGGAAAATATATTCTCTGTGATATGCTTATCATTTATGTTTCTTTTTATATAATGTCAGAGCGATGTACATGGGATTATGATCAGACGCTGGTCTAAGATTTGGAATGAATTTGCTACACAAAAGGTTAAAACAACTTACTGCATCTTAGAGTGACTAGATGTTAGGCTTCTAAAAATTTTGCAGAGAAGTAGGAAGAGGAGAAAAGAGGAGGAAAAGAGAGGCAAATGCATATGACTTACAGGAGAACAAGCAAAGCTACCCCTTGGCACTGATTCTTTAAATAATTAACAAGAAACTCTTTGCATTGGGACCTCCTTGTCAAATAACTAACTTAAAACCATCACTGTTGATTGTGGGCATGCCTTTGTAGCCAGAACACCTGAGGGATAAGTTGATGGAGAGTGATTAATAAGAACAAGAATAGGGTTTACTGCATGTAACTCATGCTATTTGCCAATCTGTTACCCATAAAGCATTACACTGATTGAGGGAGGAGATGCAGATGTTTCTGCTATTTTAGTAAAGGAAAGAAGCGTAAAACACTTCAACCAACAGAAAAGGGGTGCAAAACATTTGGATCTGCAATACTCACCCCCAAAACTCTTCTCTGTTACATTTTTAACATAAAGTATAGCTTCCCTGTTGCGTACTTGGTCTGCCCACATATGGGACTCAGGTGTGACATCTCCATTGGCGAATAAAGGTAGTTTTATAAGACAAGGTGAAATATATTGTTGACCCAGATATCTAGATAATTTGTCAAAAGGAATTATAACTAGAAAACGATGGGAAAATAGTTGGAGGAATCAAGAAAATGTTGGGATAAATTATCCAGTAATTTTCACCCTTCCATCCATTTTTTTCAGCATGGAGAATTGTGTTTGCTACACTATCTGGACCATAATGATTCGAGCAGTGGTGATGGAATCCGGCCTGCGTGTGTACCTCTGTGTGCACATTCTCAAATTGACACATGTCAGTGTTTCTCAGAATAAAACGTTTGGGCTTCCCTTATTGCCCAACTGAGTTTAGTTCTACCAGATATATATTGAAATCGTCAAAGTTCTTAACTGAGAGATAATTTGATGAAGAGCTTGACTAAATGTTCTTGTTCTTCTTCTGTTTATATTTTAGTAAGAGCAGAAAAAACGTTTTTGCTTTCGGCTACTCTGATCAACGTGTGGAGGTAGACCCCTGACATCACCCTGTAGACCCCAGGGTCCTGGGGAAGCGGGTTTGTCCCCGGGTGACTGTGTCTCCCCGGACAGCACTTGGTCGAGTGGGTTATAATGGTAGGATCATTTACTCATTTTTATAACCGTGAATATATTGCTCCATCACCGTCTTTCATCACCTGTGATGTTTGTGAGCATTCCTAGGCCGTTCTTCCTCCCTGGCTTTATCGACGTGGCGGTAACATACAACTGAATGAACTGAAGGCGTAGGACGTGTTGATTTGATACACTTGCATCCTGCAAAACGATTACCACCCCGGCATTCGCCAACACTTCGCCACCTCACATAACTACTAGTTCTTTTTTTGTGGTAAGAACATTTAAGATCCACTCTCTTAGCAGTTTTGCAGTATTATTACCTGTAATCATCCTGCTGTACGTTAGATCTCCAGAACTGGTTAATAATCTTGTAACTGTAAGTTTGTACCTTTGACCAACATCGTCTCATTTCCCCCATTCCCTGGCCCCTGGTACCCACCACTCTACCCTATTTCTGAGTTCAGTTTTTCTAGATTCCACAAGTAGGTGATATCATACAGTATTTGTCTTTCTCTCTGTGACTTATCTCTAACACAGCGCCCTCAGGCTTTGTCCAGGTGCTTGTAGATGGCAGAGTCTCCCTTTTCTCGTGGCTGGATAATATTCCACCCTGCGTGTGTGTGTGTGGGGGGGTGTGTATGTGTGTGTGTGCGCACACATCGCATCATCTTTATCCGTTCATTTGTTGACAGACACCGAGATTGTTTCTGTAGCTTGGCTCTTGTGAATAATGCTGCGATGAACATAGGGCTTCTTAGTTTTTTTTCCCATTACTCTCATTTTTCAAATTCCACTGCGGTAGATCTAGGTGTGGATGGTCTTTTGTCCAATTCATTTGGCACTCAGATGGTTCTTTCCACCTGAAAACTCTGGAAAATATTCTTCTATTGACTCGAGTAGTTCTTTATTGTCATTTGCATTTATTCTCTTTTACCAGAACTTGTATTGGACAAATGATGGAATTTCTGAATCTGTCTTCTAGGTCTCTTACTTTTTTTCTTTTTTTTTTCTGTATTTCTTATTTTGTGTTTTATTCTGTGAGCATTTGCAAACTTACAACCTGAGGTTTTAGCTTCTGACTTTGATCTTTGTTAGCTGATCTGGTTAGTCTATTCCATCTGCTTAGATTTTCTTTTAATTTCACTGATCATATATTTTTTTCATTTCCAAGATATCTAATAGGTTAGTTTACATAGCAGCTTACTCCTGATTTCTCCTGTCCTATATTCTGAGGTTAATAATGACCCTTTACTTTTAAAAATATTTTTATTGAAAAGATGATTCATGCTTATTATAAAAGGACCCCCGCAATAAAGCCTCAATGAACAAATAAAAAATTAAGTCTTCATCTTATCTAGGGCCATCAGAGGCTTCTGGGAATCAAATTATGTCAACAGTTTCTTTTTTGTGGGTATAGAATTCCAGAAATTGTTTGTACATATTAAGCATATATTTGTATGTGAGTATATACATTTTTTAAAAATATTTTATTTTTTTATTCACAAGACACACACACACACACAGAGGCACAGAGACACAGGCAGAGGGAGAAGCAGGCTCCATGTAGGGAGCCCGACGTGGGACTCGATCCCGGGTCTCTGGGATCATGCCCTGGGCTGAAGGCAGTGCTAAACCGCCGAGCCACCTGGGCTGCCCTGTGGAGTATATACATTTTTAAACAAAAAATTGGTTTGCTAAATATACTTCTGAAATATGACTGCTTTGTTGTTTCTTTTCATTATTGCACTGATACAGTTTTGGAGGTAATTGTATATGCACACATAAATAATTATCTTTTTAAAAAAAACTTACTCAAAATTTACTGTATTGATCACCGTAAGTTACTTATTTACTGTCCTATAGATAAACATTATTACTGGGGTTTATTTTGCTAATACAAACAGTACCGTAGTAAACATCTCTGCATATTTACTTTTTTTCTCATTGTGTGAAGATGAGTTATAGAATGAATTCTTAGAAATGGAATTGCCAGCCTAAATGTATACACATTTAAAATGTTGATGAGCATTACAAAACTGTCCTCCAAAGAGATTGTACTAACAATTTATGAATGCCTACTTCCTCACAACCTTAACAAAACTATACATTATCTTTTAAAGTGATTAGCTCTTTTTCTGCCAGGGGTGTTGCAATTGTTCCCACTTTTTCACTCAGTTTTTAATTTTACTTCAATGCAATTGTTTAAAACTTCATTTTCTTCTAGTTTTTTTGGGATCATTTTAAAAAGGGTCTTTCCCATGCACACACTGGAAAAATATTTAACCATGTTTTCTTCTAACACTATCCTTTAACCTGAAATTTATTTTTATTGTAAAGGATGAGAAAGGAAACCAAATAATATTTTCCTATTTAGTGAGTATTCCATCTACTTGTCATGAGAATTGAATAGCAGCTTTATCAGATGCTAAATTATCATATGATTATATTTCTTTATTTCTTCTATTTGTTAATAACTCTTTTTTTTGATAGTGAAAGGGAATAAAGGGGAAAGGAGTGAAAATATCAGTGAGGGTGACAAACCATGAGAGACACCTATCTCTGGGAAACGAACAAGGGGTAGTGGAAAGGGAGGTGGGTGGGGGATTGGGGTGACCGGGTGATGGGCACTGAGGGGGGCACTTGGTGGGATGACCACTGGGTGTTATGCTATATGTTGGCAAATTGAACTCCAATTTAAAAAAAAATAACTCTTTTTTGGGGTGTTAGTTCTCTTTGCTGAATTTGATGACATATTATTGATGTACTAAAATATGTGGTAATTTTGGTTACGTGCTTTATATTTGAGATCTCTGTGCCCCTGCCTGTGGCTATTCTTGGGAACTGCTGCCAGCATTTGCTTGGGAGGAGCAGAATCTAATTCTGCTTGGGGGTGTAAGTACCTTATCTGGTGCAGCCCTTCCATTATTCACGAGTATCCTCGGAGATGTTGTACCCTGCTCTGAGTCTCTGGATCTGTCCAGCTTTGGGATGAAGAGCCCTGTGTATCTATGAGCCACTAGATATAAATTCTGATGGAGGAGGCAGTAGGGAGGAGAAGCAGCAGACTTCTTAGCTGTTTCTGTGGTTTACCAAAACAATTACCCAGGGCAATTGCCCTAACTCCCATCCCTGCTCCCTGACCCTATCACCTGTGGGCTTAGAGCCTCTGTAGAATTGCCCCTACCTTTTCTAGAAGTCCTATCTTGCATGTGCTATTGGCCATCAAACTTGTCTGCCTTCCATTAATCAAAGATTTATCCAAAATTTCAATCTATCAATGGCAATCTCTTGTTTTCTAGCGTGTTATAAAGATTCTCTTTTTTTGTCATTTCTAATGTTGTGTGGGAATGGCAAGTAAGCATAGGCATTTTTTGTGCCATTTTGACCCAAACTACAAACTTCTTCCTTCTTAGGAGGATCTTGTACAATTTCGATTGATGAAAAACAGAATATTTTTTATAAAGTATGGCCTCAGATCATCCATTTATCATGCAGCTTTCAGTAATAGTAACTGGATGATTCTTGCAGCTTTAAAGAATTCTGTTTAATCATGAGTTCCCCGAAGAAGAGCTTGAGATGAGGACTTCTATTCAGGCATTTTATTTGGAAGATAATCTCAGGAATCCGGACTGAGGGGGAGGGGATAATAAAACAGGAAAGAAGGAAAACTTGACAAAAGGGTACATTACCGAGGTTATCACCGTAGGCAACGGGGGCTCCTTTCCACCAGTCATTCCACTAGTCATACATTCCAGAAAAGTAGGATACATCCCAGAAAGGGGAGGCAAGTCTATTTACCCACTGGCTTCAATCCCCTGTTAGCTCAAGGGTTTCCCTCAGCGATTTCAACTCCACGTTTGCATTCATGTGCCAGCTGGCCGGCCTGGTCCCCGTAGTGTTGGGGAGAAGATGATGCCTCAAGGAAATAAGGCCAAGCCTCTGGAGGAGAAAACGTATCCAGTTCATGTTTGAAGTGAGGCATTATCAGTACAAGACTATCCTATATTTAAATGAAGGCGACCATTGCACCTCTGGCTAAAATCAGAGACCAGTCAAGGTGACTGATGTCGGCTCCAGAGGCATCTAAGAAAAATACACACCTGGCCTTCGCAAAGTGCCTTGTGAGAAAACGGTCATGGAACGTATCTTGAACGCTCTTCGCCGCGCCACAACTTCTTTGAGGGTTCCTGGGCCGACTTCACTTGGGGTCTACTTGTCACCCTCTGCCAATGCACACAGGATACCCCTCTCAGTTTCTGAAGCCCCGAAAGGGCTTACTATGTCTGAAGACCTATAAATGTGGTCTGAATCCTACTAGACCTCTCTACTTTCATAAATAGCATTTACATTAGAATCTGATTTCACGTTACGATGCCATGTAGTCACATGGTCTTATTACTTCTGCAAGAATGGGAAACATGTGGAACACGTCCTCCACTGCCGGTATAGCCGAGAACAGCCCGGCAGTTACTACCCTTCCTTCCCTGCAACCTCCACTCGGGACCTCAGGATGCTTCTCCACACGGTGCTCCGATTTGGCGTTTGAGTTATTATTTACTTGCCATTTCTAGTTTTATACCTTTCCTTATTTCATATAAGCATCACATTTCCTAAGTCTCAGCAAAAACGTCACGGGCTCCGTAGCATCCAAAAACTTGCCAACGCTCATACGTTGCAATAGCACCGCTCGGCGGTGAAACTAGGGTGACCCTTGGCCACCTGCTCTACAGCAGTCCTCACAGCTCTGACCAGAGCGGTGACTACACGTTCTGCTAAATCTTGTGCGTACATCACACGCTCTTGAGGTTGAACTAGAGTCCGAGTGTCCAGACTGAGATACAGACGGTCCTCACGTTGGCACCACGTCATCTAAAATGGGTGTGCGTGGAACTGTGCCCTTGCTTGGCAGGGTCCCCTGCCAACGACATTTAATCTGCAGTAAAGTTGAGTCACACAAGAGCCACAGGCAGAGGCTCTGGGCAGATGCTGGTTCCGCCAATCCCTGGATCTCGGACTTCCCGGCCTCCAGAACCGTGGGAAGTCCACCCGGCCCACGGCCTCCTTGACGGCGGCCGCTGCGGACTAAGACCAGCGTCACTCCAAATTGTGTAGCAGCCACCACAACATGGTGAAAGGAGGAACGCAATTTGTTGACCTTCAGCGACATTGCGATGATATTTCTGTGGTTAACGGTGGATGGATTTCATGCCGACGGCGAGGCTGCCGTTAGAAAGATGTTAAGCAAACAAATTTGGGAAATTCTAGAATTAGAACAAAACAAGCAGTTTATTTTGGAGTCTGTTTGTCAGAAGGTTACTAGAGTTTCAGTCTCTGCTCCTGTCTATTGTTTGTGGCGTCCCTAATCACCGCTGTCACTTGCCAGCACATTCTCTCAGCTTTTAAACATTTTCAGTTTCCCAAATATGATGCTTCCAAGTAAGACTCCCTCTGTTGCATGTATGAAAGCACAAATGATTTTTAAACCGAGAGGATCCATTAAAAAAAAATCAAGTCCAATAGTATGGTTTTAACTATGGGGAAACTGATACCCAAGATTTTAAGTGATGCGGCCAATGTCTCCGAACTTGATAGAAGCAGAGCTCTGCGCTTGTGCTAAATATTCCACTGTGGGAAGCAGCCTAGGACTGCGTTGCCAGCATATAGATAATTCCTGGGAGGAAACATGGAAAATAAAAGAATTGCTTTCGTAGGCAGATTTCTGGATAATTTCCCTCATTTTTAATTTCTTTTATTGTTATTACAATATGTCGTCACCATGAATAGAAACGTGGGGAAAAATAAAAAAAAGAAACAAATTGCACACATTTAGATTCACCGGTTCTTCGTGAAAGATAACATATTTAACATATGTTTCTCCAGATTACAGCAGCCTGGAGGAAAAACAGTTTTGAAATAACAGCAACAAGAAGTATTTTTCTGACTCAGGCCTTGCCCACAGGATTGCGAGAAATTTAGCCTCCCTTGAATTCTTCCCGGCTCGTTCACAAAGTCCTTCGCCGGGGTTCCCGGGCGGGCACATGCTGTTGCTCCCCAGCCCTATTAGTCCCACCAGTTCTTAGTCTCCACACTCGTTGCTTCTTTCGTGGGACAAGTACTGAGATGCCCTGGGCCTGCCATCAGGGGAGGGTTCGGGGATGGAAGGGGGGGCCCACACCCCGTGCGGCTCCGCTGGGCCGGGGTCACTGTCCACGAGCGCGTGGCTCCGGTGGTGACGCAGGCAGGACAGGCCTGCTTGCTCCTGGGCCTGCGACGGCCCCTGGGGAGTGAGCCCGGAGCTGCTGGACACTCCAGGAGGAGAAGGACCTTGGGCCCGGGGTGTGTTGAGAGGCCGCAGGGCCGCCCTGGTGCGGGGAGGCCACAGGGAGCTGCTGTCCCTTCCACCGAGGCAGCCGGGCGGTGCTGGAGCCTCGCAGCAGCAGGAGCCAGCGGAGGAGGGCGTCAGGCTCCCCCTGAGCCACGAGAGTCCGCAGACCCCCGGGGGCGGGGGTTCAGGCCCCTTTGCCACAGGTCGCTGGGGCTCCTGAGGGCTAAGTGGGGCCACCGGCGAGAGGGACCAAGGGCTTGGCGTGGAACAGAAGGCTCAGAGGGCCTTGGGGTCTCCCAGAGAGGGCGTCGCCCCAGAGCCTCCAGGAGACACGCGGGAGGCACGTCCACACCGGGGAGGTCCCCGGTGCCCGTGCCCAACGGGCCCTGTCTCTGGCGGCTTTCCTGGCCCTTCAACAAGACAGTCCTTCCACTCCAGCGGGGGTGGGGGGTGACGTTGGGGAGGGCTTGCAGAGCTCGGGAGACCCGGGTGAGGAGGCGACCGCAGGAGGCCGGAGCCCAGCGTGGAGGGCCTCTTCCCTGGCACGAGGCCACCGGGAGGAGCAGGGGGCTGCCCACGAGCAGCCAGGGCCAGCCCTGGCCTTGCCCAGCACCGCGGTCCCCCTCGCCTCTTCCCCATCAGGGAGAGGTCACCGTGGTGATCCCGTGGCTGGCGGCGGGGAGACAGACCGTGGTCTACGCTGCTGTATAACACACGTCCACACGTTTCATGGCTTAAAACAATACAGTTTTATTCTCTTTATAATCCTGTGCGTCCTAAGCCTGGAATCCTCGGCGCGGGCTGGGCTCCAGGTGGCAGCCAGCCCACGCCCTCTGCAGGCCCCGGGACAAAGTCTGTCCCCAGCCCTTCAGCTCCAGGGCCCCCTGGCTGCTTCCTTGTTTTCAAGCAGCATCTTCTCTCCGTCCACTGCTTTCTTCCTCACATCTTTGCACTGCCTGGGACCTTACAGAATCTGCATGTACCCGTCTTCGGGGGGGCTATGATCCAGTCTATGAAAGGCTATGATCCAGTCTACGGGGGGCTATGATCCAGTCGATGGGGGGGCTATGATCCAGTCTATGAAAGGCTATGACCCAGTCAACGGGGGGCTATGATCCAGTCTACGGGGGGCTATGATCCAGTCGATGGGGGGGCTATGATCCAGTCTATGAAAGGCTATGATCCAGTCAACGGGGGGCTATGATCCAGTCTACGGGGGGCTATGATCCAGTCGATAGGGGGGCTATGATCCAGTCTATGGGGGGCTATGATCCAGTCTACGGGGGGGGGGCGGCTATGATCCAGTCTACAAGAGGCTATGATCCAGTCTATGGGGGGCTATGATCCAGTCTACGGGGGGGGGCTATGATCCAGTCTACAGGGAGGCTATGATCCAGTCTATGGGGGGGCTATGATCCAGTCTACCCAAAAATGCATAGTCTGGGCCAATGCATGTGGGGGTCCCGGGGAGGGGTCCCACCATCGGCGTTAGGACAGGGAGGCCCTATGGCCCTGCTTCCATGCACTGGCCTCTAGGCCCTTGGTTCCCAGGGTCCCCCGTGTGCTGGAACCAGGCCTAAGTACCGAAGTCATCTTTCCCTGTCCTCTGGGTGAGGAGCCCAGAGCCTACACAAAGAATCCGGAGTGACAGTCGAGTTGCCCTCTCTCCTGTCACTAATCAGTTGTTAGACACAAATTCAGACTCTGTTATTTTATCTGCCCCCAGGGGATCTATTTCTTTCCCGGAGGCTCTTTTTTGTGCAAAGTGATCGGCCTCCCAAAACATGTCAGAAAACCCACGTGTACCTGCAGCCTCAGTGTGGATGCACATCTGGCCCTTGAGCCAGGATCCTATCACCATCATGACTCAAGAGAAAAGTTTCTGGGGCTGAAAATATACCCCAGTAAAATGACCTGTTGATATTTTTTCAACAAAGTAACTAATAATTTTGAGGTAGTGAGATTTAAACAAAAATCTACTTGATATCAATTGCAATAAATTATTAATCTTAACTATGCAATTTGGAAAAATTATGGTTGGCATTATGTGAATACAGCCTTTTTCAATAACACAAAGCATTTATTCTATTAAAAATTTATCACTTGAAGATAATAGAAAACAGATTTATTAAGAACAATTCGGCACTAATACTAATACAGCGACTAATAAATAATCATAAGACCCTCAATAAACAATGAATGCCACCCTCCGGTCCTGCAGCCCAGCTGACTGGCACACAAACCGGGAATGCGGAGCAGCGGCCACATCTATGCGTCTCTTGTTCCGACTTGCCATTGTCCAGGTTAGGAAGCAGAGGGGTGACCCGTCCAGGGCGGGCTTCCGAGTGACCCCACATAAACCGACCGGGGATGCGGCTCAGCCCAGCAGTCGCAGGCCCGGTGCCCGGTGCCCAGGGCTCCATCTACTCACACACCAGCCCGGCTCATGAACTGAGTCACCAGGCTCGGGGACCCCTGGTCGTGCAGCGACCACGAATGCCGCAGGCTTGGGACACACACAGCCTCAGAGCAGAGAAGCAAGAAGCTGCAGCTCAGGCTCCGGGGCCACACACAAGGGCCTAGGAAATAGCGGGGAACCTTGCCGAGGAAGGAGCCGGATCAAGGAATGGATGTCCCCATGGAGGCCAGGCCTTGAGGGCCCGGAAGACCTAAGGCCCCGTGGGAGCCAGTGGGACCCAGCGACCGCCTGCACCCTCCACCGGGGATGCTGAGGGGCACGGAGGTCCCGGCCTGCATGAGGAAGGGCCACAGGGCCGCAAAGCTCTCCAAGGGCAAGAAGGGCCTGCACGGATGCTGGCAGAGCACCGCTCAGGGGTGTCTACGCGAGCTCACCAGGCCCGTGGCAAGCGCGCTCCGAGCTTCTGCTCACCTAGAGACCTGACTGGCGGGCCACTGGCGGGCCACAGGAGGTGGCGTCTGTCGGGGTCCTGCCTGGGGGAGGCCTGCGGGTACCCTGAGCTGGGGACCCCTGAGCCCCCTGTCCTGCTGGCGAATCCATGGCTCACCTGCAGGTGCAAGGGGAGCAGGACATGAGCCCTGGGAGGTAACAGGTTCAGGGAACTTGGACATCCGTGCAGGACAGGTGAGGACGGTGAGATTCCCAGATCAGGATGTGGGTGCTGCTTTGTGCAGGGAGGTGCTCTGAGGACTGAGGGGCAGGAGGAGGGTGCTGCTCTGTGCAAGGAGGTGCTCTGGCAGGGAGGTGCTCTGGGCAGGGGGCCTCAGGGGCAGGAGGGTCGCCCCACGAGGGTCCTGTTTGAAGCTGTGGGAACTGGGGGTGGAGGCAGCAGGTGGGGTAAGGCCGCGAGGGGGGCCGAGCTGGCTCCCTGCCCATCACAGAGGAATCAGGGATTCCGAAGGCCGATCGCTCCAGCTTCACGGCTTGTCTTGTCTTGACCGTCCTGTGGGTCAATGGTGGTGTTCACATCAGCTCATCTTTCTAGATATTTCCATGTTTCTGTCTTATGAGTTCCTTTTCTCCTGAGCGACACTGGGACATGCGTCAGCAAGGCCACTGACATCAGACTTCCGAATGAAAGACAAATAGTGATGTGTCTATGCAGAACCAAAGTAGCCAGAGTAGGGCCCGGAGGCCCCGAGAATCCGGCGCAGACATTCAGGGACAACACAATCTGGGGACAGCAACGTTCCCCGCTCCAAGCCGCACTAAGTCGACAACAAAAATGATTTTAGAACATTTCTTTCTGAAGGGAAATAAATTTATGCGAAGGATGATTAATTTTAAGAGCCATAGAGAAAAATCGGTGGGTAGGAAGTCAAGTAAACCCTAACCTGTCCTCTTGATGAATGAATCCCTTTATTATTTTTTTTATTTTTTAAAAAATATTTTATTTATTTATTCATGAGAGACACAGAGAGAGAGAGCGGCAGAGACACAGGCAGAGGGAGAAGCAGGCTCCCTGCACCAGGAGCCCGACGTGGGATTCGATCCCGGGTCTCCAGGATCGCGTCCTGGGCCAAAGGCAGGCGCCAAACCGCTGCGCCACCCAGGGATCCCCGGAATCCCTTTAATATTGTGGGCTGAGCTTTTCTAATTGTGCACCACGTGCCTGTGGGAAGTCTGCGCCGTCTGATGTTAACATAGTCGCTCTCGCCTTGTCCGCACCAGTGTTTGCCTGAGACGCCCTTTTCCATTCTTTCATTTTAAAGAGAATTGGCTTTACTGAAGTGTAAGGTAAAAAGAAAACATTCGGCCCATGTAGAGCACCCCCGACGAGGTGTGAGCAGGGCCCGAGACGGACACAACATCCCCATGGCCTCCTCAAGCTCTCCGTGGCCCTTTCTCCCATCTCCTCCTCCCACCCCCATCCCCGCCCCATGAACCTCTAATCTGCTCCTGATCCCCGTAGTTTCATCCTTCCTAGACTTTCATGCCTATGGAATCGTGGAGTCTTTCGTGGCCGGCACCTCCTCCTAGGACAACGTCCTGAGGTCCATCCGTGTGGGTCAAGGGCTCAAGGGATCAGTGCCCTCTTGCCTTTGGCCGCAGTTGTTTGTCCATTCACCACCTGATGGGGATTTAGGATCTCTCTAGTCTGGGTCCTTGTGAACAAAGTCGCTACGGCCATTTGAGCAGAAGTCTCTGTACAGCTGCACGTCCCAGGACGCACACCTAAGAAGGGGGATGCTGGCATGCATGGAGGCGTGTTAGACTTTATAAGAAACTCCCCAACTGTTTCCCAGAGTAGCTGGGCCATTTTGCATCCCCGCCAGCGACATGTCAGAGTTCCACGTCCTCGAAAACCTTTTAATTGTAGCTGTTCTTGCCTTTTTGTCATGATTCCTTTTGATTTTAGCCAACCTAGTGGGTCTGTAGTGTTATCTCACTGTAGTGTTGACGAACACTCTTCCAACACTCATGAGGTCAAGTATCTCTTCAGGTGCTTGTTTACTATTTGTGTAGGTTAATTTTAAGGGTATTCAAATCTTTTTTTCTCCACTTTTTAATTGGGCTATAAGACTTCTTTATGTATTTGGATTACAAATCCAGACAAATGTTTTGCAAATCTGTGACTTGATTCCTTTTTCTTTATAGTGCTTTTGGAGAGCAACTGTTTTTAATTTTAACAAAGTCCAATTAAATTTTTTTCTTTTATAGTTTGTGCTGTTTTTGTCCTATTTAAAAATCTTTGCCTAATTTGAGGTCTCTAAATTTTTTTTATAGGTTTTTCTATAAAATTTTAATAGTTTTGGCTCCTATATTTAGGTCTGTGATCCATTTGAAATCAATTTTTGTATATGGTATGTGTTAAGGTTTGAGATTCTTTTTTATTTTTATTCTTTGCATATGGATAGCTGATGTTTTCAGCATCATTTGTTGAAAAGATTATCCTTTACGTGTTGAATTGCCTTGGCATCTTTGTCAAAAAATCAATAGGGTATATTGGAATCTCTATTCCTTTTGATTTTAGCTCTAGGTGTCTGCCTTATACCTATACCATATTACCTTATTATTGCAGCTTTATAGTAAGACTTGAATTCAAGTTGTGTAAATCCTCCAGCTTTTTTCTTGTCAAAATTGTTTTTGGCAATTCCAGGTTCCTTGAATCTCCATAAAGATGAGCCTTTCGTTATTTACAACATAATATTTTTAATGTCAATGAAAAAGGTTGTGATGACTTTATCTGGGATTATGTTGAAAGTGTAGTTCAATTTGGGAAGAACGGAAATCTTAACAACACTGTATCTTTTGAGTCAGGGACATTGTATATCTCTCACTTTATTTTCATCTTATTTAACTTCTCTAAAAACTGTTTTATTGTTTTGAGTACACAGTCTTGTAAATGTTTTGTTAAACTTATACCTGCATATTTCGTATTTTTAATTATTTTGAAGATGACATATTAAAAACTTCAGTTGTCAAAGGTTAGTTTCCTAATGTATAGAAATACAATTAATTTTAGTAGATTGACCTTAGTTTCTGTGAGTTTCCTAAATTTATTCATTATTAGCTTTAGTAGCTATTTTAGATCCCATAAGATTTTCCACATAGATGACCGTGTTGTCTGTGAATAGAGAGTTTTATTTCAATTTCCCAATTCGTATGCCTCGCTTTCTTTCTTCCTTTCACTGAACAGAATCTCCAGGAAGACATCGACTAGGAAGGGTCAACAATTGCCTTGTTCCCAGTTTTAAAAGGAATGTATAGAGTCTCCTACAACTTACATGATGTTAGCTGTCAACTTTTCAAAGCTGTCCTTTACCATGAGGAAGATTGCTTCTATTCTTGGTTTACTGACATTTTTTTATTAGGAACAGATGTTGACTTTTTTACAAATAATTTTCTTGCATCTATTGGGATGATTTTTTAATGTTAAACCAATTTGCGTTTTGGGGAAATCCTAGTCATGATTTATATTTATGTAAATATTTATATATTGCCTGATTAATTTTTTTAACATTTTGTTAAGGAATTTTGCACTTTTGCTCACACAGATGTTTGTCTGTTGTATTTTTTTTTATAAAGAAAAAAATCTAGTTTGGTTTTGGTGTCACTGTAAAGCTTGCTTCATAAAATGAGTCTTCTATTTTTTGGAAAGAGCTTAAAACAGAATCACTGTTGTTTGTTCCTTAAATGTTTGCTAGCATTCACCAGGGAAGCCAACTGCTCCTGGAGTTTTCCTTTGTGGGAAGATTTTTGCTATATTGAAACCATTCAGATTATTTCTTCTTATAGAGAGTTAGTAGTTTGTGTCTTTTAGAGAATTTGGCCACTTTGTCAAAGTGTTGTATTTATTGGTTTATAGAACTCTTGGTAATATTACCTCATTAGTCTTGCAAATCTGTAGCATCTGTGGTGATGTCCCTCTTTTACTGCTAATATTGTTAATTTGTCCTCCCCCCACCATCTTTTGATCAACATGGCTAGGATTTTATGAATTTCATTGATGTTCTTCACAGAATCAGCTTTAGATTTCATTGATTTTTCTCTATTAAATTTTGTTTCCTACTTCATGGATTTTTGCTTGTAACTCTATTATTTTCTTCTACTTTAATTGCTCTTCTTTTTCTAGTTTCGTTGAAATGGGATCTAAGAACATTGATTTGAGGCTTACTTTGTTTTAATTCTATACATTTCCATCAAAGCATTGCATTAGCTGCATCTTACAAATTGTGATGAGTTTTGTTTTCATATTCCTTCGGTTCAAAATATTTCTAATCATTTCCTTCTCTGCTTCTTTGGCCATGGGTCATTTAGAAGTGTATGTTTTGATTTTCAAATACTTGACATTTTCCAGATAGCCATTTGTTATTTATTTCTAGCTTACTTTCATTGTGGCCAGAGAACATACCTAGTATGATTATAATCCTCTAAATTAGATGTAATTTGTTTTATGACCCAGAATATGGTCTATCTTTGTGTATATTTTGTATGTATATGAAAATGACATGCTGGAGTATTTTATAAATGCCAACTAGGCCAAGTTAAAGTTGTATATGTGCCTATTAGCCTTCTGCCTACTTATTCTATTAATTATTGAGAAGAATGCTAAAGTCTGCAACTGTAACTTTAGATTTTCCAATTTTTTAAAGTTCCATTAGTTTTTGACTCATGTATTTGGAAGCTCTGCTCTGCCATAAAGCCCATTCACATGTAGGATTATTATTATGTCTTCTTGAGATATTGATCCTTTTTCTTATTATGAAATCTCTCTGTATTCCAGATAATAGACTTTGTGTTTAAATTTACTTTTCAGGGGCACCTGGGGACTCAGTAGATTCAGCATCCAACTCTTGATTTTAGTACAGGTCATACTCTTGGGGTCATGAGATTGAGCCCTGTGCTGGGCTATGGTCTGAAAGTGGAGTCTGCTTGGGATTGTCTCTCTCTCTTCATCTGCACCCCACCCCGGCTCATACTGTCTCTCTCTCTCATAAATAATCTTTACATTTACTTTTCACATATTAATTTAAAAAACCCTCCAACTTTCTTTTGATTAAGGTTTTTATAAATTCTTTTTTTATCCTCTTAATTTTAGCCAAGCTGTATTTTTAGTTATGAGTAGTATTTTTAGAATCTAATATGAAAATCTCTCCCTTTTCATTGTAGTGTTTGGATCCGGTATATATAATGGAATAATTGGTGGAATTGTGAGCAAATCTGTCATTCTTGCTATTTATTTTCTATTTGTCTCCTTTCCTATTCATTCCTTTCTCCTCCATTTCCCACATTACTTTAACGAATGGTTTGTTTTTAATGATTACATCTGATCTCTAAAATTAGCTTTTCCTGTGCAATTTATTGTTTTATTTTCTATGAATACCTGAAGATTTACAATACACATGTGTAACGTACCATGTTCTGCCTTCAAATATTGCTATATCACTCTTCTCTATGAATCTTGCAACAGAATTTTTCCTTTTTCCTCTTTGATCCTTTCTGCTTTTTCATCGTGAATCTTCTCTCCACATATGCTATGAACCATACAATATATGATATTTGTTTTTGTGTTAAAAATTTTTCTTCTAAAGATACTAAGATGAGAAAAATGTCTTCTATGTTTACCCACTAACTTACAATCTCCAACTTCCTTCACTCCTTTTTGCAGATTCAGATTTCCATTTCTTATCATTTTCCTCCTTCCTGAAGAACTTTCCTTAGAGCTCTGACAGTACAGGTTTTCTGGCAATAACTATTCTAATTTTGATTTACCTAAAACGTATTTATTTTGCCTTCATTTCTGAAAGCTTTTTTTTTGCTGAATATTGAATTTCAGTTGACATATTTCATTTAGTTAACATATAGCATAATATTGGTTTCAGGAGTAGAATTTAGTGACTCATCACTTACATATAACACCCAGTGCTTATCACAATAAGGAGTGCCCTCCTTAATGCCCATCACCCTTTTAGCCCATCCCCCGCCCACCTCCTCTCCATTCCATGCTCATGGATTAGAAGAACAAATGTTAAAATGTCAATATTACCAAAGGAATCTACACATTTAATGCAATCCCTATCAAAATACCAGCAACATTCTTTACAGAGCTAGAGCAAATAATCCTAAAATTTGTATGGAACCACAAAAGACCCAAATAGGCAAAGCAATCTTGAAAAAAAAAAAGCTGGAGGCATCACAATTCCAGACTTCAAGTTATATTACAAAGCTGTAGCAATCAAACAGTATGGTCCTGGCACACATACACACATAGAGACACGTACAACAAACAAACAAACAAACCAAAAC
Source organism: Vulpes lagopus (assembly GCF_018345385.1). Lineage (NCBI taxonomy): Eukaryota > Metazoa > Chordata > Mammalia > Carnivora > Canidae > Vulpes > Vulpes lagopus. The sequence goes on along the minus strand of NC_054826.1, from coordinate 543,216 downwards.
CCACGGATCAAAAGAACAGAATAGAAAACCCAGAAATGGACCCACAACTCTATGGTCAACTCACCTTTGACAAAGCAGGAAAGAAAATCCACTGGGAAAAAGACAATCTCTTCAACAAATGGTTGGGAAAACTGGACAGCGACTGACTTCAGTTCTTTCAAGATATTGCTCCATTGTTTTCTGGCTTGACATTTTTGGACAAGAAGTATCTGTCATTGTGAGTTTTTTTCCTCTATATCTAAGGGATATTTTTTTCCTCTGCCTACTTTAAAAATTATCTATTATTCACTGTTTTCTGTGACTTTGATTGTCATATCACTCAGGAGGATTTTCTTTATAATTCTTCTGATAGGAGTTTGCTGAACTTCTTGAATCTGTAGTTTCATAGGTTTCATTAAATTTGTAAAAATTTATTATTTCCTCAAATGTTTTCTCTTTCCCTTCCTCTTCCTCTAGAACTCAACTATATGTTTTATCAAATTGATATCACTAGTCACTAACTCACTGTTAATTATCTTTGGGTTTTTTTTCTCTCTGCCCATCACCTTGGTTGACTCTAATGCCATCTCCAAAGTAACTATACTTTTTAAATTTAGTGTCTAATATTTCATCTAATTTTGCTTGGTGTAATATCTATTCCAGATATAGTTGTTCAACTCTGTAAATTCCTTTTTTATTTTTCTAATCATTCATTTCTGTCATAATAATCATATTTTTCTACCATCTGGAATATCTGAAGCATATTTACAATAGTTGTTTTAATGTCCTTGTTGGTTAGTTCTGTCATCAGTGTCATATCTGAATCTGTTTCTATTGAATTTTTGTCTTATGCTCACAGGTTACACGTTCCTGTTGCCTCCCATGCCTGATTGGAAGTTTGGTTTTGGCTGCCAGGTATTTTGTTTTTCTTTATGTAGTTTGGATTATTTCTAGTTTACACTCAGTACTATTTGAAGTCAGCATGATTCTTAGGAGGCCTGCTTTCATGCTGTGTTAGGGCGCACCAGAGCCCCTTGGAGTTTAAGGCTAATTTATTCTCACTTTGTCTTGGACTCCGCCTGATGAGTCCTTTATTACAAGGCCTTTCTGCCCTGGCTGGTGGGGGGAGGAACTATTGTCAGCTCTGCGGGGACCCTGGGAATTGTTCTGCCTATACTTTTTCAATGGTTTCCTCTCCTGCTTTGGGCATTTCTTTCTCCTGCATATGGAGATCAATACGCAGTAAAATACTTAGGGCATCACCCACAAATATCCAGACCATCCTTTTTGGAGTTTCCTCCTCTCTGACATTCTTCCCTGTGGATTCTCGCCATCTCTGCTTCCAAGAAAGGGACAAAGTTCCCAAACGTTGTCCTCTCAACTCAGTCAGACCACTTGACTGTGTTTGGGTTCCTCCTCCCCTCACTTCAGCCTAGAATTGCATCCGGGTACTGAGCGGATACTGTCATAGGAATCACCCCATTTGTTTTCATTTTCTCAGGAATCACAGTGTCCCACTGCCCATTCTCCAAGGTCTGAAAACCTTTGTTTAATATGTCCTGTTCGATTTTCTAGTTGTTCAAGGGAGGAACCATTATTCAATCAGGAAAATAGGCAGAAGCAGAAGCCTTCTCATTAGGAATTTTGAGGAAGGCTACAAGGATTTTGACTTTGTCTCAAATCTTATCTCAAATGTGGAGATAAGTCACTGTAAGTTAGTAAGAAGAGACGTAGCAGAGTCAAAGCGAAATGAGGGGAAGACAGTATAGACACTCTCTCTAGGACTTGGTGGTCTTCATCCTTTGAGAGGAAGCAGAGCTTGACATCAGTCTGACATCGGTCCCACACAGGGAGCTTGATGAGTAAAACAAGAAAAACAACAAACACTGCGTTTGGAGATAGAATGCCTAAAGTGAGTGAGTCTTGGTTCGGCCAGCTACTATTTACATTACTCTAGGAAATGTAATCCATCACGTACTTAGTAGGTGCCAGCGGTCAATGAATTGTCTCCTCACTACCCAGATGGTGGCAAGCCATCTCTGTCACTGGACTCCTCGGAGAAGCAGCCAGACGTCAGATGTGTAGAGGCAGGATGTCGAGAGTTCTAATTCCATTTCAGCCGCTAGTGTGCTGTGTCGACCACAGCCGTGGAAAGTTGACCTTTGGAAGTGATTTCATAATTAATTAATTTTGATACCTTTAATTCATAAATAAGAAAATTCAGAACTTAGACTTTCCTTTGTAATTTATGTTTTTTACAATAAAAATTATTCCAGGATTTTAGGATTTGGAAATGAAGGCACTTTCTAGAGTTTGAGTTTTGACAAACAAAAATGTAAACTTTCATTAATATTTAAAAATGTTTTTAAAAAGTGTCAAGAAGGCAAGAGAAAGAGTCTTAGTATGTGCTGGGAGTTCATTTAAAAAGTACAGTCAAAAAAAAATAAAAATAAAAATAAAAATAAAAAGTACAGTCAAGGTGACCCTGTATTCTTTGCTTGTGAATATGAGTGATAAATTTGAAACCAGCCAGGAATGTAAAAGAGAGGCAAACAGCACAGTTTCCTCCAGAGAAAGTACAAATTGGTGATAAGATACATGGTGCCAAGTGTTTGCCGTGCCCAGTTCTACAACTTGAACTGTACAGATTTAAATGTCATTGTAGACTAGAACTATGACTACTATAGGACACTTGAAATATTTGAAAGTGAGAAAACTTAAGATGGGAATTCAGTGAAATCCCAAAGTAAAAATATAATTCTAGTGAGAAAGCTCCATTAGGAGCTGCTCTTGCGATTTCTAGCTTAATGGTGAGTCATAATCCTTGGTAGTTACAATATTAAACTGTGACTTGATAACATTTACCCTTCTCCTTCTCCGTATTAAAAGCGAGCGTCTGTGGTTTCTGCTTCCAGGAATGTGGAGTAGGCGTGTTTCCGCCCATTTCTCCTGCTAAGTACAAGCAGAGAACCTTGAAGATAGATAGATATAGGCATAGAGCAAACACAAGACAATTTTGAAAGAAGGAGAGAAGGCAGGGGTTGGGCTGGGACCTCAGGGTGCAAGGAACAACATGGAGGTGAACTCATGGTTTTCTTCCGGCTGCATCTGTCTCCCTGGCAGTGAGGTAGCCAGCAGCCTGCAGATGCTGGAAGGGCACACAAACGAAGCCCCCCGCCCCAGATCCCACCTCTGAAGCCAGATGGCCAGAGTGGAGTCTCTCCCCAGCTCTGTTTGAACGAGGGCCTAGACTTTGTCCTCAGCCGGCGGTGGGGGATGCCCCAGACGCTGGTGACCCGAGTAGGGGATGGCTGTCAGGCGACAGGAATGAGGGGCCTTGCACCCCAGCCACAGGACAGTCACAGCATCCCCCCATGAAGGGAGGGACGGGGAAGCCACCCTGCCTCACCTCCCTGTGAAGGCCAGGCAGGGAGCAGCAGGTCGGGGTGTGTGAGGGAGAGTCAAGGGCCCTGGGGCGCAGTGCGTTCAACTCCTGACCATGACCTCGGGGCCCGGGGATTGGGTCCATGTCTGGCTCCCCGTGCATCCAGGGCCCTGCTGCTCCCTCTCCCGCTGCCCCTCTCCCAGCTCGTGCTCTCTCTCACTCCCGAATAAATAAATACATTGTAAAAGACCAAAAAAGTAGCAATTCCCAGAGTGGCCCAGCGGTAGCAGAGACCTTGGACCACACCAGTCGACGTCTGGGAAGGGCCCGGCTGCCTGTCCGCCCCGACATGCCCAGCGGTCCGCACCTTCCTGCTGGGTGACACCCGAGGAGGCTGCTCATGTGGGAGCTGTAAACACCTTTCGTCTCGCCACCTAATACCCCAAATGTCCAGGTTCGAGCAGAAGACCACTCGTACCAGGAGCCAGGAAGAAACTGACGCAAATAAGAGACAAAATACAGACAATCCATGGAAGCCGCCACCTGGAGGACAGAGAACCTAGAATGATCTGTCTGGGAGTTCAAGCAACCCATGTAAATAGGCCTCAAAACTCCCTGGTACAAACCTGCCTGGGGCACAAAACAGACAGAGCTCCTCAGCCAACACCCAGGGTGTCCCCCCCTTGAGGTGCCGCGGGCCCAGGCAGCCGAGCCCCTGCCTTGGGCACAGGTCGGGATCAGATTGTGGGGCCCTGGGGTCGTGCCCCGTGGCGGGGCTCCCTGCACAGGCTCGCTCGCTTGCTCATTCAAATAAATAAATAATAGTTTCTCAAAAATGGAAGTCTCAGCAAAGAGATAGGAAATGTAAAGAAAAACAATGGAAATTTGAGAACTAAAAATGCACTATGTGGAATTAAGACCTCAGAGGCCAGTATCGAGAGCAAATGGAGCGACTGGAGGAGAGGCTGGAACAGAACAAACCATGCGGAACAAGAGCAAGGATGAAACACCCTGAGGAGAAGGCACCGAGCCTCAGAGCCTGTGGGCCCTGGGGACGAGGTTTCCGTGGCCACGTGGTGAAGCCTCAGAATCCGGATATTTTGTCAAATACAGTTCTAGATGTTTCTGTGAAGGTACTTTTGTGTTTCTATAAAGATTATGTTTATTTATTCATGAGAGACACAGAGAGAGAGGCAGAGACACACACAGAGGGAGAAGCAGGCTCCATGCAGGGACCCCGATGTGGGACTCGATCCCGGGACCCCGGAGTCCCACCCTGACCAGAGGCAGACGCCTACCTGCTGAGCCCCCGGGCGCCCCTGTGAAGGTAGTTTTAAAATAACATAAATGCTGCGGTCAGTGGACTTTGAGTGAAGCCTACGGCTCTGCCTCAGGGGCGTGGGGGCGCTCCCCCTCTGAAGGCTGTCGGGGGGTCAACGAGCTCCTGGAGGAGAGAGTCCCACGGTGGACACGTGGCTCCGAGCCGCCACCTGCTCAGGGTCTCCTGCCAGGCTGCCTCCCTTGGCGACTGCGGGTCCCAAACCTCTACAAGTGGGTAAGACGAGTCCTTAACTTACACCCTCCACAGGACGACCCCATGGATATAGGGACCCGGGTGGATAGAGGGACCTGGGTGGGTAGAGGGACCCAAGTGGATACAAGGAACTGGTGGATAGAGGGACCAGGGTGGATACAGGGACCCGGGTGGATACAGGGACCTGGGTGGATAGAGAGACCTGGGTGGATATAGGGACTTGGGTGGATAGAGGGACCCGGGTGGATAGAGGGACCCGGGTGGGTAGAGGGACCTGGGTCAATAGAGGGACCCAGGTGGATACAGTGACCACAGTGGATATAGGGACTCGGGTGGGTAGAGGGACCCAGGTGGTAATGGGACCTGGGTGAATAGAGGGACCTGGGGGGATAGAGGAACTGGATGGATAGAGGGACCTGGGTGGACACAGGGCCCCGGGTGGCAGCCTAATGACGCCCCCATGTCCAGGGATGAGAAAGCCGGTGCTCGGAGGAATGTGTCCAGACTGTCACATACTTAGCAGACGTTCTGCGCAGGTGAGCAGCTGAGTGGAATCCACAGGTGAGCAGCTGAGTGGAATCCGTAGGTGAGCAGCTGAGCGGAATGCAAATGGGAAACCCTAAGGAGTGGACCCCAGGCCGCCGACCCGACCTCTGCGGCCCGAGGACAAGTGGTCGGCCGCCCAAAGCAGTGCCTGTGACCTGGTGGGAACATCAGCGGGACGGCGGTGCAGGTGCCAGCAGACTGCGGAGGCGGGAAGGGAGCAGCCGGGTCCACACAGGCCCTGGGGAGGATCGTCCCCCATGGCTGCCCCCTGCCTCGAGGACCTGGTTCTGAAGCCCTCACGTCTGCAGGTGGCGGCGGGGACCCCTGGGGCTCAGGGACGGAGCCTGCACTTCCCCGTGGCAGGTGGAGCTCGGGAGCAGGGGTGGTCGGTGGGCCCTGCACTGAGGGCGCTGCGTGGGGCCTGTGGCGCAGCAGGTGTGCGTGTGTGTGAGAGTGTGTGCGTGGGTGTGCATGTGTCTGTGCACGTAACTGTGTGTGCACAAGTCTGTGTGCATGTGTGTGCGTGTGTGTGTGTAACTGTGTGCACGCGTGTGTCCCGGAGTGTGTGTGCATGTGTGCACACCTGTGTGCATAACTGTGTGCATGCGTGTGTCCCGGAGCGTGTGTGCACAGGAGTGTGGGTGCACGCAGGTGTCTGTGCGTGCGTGTGCACCTGCCTGTGTGTGCGCGTGCCTGAGCGTGAGCCTGCCGGGACCGTCGGAGGCAGTGTTCCTAACTTCTGTCCCCAGGACGTGAACCCCCGTGTGCCGGCCAAGGCCCGACACATGCAGACCGGAGGCCACGCTAAGGCCGCCGACCGCCCTGGGAGCCCGGGTCAGCACAGGTGTTGCCGCCACCCAAGGGACAACCTGAGGGATGGGCCATGGTGTGGGCGGGGGAAGGTGCAGGGGCTCAGGGGAGACCACCGGACCCCATGTGGAACCCACTGCGGCCGGTCGGAGAGGGCAGCGCACTGGGGGGGCAGAGAGACTGGAGGAGGGGGCAGGTGTCCCTGTCAGGGTGGATGTGCCCTGAGTGACCCCTCGGCCCTGGTGACCTGGAGGAGGCGGCAGGACCAACACAGGGTCCCAGCTGCAGAAACCCCGGGAGGCACCGCCTGGCCTGCACCCCGGCCATCAATGTCCCCCCCAACCTCGGTGGCCTCCCTGCCTCCGCGTGACGCCTGGACACCCAGCCTCTTGCAGAGCTCACTCCTGGGGTCCCGGAGCTTACTGGTGGCAAGAGGACGTCAGGAGAGCGACATCCGATTCCTCATCCCCACTCCTTATTTTATTTCGGAAGATTTTTATTTATTTGCATGAGAGAGAAGGTGGGCGCGGAGGGAGCAGGGGAGGGAGACGGAGCCGAGCAGGATCCCGATGCGGGGCTCCACCCGGCACCTGAGGCAGGACCTCCCCCATGCAGATGACCCGACTGTGCCCCGCGTGCCCCCTCGCCACTACTTCTAAAACCTAATACATTAAAAAAAATGTTAAAAAAAAATCAGGCTCCCCGAATGGAGCCTGCTCCTCCCTCTGCCTGCGCCTCTGCCTCTCTCTCTCTCTCTCTCTCTCTGTCATGAATAAGTAACTAAAATCTTTAAAAATAAATAAATAAATGAATGAATGATTGAGGGCAGCCTGGGTGGTTCAGCAGTTTGGCATCTGCCTTCGGCCCAGGGCGTGACCCCGGGGTCCCGGGATCGAGTCCCCCATCGAGCTCCCTGCATGGAGCCTGCTTCTCCCTCTGCCTGGGTCTCTGCCTCTCTCTCTGGGTCTCTCCTGAATAAATAAATTTTAAAAATCTTAAAAAACAAAAAATATCTTCCAAGCGGCCCTGATGTGCCCCACGTGTAGCCAGTGAAAGGAGTGCAGGCTGCTGAGGCCAGCATCTGCCCGCAGTTCATCGGTGTCGTGTTCGACGGTTGAGGGCACCTCACGTCCCTCCTAACCAAGCCCCGGGCATCTGACGGGTCGGTGGCCCGTGTCCTCAGAAAGTCCGTGTGTCTGGTCGCGAGAGTGCGGGGTGACCCGGGCCCAGACGCCCGGCCTGCAGTGTGTGCACACACCGATCTGCGGTCCTGACGTCAGGTTAGGCAGCTCGGCCGGCAACCTGTCACCTGGCTTACGTGTGGGTCCGAGGGTCAGCATATCCGTGTCACTGCATCAGTAGGAGTGTTTTCAGGTGCAAATAACAAAATACATGAACAACAGTGTCTAGAAGCATAGGATTTATTTTATTTTTTATTTTATTTTATTTTTTTTTTAATTTTAATTTAATTTAATTAATTTATATTTTATTATTTTATTTTATTTTTAATTTTTTATTGTATTTTATTTTAATTTAATTATTTTATATTTTATTTTATTTTATTTATTTTATTTTCTTTTATTTTTTACTGAGTAAGATGTTGGGAGGTAGGATGCCAAGGACAGATGAGCCACCCAACAGTGGTATCAAAAACCCACTCTTTTCTGTTGGGCTCCATCGTGCTCCACTACGGGCCGGTGCTTCATCCTCACGCCGGTTATGTTATGGTTGCAGCACGGCTGCTGCAGCTCCTCTATCACATCCATAGTCCGCAAAGGAAGAACGAGGAAGGAGCAGAACCAATAAATTCTTCGCAGCTGTTCTTTTCATCAAGAAACAAGCTGTATTTCTCAGAAACCTCGCAGCACCCTTCCCCTGTGATTTCACTGTCAAGAATTAGGTCTCTTGGCCACGCACCCATCACCCAGAGGCCACAAAAGGAAGTGCCTGGACTCTCAGCATTGGTATTCGAAGGCAGAGAGCGAGAAAGTGGTTCAGAACGGCCTTTGAAAGTCATCATCGGCGTCTCCTACTTTCGTGACGTCCAAGGATTTGTTTCATCAAACCAAACTTTCCCCTCTTGTCCCTCCTCACGCTAAATAAGGTGTAAGCAGTGTTTGCAGGTCTTGCCGCTGTTTTCTGGGTAGTGTTTCCCGTATGGGAGGCCCGAGGATGCGCAGTGCATGCCACGGGCATCCCAGAGATGAATTAGGTCCGTGCGGGAAGTGCCCGCCCGTGATCTGTGCCCAGCACATTCCTCGTGTCCCCGGAAGTCACCCCCACGTATCCCTTCTCTTCCTGTTGCAGTGAGCTGGACGCGAGCTGTGTCTAATGCCAGAACATCTGGATGAGAAGAAAAAAAAAACCAATTATCTGGATGTTTTGTCTGCATGACATCAAAACATGTCGCACTGTGTAGACAAAACATGCAGATGACTGAATATTTTACTTTTCATCCAGACATTTTGTTGTCATGTGGACAAAAAGCACTGCCAACTTGGGGACGTAAGAGGAAAAACAGGGTCTCGCGAAGCTCGTCTGGTTTGCAGAATTCAAGAATTGTTGAGATACGGTGTCAAATTAGTTTTCAGAATCTTCTAGGCTTTCTCGAAAGACGTTTCCTAGTATGGGTTCATACCGATCAGGATAGACGGCCCAACCGTCACCAGATCCGTAATACAAAACACACAAACTATTTTTTATTTGGCGTGTGCTTATCTTAACAGACGAAGCAATGTCTTCACGGAGAACAGTCCCTGCCGAACGGTCCTTTCCATCCTAGAAGGGCACGTATGGAAACCGGCTCTAGTCGACTTATTAGCCCAGGTTCAGTTTGGATTCCGGAATTCTCTCCGTCTGGCGCTCCAGGCCCTGGGCCGGTACCTTTCCCTGTGGAGGCGACCATTTCCTTTATTCCAGGGTGATCTGTGGGGTAGCTACTGCTGTTCCCGTTTCATAAACGGGATCGTGGGTCTTGAAGATGAAGTAAAAGCTCCCGAACCCCACAGGTTGGTTACATCTACAAACAGCAAGATGCTCAATTTTTTTTTGTTTTTTTGTTTTGTTTTGTTTTCACTTAGTGTGCCTAAAAGAGTGAGGGCTTTAGGGTCCCAAAGCGTGTGTCATGATTCCTCAAAAGCTGGGACACGGAGCTAAATGTACTCAGCTGTGCGATTTTACTTCATTTATTATTAGATACGGATGCCTGTGATCTGGATCCAATACACCTAATTGGGAATTACACTTGACAAAGAGGCATATTAGCCTTTGACAGGAATGTCTTTTATCCTTGAAGAACCCGATTGGGCCACGTCCTTAAATCCTATCCGAAGGGCCTCCCTGAGATAACAAATTAAGTTTTATGACTCACTCTTCTCGTTCCTTCAGGCGGACAGTTCCAACCTCAATACGCAGAGGTCGCCTGGGGAACATTCTGTCTTCAAAGTCGGCCTCTTGTAGTCTCTCGCTTTCCTGGCAGTGACTTAGCTGGACGGGGTGTGAGTGAGAGTGAGGAGAACTTTGTTTGAAGCCAAGAATTGTGTGATCAGGACCCAATGGTCGGGGATTTTCCAGGTCAAAAACCTGTCAAAAAATATCATCAGTGGGTCTGAGCGGGGAGGCGGGAGAATTTTCCACTGGGGCTGCAGTGGCGCGTTTCTCACCACAGAGAGGCTCATCTCTGCAATCGCCCTTGAGCCCCGAAGACTCCCCATTAAATGTGGGATTTTCTGGTTTGTGATTGTGGCGTTAGGGCCGGAACAAGTCTCTTATTGACAGCAAAACCTGACGCGACATTCCAGACCAGGGGCCTCAAGGTGAAACCCACGGTGCAGCTCTGTGAACGCCTCCCACCGTGAAGACTCAACGCCTTATCAGCGTTGAACGTGTCTTAAAACCCGTCCTGGGGCAGAGAGGGGAGGCTAGGTAACACGCCCTTATACCACACAGCCAGAAAATAAGGAAGCTCGGAATCAAACCCAAGAATTTTGGTTCCAAAGATATTTCTTAATCCTTAAACTATAATGGAGGTATTGATTGGTGTAGACGAAGGATTACTGGAAAGGTAAATGGATGGATGGGAAGAATCTGAAGAGCTAGTTGAGGAAACTGAGGCTTAGAAAGGATAGATATACACTGTTCAACGGCTCATGCTTTTATGTAGATTCTTCCTGGAGTCACTATCCAGGTCTTCCTATCAACATAGGTTCTCAGTGTTTTTCTGATGGGGAAAAATATGATGACTTTAATGATCCTATGTGATCCACTACCTCTTTGATTAATGTTGGGGAGGACCAAGGAAACATGGAGAAGTGGTAGAATCCTTTAGAATCCTTTCTCCCACGGGATGAGCACTGGGTGTTATGCTATATGTTGGCAAATCGAGCTCCAATTAAAAAATATACAAAAAATAGAAATAAACACTGTTGGGCAGCCCGGGTGGCTCAGCGGTTTAGCGCCGCCTTCAACCCAGGGCAGGATCCCGGAGATCCGGGATCGAGTCCCACATCGAGCCTGCATGGAGCCTGCTTCTCCCTCTGCCTGGGTCTCTGCCTCTCTCTGTGTCTCTCATGAATAAATAAATAAAATCTTAAAAAAAAAAAACAAAACACTGTTAACATTTTGGTGTAAAAAAAAATAAAAATATAATAAAACCAGTCCTGGGTTCTGGAATTCCATCGTGGTAAGGCTTGCATGTCTTTGAGAAGATACAAAAAAATACTGAATTGCACCCTTTAAAAGGATGGGTTTTATAGTATGCGAATTATATATCGGTGTTAAAGAACCGCATTGGACTAATTCAAATGGCTTCTAGGACATCAAATGATCTTACAAAGCAACATTTTGGTGATTTAAGTGTAAATGAAACAGAAACATATGGAGTAAATTTCTGCAAAATTGCACATGATTTCAAAAATTAAGGGGGGAAACGTTCTTGGCAAAACCTAGTTGGGTTTCATCTAATCCAAAATACTTGAAAAATAAATCGAGACATTTCGTAAAGCAAACGACAGCTGGTTTTTCCACGCGGCACGTATCTGCCGTGCGCTGTCCTCATCGCCGCGCTAGGCAGGCAGGTACGGGCAGGTCAGGTACCAGGTACAGACCTACGGGCGCTCGAGGCGTCGTACGGTGCAGAGCGAGGGCACGTCACGGAAATCCTGATACAATATATTAAACACTATTTTCACGGAACTATTCCTTGCTGAAACGGAGAAGAGCCGGGCGAGGTTCAAGAGCACGGGAAAGCCGAGATCTCTGAGCCTATTCCTCGGGGGCCGTCCCAGCTCCGCTGCACGACGGTCTTGGGCGTGTAAGCGCCGCACACCCTGACATGGGTTTATAAAACCCGCTCACAAAAACGGCAGATATTCACGCACACGCCGGATTTCGAGGTTGTCCTACAAGACCCTTGAAATCCTTTTTAGCCGAGACATCTGTGTATAGTCCCTGTTCCTTCTGCTACGGCCGAGATGTTAAATTGTAGACGGCCACGGGGAGTGCTCTCTTCAGTCCGTGTCGGGGCCTGATGGACCCTCATACCCCCCAAAATTTGTTGAAGAAACGCTCTTGATGAAATAACCCTTTGAGTTTTTCTCCATTCCGCTCGTGTCACCTCTCGAGGGGACCTTCCCTGCCCACTGTGACCATCGCTCTTGTGCCCGTGAGCAACCGTCCGTCCCGACCCGGGTGCTGGGGTCCCTCGCTGTCTGCTTACTGTCCGCCGGCACGTAGCTTGCTCTCTGGTAACCCGAAGACGAAGTATCAGGAGATCCAGAGAAACCAGAATTCGAGCCAAATCTAATGTGGACGGTGGCCCCAGGCCCCAGGAGGGGACTCTGGGGTAGCGCCGGCCGTCTACAAGGAGCCACTTCTGCATTTCCGGAGCTGCCCTACGGCAGCATCTTCCGGGAGGGCGGGAGCCCGCTTGCTTGGCTGGCTGCCGCCACCTGCCCAGACCCGGCCGTCCCCAGGCCCTGCTCGCTGCCCTGCTGCCCAGTCCCCTGTGGCGAGTCCTCGGTGCTCCACGTCTCCGCGGCGACGGCGGGCTGCCCCGTGCTAGCGTCACACGCCCTGACACTGCTGATGCTAGCAGCGCCCACCGAGGGCGGGGGACTTTGGAGACACAGGCCCTCCGGCATCTGGTCCCCCGCACCCCAGCGGCCTTAGCTTCGTCAGCGGCTACACCGGCAGGCCGGGCTAGCACCCCACGGGGTGATCGACCCGCTGCTCACCCCCCCCCCCCCCAGAATATTCTGAGAAGCGGGAGGTCCTTGCTGGAGACAATCCGCGGACCCACCAGCCAGCGTGTTCTCGTGTGGCCGAGGCCGGCGGTGACCCCAGACCGTGTGTCCTCCTCTCCTGCCTTCGCTTTCTCCCTCCTCCTTGCTCCTTGATCACCATGTGAACCTCGGTCCCAGAATTCTAGGCATCGGGGCTAAGCCAGCCGCCGTGGGAAGCAGTCTCTCAGGGCAGGAGCTTGGACTCTCCCACCTGCAGTAGTAACAGCTGCCAAGCTCCCACCTGTTGACAGGTGGTCAGGCAGGGGGAGGGCCGGACAGTGTGCAGGGGGAAGGAGGGCGGGCCTGCAGGCAGGGGGAGGGCGGGTGGGCAGGCAGGGGGAAGGAGGGCAGGCAGGGCAGGAGAAGGGCGGGAAGGCTGGGGAAAGGAGGGCGGATGTGGCAGGGAGAGGACGGGCAGGGCAGGGCAGGGGGAGGGAGGGCAGGGCGAGGGTGGGTGTGGCAGGGAGCAGGAGGGCGGACGTGCACGGGGAGGGTGTGCAGGGAGTGGGAGGGCGGACGGGCAGGCGGAGGTCGTGCAGGCAGGGGGAGGGCTGCTGCCCCAAGGGCCCGTGCAGTGAGGCCTGTGGCGGCGGCGGCCCTGTCGTGGGCAGCGAGGACTCCGGAGGCGACGGTGCAGGGCTTGGGTGCCGGGGGCCCTGCGGCAGCGCTGGGGGAGTGCAGGGGCGCGTCCGTCAGGCCCAGGGCAGCCGTCGGGGCAGGGTGGCCACCGTGGGGCTGGAGCCCGGCAGGTCAGGCCGAGACAGCGGTACTGAGCCCGCGGCCATGTGGGGAGAGCAGGTGCTCAGGTCACCACAGGTCCCCATGCGGACACCCGTGTCCCCAGGACTGTGCCCTCAGCAGCCCGTCGCCCGCAGCAGGCCCGAGGGTGCCCGTCCAGGCCTGGCCACCCCGCGGGGAGCTCAGCGGAACAGGTGCCTCATGGGGGTCTCCCCTGCTTCTTCCCAAATGACCCGCGTGTGCCCCCCTCGTGGGGCCAGGCCAGGTGGCCCCAGAGCAGGTGGGGTCGGGAGCACAGGCGACCTGGCACGCGCCCAGACCCCCAGCCACGCTGATTGCAGGGGACACAGAAGACCAAGAGACACTTAGGCGACCGATCGTGTCGCTTAATCGAAAACTGTACAAGTCTGAGAAAGTGAGGGGTGACGTCAAGAGCTGCGGGGCCAGGTCGAGGGTCCTCACCCTGATTCCAAAGGCAAGTTGACCCACACCCGGAGCCCGGCGCCTGGCCGGGGCAGGGGGGGCCCTAACTGGGGCGAGGCGGGCGGGCCGTGTGTTTCCCCCAAAGGGACCCGCGGGCACTTCTCAGGGCGACGGGACCCTGGAGAGAGAAGGACACCCAAGTATGGGAGAGCCGCTAGACACGGGACCTGAGTCTACGGGCCGCTGCTGACACCCCGAAGGCGCCCTGGCCTCCTGTGCGGGGGGCGGGGGGCACTGGAAAGAGACAGGGGAAGGGACAGGTGGGGAGGCCGCCGGGGTGCGGGCGGGCCGTGGACGGGGCGCAGGAGCGCTGGGGCGAGGACAGGCAGCTGGGGACCCCGGGGACGGGGCCAGACAAGGTGGCGAGGAGGGGCGGCGGGGGGAGGGGTAGGGGCAGGAGAGACCTGCAGCGGGAAAGGGTCCTCAGGGACGTCGGGGCAGGGTCAGGGTCGCCGCTGCCCCAGGACTGATGCGCCTGCTTCTCCCTTGTCCCGGAGAAGGAACTGCCCGCAGCCCCTCGGGAGGACCGGACGGGGCCGACCTTCCCTCCTTCCCTCTTTCTCTCTTTTCTTTCTTCTTTCTTTCTTTCTTTCTTTCTTTCTTTCTTTCTTTCTTTCTTTCTTTCTTTCTTTCTTTCTTTCTTTCTTTCTTTCATTGGTTCCGAGGGGAAACAGAGCCTCCGTGCAGCGAGGCTGGGACAGGGCACGGCCCAGCTGGCTCAGCCCTGGCTGCCGGTCACTCCAGCATCTCAGCCTCGGGCGAGCACCTGAGGACTCTTGGGAGTCGTTAACAGAGACGGGATGTGAGGACTGCTTCAGGCCGGTTCCCTGGGGAGTAGCACCCAGAGCGAAGCATAATCACGTCACCGAGCGGTGCACCCCGCGCCGTTGTGCAGGCTGGGGTGGGGGTGGGGGGAGTTCAGGGCAGAAAAGAGAAGGCCAACGAGCACACGGGTGGCGCTACCCAGGGGGCCCCGACTTCCCAAGAAACAGCTCTTCACTTGGCCAAATAAGAGGTTTGTAAAATGTTGAAATTACAACATGAATTTATCAAGGTCGGTATAAAGATGGATTTACATGTGTCACCAACAGACAGAAAAATTAACGGGGGGACAAAAGGACAGGTTTAGCTTTTACGCTGTTGGGTGAATATGCACCCCACCTACTTCCACTTTTTAAAAGTAACATCTACGCCCGACATGGGCTTGAACTCACGACTCTTCTATCAAGAGTCACACGCTCTACTGACCGAACTGGAGAGATGCGCCCCCCCAACTACTTCTATAGACAGAGTCTAGAATAGACACGTTTCCCATCATCTCTAAATTCTTCAGTTATAAGGAAACGTCCTTAGTCAAATTTTCTTTTTTTTTTTAAGATTTATTTATTTATTTATGATAGACACAGAGACAGAGACAGAGGCGCAGAGACCCAGGCAGAGGGAGAAGCAGGCTCCATGCAGGGAGCCTGACGTGGGACCCGATCCCGGGTCTCCAGGATAGTGCCCTGGGCCAAAGGCAGGCGCCAAACCGCTGAGCCGCCCGGGGATTTCCCCTCTTTAGTCAAATTTTCAAGCAATGTCCCCCCACAAGATGGTGATGGTAAAGCATCTCCTGGGACCATTTGTAGAGCCTAAGCGAGCTCCCCTGTGATGGTTCATAGCTTTGGTTTTCAAGAAGATCGTGGCTCCTCCGCCATCGACATAAGCAGAGCTGTTGCAAAGTTGTCTCCGGGGCCTTGGTGGGGCGTCTGCCCGTTCCCGGAGGCGTCGCCATCACACAGCCCGACGCCTCCCGCCTTCTGAGTAGCCGCCACCACGGCCCCCGCGCCCTGCGTGGCCGCCTGCCCCGGGCCTCAGTCCTACCGCTGGGACTCCGCAGGGCGCCTGTGGGGTCTGGGTCACTTGACTATTGAGCCTGGAAACCACCGAGGGTGTGAACAAGAGGTTAAGGTGTTGACGTGACTGTAGCTCCGCAGACTTCAGTGTAAGCAACAGGAAAACAACCATTTTACTTCTCCCCCTATGACCAGCGTCCAGTGTCCCTGGTCTGTCGTAGACGGAATCCCCAGCCCCAGCCATCACTTCTTGCCTCCTCCCGGGAAACTGGGTCTGGTCTGCCTGCTAAATGTGAATATATTTTTAAAGAGCTGATCAATGGCAGATTTATTTTTTTAAAGATTTTATTCATGAGAGATGCAGAGAGACGCAGAGACCCAGGCAGAGGGAGAAGCAGGCTCCGTGCAGGGAGCCCGGTGAGGAACCCGATCCCGGGACCCGGGGTCATGCCCTGGGCCGAAGGCGGGCGCTCAACCGCTGAGCCACCCGGGCGCCCCTCAATGATAGATTTACAATGTATTTCCAGTTTACCAAACTTTTCCCCCAGCCGAACTGGAGAGTCATGCAATGTTTTTCTAAACAAAATGCTATTGCATTTCACCCTTCAGAGAATCTCTTGGAGAGCGTATAAACGTGTTGGAGTTACAGAAAGAACCGTTTTGAGAGTCATTTAAATAGTGCTCATCTTTGGTCACTTGCTCCACCAACTGTACATGAAATTCCGATACTACACGGTACTCACGGTCATAATAAACACTAAGTGTTTGGATCTGTCCAAAATTTTTCCTTTTTTTTTTTCTTAGCTAAATATGGTGGAAAGTAAAATTATTTACTCAGTGGAAATGTCACATGTTGTGAGTCATTCATTCAACAGTGTTTGGTTAATTTGATTTTGTTAGGCATTTTTATAAATCTGATATATTTAGTCAGAAAACTTCTGGCATTGGCAGCATATGAAAATCAGCAACAAAATAAAACAAAACAAGAACAAAAACATAAAAACAAAACCAAAAACAAACCCGAAAAACAAAAAACACCAACCAACCAAACAAAAGCCTATTTACGTGGGATTGGGAAGACACAATTGCATCCAGATGAGAACAAACCCCAAAGTAAATAAAATTGTGTCAAAAATTAATCCTTTGGAGACTCCTGGAATGCATAGTTTTCCCATTCTAATTACCATGACATTTGAGTGACCCCATTTTGCCTTATTCGCACATCCCCCGTCCTCCTCTATCTTCCTTTTTGTTCATCACTGTCTTAATTTCTGAGTCACGTAGTTTTCCTGACCCCACAAGTCAAATGCAGAGTTGAGGCAAGTACATAGGGACCTTGAGGAAAGAAAAGCCACATTCTATTTTCCAAATTTGTGTCTCATTTTGACCCCCCAACTAATTCCGTTGGTTGCAGGATCCCCATGAACCCTCTATCCAGTGTGGCTCATCGGAGAATCCTCCCAAACATTCTTCGCAGCCTATTGCCTAAGGTTAAGTGGACATCTTCGAACGCCCACCGTTGGGAGCCCAACGTGGGTCATTTCCATGGAAAAAAAAGGAAGACGGCTTATGTTGCCTACATGTTGTTCAAAGGGAGCCGAAAAGTGCTGGAGATGTGCTGCACGGCATAGTGATCGGTCAGCGGAACTGTATTATACCCTTCAAAGTTGCGAAAATCATAAATCTTAAATGTTCTTACCCCCAAACACGAGCATGTTGTGACATGACTGAGGTGTCAACTAATGCCAAGGGAGCCATCATGTGACGCTACATCCATGTGCCAAATCAACACGTTGTACACCTGAAACTTTTACACGTTACATGTCAATTATGCCTCAATTTAGGTAAAATAAATAAAATAACATCGTACAAGCGGATGAATGAGCTCATCTCTGAGCCATTCTAGAAAATAGGTGATGTCCATCCATCATAACCTCGTCGGATCAAGAGTATCATTTCTAAATTTGATTTATTACTTGTTTATTACTTTGGCTATTCCCTAAACCAAACCCAAAGACACATGATGAGCATATTAAAATAACGGGAAGCGAGTTTTAAGGGCCATTTCCAAAAAGAAGTTCAGGAAATGAATTGAGAAATGCAGCGTCTCGGGCAGCTGCGCTAGTTTTCTTAGGTAGCCCTGAAGAAAGGCCGCCTCTGAGGATGAGCAAGCCCCAGGCCCCCGTGAGTGATCAAGGTCAGAGTCCACCCGCGGAGATGGTTTTCCTGCCCAGACTCACATGGTGGCGTCACTCCCTCTGCATGAGTCTTGACTTCTCGACATTTCTGCAGACCGCCCTGCCCTCCAGCATCTTCAGAATCCTTCAGAAGGTCAGGGCAGCTCTAAAAATAGAATAAGGTCACAGTATTTATACGTTGGCAAGCTTTTTATGCTTTTCTTTGTCTATTTTCAGATCTACTGAACACATTTAGACAAAAGTTATTTTGCTTTAACGTATTCAGGGTCTTGGTTTGAAAACAGACCCATTTTTATCAGTTGAAGGAACTTGGGAATCTATTTAAAAATAAGGAGTTATTTTTAAAACAGAGTAAAAATGTACACAAAAGTTCTATATCTGGATACAGTCTTTTTACTTCTTCGGGTATCTTTAGCCACTTCTATTCGTTACACCGCGTGTGTTTTAGCACTAAAAAGTAGGCTGACGTGCCTTATGTAAGTAATACCCTGAATATATTGTATTTTTAAAAAATCTGCTAGGCACAAATCTGTGACTTCATGCAATGCCAATCATAAAAAGCTCAATTAAAATTCTCATAGCTTGGTTTCATCCACCCTTAAAAGGAATCTAAAGAAAATCCCTATACAATGCCAGATAGCTGGAAAACAGCCTCCTGCAAACGAAATAACTCAGCATCGCAGCTACGAACAAGTATTTGTGGTTTTATACACCCCAGACGTGTATAGTGACACCAAATTTTCGATTTTCATTCAAATGCTGCATACTGGGTGCAGCATCATGTGGATGCTTTCTCTGCCCTTGAGGGTTGTAGGCACCAATCAGGGACATAGTGTTTATCCACATAATCAGTGCGCTAGTCTCTTCAGGCTACCATAGACTGAGGGGCCGGTAAACCACGGAGATTTACGTCTTACGGTGCTGGAGGCTGAAGTCTAAGGTCAGGTGCGGTCGGCATCGGTGTCAGCTGGGAGCCAGTTTCTGGGTTCATGGTTTTCTCTCCGTGTCCACACGCGGTCGGGGCGTAGAGGAGCATCATGGGACCTCTGTACAAGGGCACAAATCCTAGGGCCAGAGACCTAGTCTCTCCGAAGGCCCCCACCTCCAAATCTCGTCACACTGGGGACTAAATTTCATCGTGATTTGGGAGGACACAGTTGCTCAGTCTCCGGCACCCAGCGAGCGTCTCCCCTGCGCCACCAACCTTGTGCGGGCACCGCTCTAATCCGTGACAGCGTTTCACCTTGGGTTGGCTCCCGGCCTCTCGGGTGTGCTCTCAACCTCACATTCCGTGATTTGAGATGAGCCCCAAGCAGAGCATCATTCTGTCAAAATGGCCAGAAGTAGAATTTTTAAAAGAAATGCTTGTTGTCTGACTCTTGCCACAACACCTGGCTATAATGGATGCTGCGGGGCCCTGGCCTGCTGCTCCCTCAAGACTGGCACACGCGTGCCAGCAGCTCCTGGGCCGTCGGCGACAGCGCTGGCGGTCCCTTCCATCTCCAGAAGTCGCTCTGGATCAGAGGGGTGCCCCACCTAAGGGTACACGTCCTTCCTGAGGGAGCCCCATCCTACTGCTAGACCAAGACCTGCTCCCTTGGTGTCACTCTGCGATGACTCCGGAGGGCCAGCCCTGTCCCGTAGAGCTCCTGGTGGGATCAGCTGGGGCATCTTTTCCTTCCTGATGAGCATGATTGCTGGTGGGCCCCCCAGCAGCCCTCACACCCCAGCCTCCTGCTCTATGCCTTTTCCAGGGAGCCTGAACCTAAGACCCACACTTAGTATCAAGCGTTCCATTTGGTGTCTTACGACAAGTCAAGTACTTGTTTTAAAAGAATCGTTGGGTTGAAGGCAATAGTTCAGCAGGAAGAGAAAGAGAGGAGAGAGCGAGGCTTTTCAAGGACAGCATGCTAACGCGCACTGGCAGTACAGAGTTGTTAACCAAGGACATCCCAGGCACGTGTAGACAGTGCTCTCTGCAAAGAGCCATGTTTCAGATGGTCCCCCATGCGGCTCCGACCCAGGTTGAAAGGTGCTCTCTCCACCCGAGGATCGCGGCTGATGGAGCTCCCCAGTGTCGGAGTGAAGCCGACTGAAGAGTATAGGAGTCGGCAGAGAGGAGACACAAATTCCCAGCCTGGGAGATGGGGACTAGCCAACGAGAAGGTGCTGGACGACATTTCTGGGGGTGGCAGGTATTTGCTGAAGCAAGGCCTCTAGGGGCTGCAGATGCTGTCTCCACAGTGAGACTTCAGAAGCTGTAGACACAGAGACTCTCTGCGCTGACATGAGCACCACCCCCTGCAGCCGACACGAGAGACACGGACCCTCCCTCCAGAGGGCAGACAGTGACCTTTTTAAAGCTCATTAGAGACCATCCCCTTGAATCCACCCTTCGAGGGGCTTCTCTGATCCTTCCAACAGGAAGCGTTTGATGCTAGTCATGGACAAGCCCGACATTATATATAAATTCACTAAACAAGAAATCATCTTCATTTACCACGGGGCTTCCAGGCGCTGTCTGTTGATCTTTCTGTTGTCGACAGAGTCCCTCCTCGGAGAACCTTTCCAGATGTCTTTATAGGGAGACACTCGTGACCACAGACCTTCCCCAAGATTCTGATGCCTCCAGAGAGTAGCTCAGCAGAGTCCTTCGGTGACTTTAGGGCCGATGCTGCTTCTGCCTGGGCTTGGGCTCCTACACACCACATCCACAGAGGGTGCGTGCCTCTCCCTAGCAGCCTGATGACCTCCTGCTCTTCCCTGGATGCTGAGAGGCAGAAGAACCCGGATCTGCTTCTGGGGCTCCCGCTGAGCCGCCCTGTTGGTTGCTGGCCAGACATCCCACGCTAACCTTCAGTCTGTTTGATTATTTGTTCCGGGTGGGTCTGTATGACCCAGCTCTGTGCTGTCCACGAGAACTCTCCCCAGGATGGAAGTCCTCTACGTGCCGTGCCCCCAGGAAAGGCAGCCATGAGCGACTTACATCCATCAAATGCACAAAATGTGTCTGACGTGACTCAGAAACCCAATGCGAAATTTTATTTCATTTTAATGAACTTATATTTAAATGTGAACAGTCATAAGTGGCCAGCGGCTACCATATTGTGAGGAGCAGACCTCAGTTGACATTTAGGGTTAACATTTTATATTGCTATTATTTCAAGAAGTTTGGCGATTCTACTGTTGGTCCAGATAGTTCTGACACTTTGTGGCTT
Source organism: Vulpes lagopus (assembly GCF_018345385.1). Lineage (NCBI taxonomy): Eukaryota > Metazoa > Chordata > Mammalia > Carnivora > Canidae > Vulpes > Vulpes lagopus. The sequence continues at coordinate 522,209 of NC_054826.1, read as the reverse complement.
CACTGCAGATAAAGGATTGTAGATCATTGACTCGTGATCTGTTCTTACTGACCATTAAGGCCTTCTTACGATCTACAACAGAAGTTGATAAACTATGGTTCTTGGGCCAAATCCAGCTTGCTGCCAATTTTTGAAAAAAGAAAGAAAAGAAGAAGAGAGAGAAGAGAAGAGAAGAGAAGAGAAGAGAAGAGAAGAGAAGAGAAAGAGAAAGAGAAAGAGCAAAAGAAGAGGAGAGGAGAGGAGAAGAGAAGAGAAGAGGAGAGGAGAGGAGAGGAGAGGAGAGGAGAGGAGAGGAGAGAAGAGAAGAGAAGAGAAGAGAAGAGAAGAGAAGAGAAGAGAAGAGAAGAGAAAGAAGAGAAGAGAAAGAAGAGAAGAGAAGAGGAGGAGAGAGAGGAGAGGAGAGGAGAGGAGGGAAGGGGAGAGGAGAGGAGAGGAGGGAAGGGGAGAGGAGAGGAGGGAAGGGAAGGGAAGAGAAAGAAGAGAAGAGAAGAAGAGAGGAGGGGAGGGGAGGGGAGGGGAGGGGAGGGGAGGGGAGAGGAGCCAACAGTCTTATTGGAACACATCCGCGGGTTTGCTTTGTTTTGTCCGGGACCGCGTCTGCCCTGCACCGACGGGACGGGGCGGCTGTGCTGGCAAAGCCCACATTATTTCTACCCGGACCTCACAGGAGCAAAGCAGTCCACCCCCGACTGGGAATCAGGTGAACATGCTCCCTCCTTGTACCTTGTAATCATTTTGCTTTATTTTAGAGAATAGGACTTGTGTACTAGAGGCCGGATGTCTTTTTGTTTTTCTCTTCACTTCTCACCAGTTACCTGTCCCCGACTCAGTGGTTAGCGCTGCTCACTTTCTTTCAGATTTTCTTCTGCCTGATGGTCTGACTCAGGCCGTGGCTGTTCCAGTAACTAGACCAAACACTGCACTTGCCTATTGGTGACTTCGGAGGACATTAAGACCCTACCAGGTGATTTTCTCTTTATTTGTAAAAATATCAAATTCAATTCAAGTCATTGATTTTCCACATTTTTTAAAGTCTTTGTTTATTTATTCATCACACACACACACACACACACACACACACACACACACAGGCAGAGGGAGGAGCAGGCTCCATGCAGGGAGCCCGACGTGGGACTCAATCCCGGGTCTCCAGGATCACGCCCTGAGCTGAAGGCGGCACTAAATTGCTGAGCCACCCGGGCTGCCTGTGATTTTCCATATTTTTGAGATGGATTTCTTCATAGAATAAACTAAATCAACTGTTCTCAAAGTACCAATATAATTTCAGTTTTTCTGTAATAGCAAGGTTGCAATTTGCATAAAATGTTCACTGCACCTTTGGATGCTTTTGTCTCCCTACCCCAAATCATTATACTTCTCAATCCAAAGTCATGATGCTTGGTGGCTACTTCAAGGGGATGTGTTAGGGATCGTTTACATATCAGTGGATAAGCTAAATTCTAAGATTTATTGATATACATATTAATACATTTATATTATTGATTTATACTTGATATATTTATCCGTAATATCCAGTTTTTAAAAAATAGTGAAGAACATCTGTGCTAACAGTTTGGTTCTCAATTTTGTGAGTGTAATTCCCGCTTATTATTCAGAGTTTTGAAAAATCAGCAATCAGCCCTCAGAACCTGGGTCCATCTGCACGTGTTTGAGCGTTCCGCTGTGCGTTACGTAAATATATCAAGTAACTGGGTCCTTATGGAGACGCTGCCTCCAGTACTAGCAGAGAGAAGACCACGCACAAGGTGCTAAAGAATTGGCAACGCGAACAGTCCTCTATCCATTGATGGTTAAGTGAATTACTTTTAACCCTGTTGTCATAGTCACTAGTCACACTGTTGTCTTTTGCTACTTAAAAAGTGTGGGATTTTCTTCTTAAAGACATTTCCCTGTCTCGGGTCAAAAACAACTTTGCAAACAACGTGATGTTGCGGTTCCAATGTCTTTGGCTTTCATAAGAACTCTATGCTGGGATGAAAATTTGACTTTTCAACATCATGATTACAGCTTATAGTAAATCCTGTAACATCTGATTGAAAACTAGAAATATTAGAAAGTAAAGATACAATTCTGACTATGGGTCTGTCTTAGTTCGTTCAGGTTGCTATCGCTGTAACGCAAGTCCCGTAGACAGGGTGGCTTATAAACCACAGCGTTTACTTCTAACAGTTCTGGAGGCTGGGGGGTCCGAGATCAAGGGGCAGGGAGAAGGGGCCTCAGGGGGCACCCACCTCCTGGCTCACAGATGCGAGTCTTCTTGTCGTGTCTTCACTTGACAAAGGATGAGGAGACTCCATGCGGTCTCTTTTATAGGGCCATGAATTCCCTTCATGAAGACTCTGCCCTGGTGACCTAATGAGCTCCCAGAGTCCCAACCTCTGGGATTAGGTTTTAATATCTGACTTTTTGAGGGACACAAATGTTCAGTCTGTAGCAGCCTCCAATGATGCTGGTTATCGTCAAATGGGTGTTTTGTGCACTACTCCCTGTACCAAAATAATCTGTAGTGGGGTGAGAAAACCATGGAGTGTGATCACAGGTCCTTGTGATGCCTCTGGAACAGCTACAGGTACATTGCATGTCGCCGGATTGCCTGGGTGTTGGGGACAGTCTGTCTGGCATAAAATTCCAGAAATATCTGGTATTTTCTAAATATCTGTTATATGACTGTTGTTCCTCATTTTCCATCAACTCAGTTCTGATCACACGTTTCAGGTGAACGTCTTCCTTGTCCACAGAGACCCTCTGCAACGCATCTATGAAAATCACCATCATTATTGTGAGACCCAAGTGCTATTTTTCAAACTACAGAGCAAACAGAAATATCACAAGATTTTTATGGATTGATTCAACCAGGAAACAAACCCGTCTCTTTTCATTCTTTAATAAGCATCTAATACTTTCTAAAACTATTGAACCAACATAAAAAGTGGGCAGAAATAATTTTTTTTCAGTGCCACTCCAGCACTTTGCCCGTAACGTTAGCATGGAACTTACCTTCTCGTAGTGCAGTTAATTTACTCAAATTTGGACGCTGTCGAGCATGGGCAGGACTAGAAAGCCATTCTACCTCTTTCGGCAGGTAGGACAGTGACTGCAGAGCCATCGCCTTGATCAAGGTGGGGTCTCCCCCAGGGAAGCGTCCTATAAGGTAGTGGTTGTCCACCTAAGGTCACTAGGAAAGGGGGCCTTTCCCACCCTGTCAGTACCACTCCCAGCTGCTTGTGATTTGGTTGTGCAGAGGAGGCATCACTATATCGAGGACATGGATCACCCACTTCCTCTGGTTTGTTATTTCTCCTCCTTTCCTCTTTGTGGGATTTATAAGATGTATCTTCCCAACACAGGAATGGTTTATTCTTGTGTGTGTGTTGGAATGGTTTATTCTTATGATTTTGCTTTTATTATTTCAATTTTCATTTCCATCACAGCTTATGTCTTAGTTATTGGTGAAGACTTCCTTTTCCCTGATTGCTTTTCAGTCCTTATAAAGGCGACGGGAAAGCCACGCGTTCATCTACCTCTCCCCAAAAAAATGAAAAGAGAAAGGACTAAATTTGGTTCTATGGCTATACTTGCCCAATACAAGATCGCAGACCTGAAGGAATCTGACTGGAGGCATCAGGAGCTATGACTCAAAACAGACCAACAAAATTTAGGATTGCATCTCTCACGAATGGTGTTGAGCACCGTATTGTCGCCTGCACGTTTTCTTTACCAGCTCCCTTTCACGAGTACCCGTACCAGCCACACAGAGAAATATCCCTGAGCCCGGGTTTCTCCAACCAGCACTTGGTCCATTTCTGTCTTAAGGACGTCGCTCTGGGCGTTAGGAAGCTCCGAGCCAAGTACAGAAGTGTGGTGGGGAAAGGTGCTACTGTGGCCCCTGCTTCGACTTGTTTCTCCTTTCTCTTTCCTCCATCCCTCTAATTTCCTCAGTAAGAGCTCTACCAAATGTGCCTTGATAAGCCATCATGAATAATTTCTGGAATGGGGCAGTATAGGTATCTAGGGCAGGGAGGGAGAAACGGAAAAGAAGGCAGGAATTTGGCTTCCTCTCTCTCCTCCATCCCAGAGATTCTCCAACACAAAGTTCTCTTGTTAATCTTTCTTGTTCTGCATATTCTAAGGTAATGGATTAATAACAATTATTAAAGGCAAGACCATTGATTACTTTTTCTATCATTATTATTTTTAAGGATATTTAAGTCATCAACAATGGTTTTAAGACAATCTTCTAAAAATATCACCCCAAAGCTAAATTTTTCTAAATATTTTCAAAATATTCAGAAGCTTCAAGTTGGATTTCACTTCATTTGAACCCTTTTTTTTTTTTTTCATTTTATTTTCAATGGCACTCTTTTATTATGACTTACTTTATTCCCGTTATTATGCTGAGGGAGCCCAGGGTACCTGTGTCCTCCGTGCTGCACCCACTACTCACAAGCTTCACTCTAGGGTCAAGGGCCTGCACCATTTCAGCTCCTCAGAGCAACACTGAAAATAACTTTAGGCAGAATGAACACTGCGTCATTCACGTGGTTATGGGGAAATCTAACCTAGGCCAGACAGCGATCATCCGTACTGGCCCCAAGCCAGGCATCCAGGCTGACCTGACAATCACGCTCAAATGCCAAGTAGACGTTTGTGAATCTTACAAATCGAGACTTTTGTTTTGCAACTCCAAGCTTTCTGAAAAGTTGGCGGTAAGCTTCAGAATCATTTACTCTATTTCTCAGCAGTGCTTTTCCATAAAACCCTTCTCAAAGGAGTTTAAAAGAGAAATCTAAACTTTCGTGCCGGGATAGTGACAAGGAGAAAGAGAAAAGTGAAAGGTCAGGTTAACTCTTGGCATCACTTTTTGGCCTAGAGGCTGGCTCTCTCTTCCTTCCCTTATGCCCAACTTTTCAACTTTATTTTAGTTTCTCAAACTCTCTGAGACCCTCCTCCCATCAAGGCCTTCTCCCTGTTGCCCATGACTTTTCTCTGGCTCAGTCTTAACTCAGCTGCCTTTTCCTTATTCACAGAAGTAGCCCCATCACTTATCACAGAGCCTGGGAGGTAATGAACCTCAATAACTAGTTGTTTATTGGTTAAACAAATATAACTTGAACAAGACAAGAATCTACGTATCATGTTGTTAATTTGCTCATTTATTTCCATATGATGAAAGAGGAGAGTCACAAATAGATTTGAAAGATGAAATATGTTTTTTTAAGTAGTCCAAAAAAATAACCAAACTTGTTAGGTCCTTTCTTATTTCTGTCTCTTTGCAAATATACCCACTCAAAGCTCCATATTTCTGTGAGGCTTTGTAATACTGGGTAAAGGGGGGAATATAATAAGACTATCTTTGTGGAAATTGACCAGATTTCCAGAGAAAAATGAAAGCGTTGCCTAAGTAATGTGCCTCTGACTGCTGTATGAACAGCTCCTTTTATGATATTTTAAGATAAGTGAGTACCCAAATTCTAGACGGTTCACAAAATTGAGATTCAGCTGCAAAAGCTTTAATTCTGGGCAGCCAGTTATCCGGGAAATGCTTTATGTACTAGAGTAGAAAGTCAGGAGATTTTGGTACAGTCTCAATGTTTCCCAATTTCTTCATCAATGAAATAGAAAGTTTATTCATTCATTTAACAAGTATTTATGTTACGCTTTCTATATAAACACTGTGCTATGTGATGAAAAAAAAAGATACCTGAAGAAACAGATTTATAAATAAGTACTCAGATTAGCCATAGAGGTAACAAGTGCTATAAACATGAAGGAGAAGTTGGACTCGGTATGTGCTGGAGCAGCAGCTTCCCACGCATGGATTGTGTGTGATTCAGTGTGTCCATAAGGAGTTCCTACGATTAAGAAAATTTGGAGAAGAGTACACACACTGAGACACCCTGTATAGAAACATAACAGAATCTCTGAGAGGTCCCACAAACTTGAAAACTATTTAACTTTATTTAATCCGATATTTTCCCAAATCGTTTGTCCACAGATCCATAACAATCTCTTAATATTCCAGTGTTCAGAGAAAACTTGCAAGCATTCCAGGAAAACACTACAGCAAGTTCTTGGGAAAAGCTTAGGTTTGAGCCCATGATGATCATAGAGAATCCAAGAATCATGGAGGGGGAAGGTCAGGCCTGTCTGAGCTTCCTGATAAAGTAGAGGTTGAGACTGACCAGGTGACGTTGAGGCAGATTCGACTGCTGAACGCTGCCCAGAGGCACTGAAATATTCCTAGGAGGCAAACAGTTGCCTTAGGCACTTTCTGATGTGAGGAGGTGTTGCAGGAGAGAGACTTCGATGAGGTTAGTGTTTCCAAGAGATGTAAGTTTAGTGTTTAGCTTAGATGAGAAAGCAGGGCATAGAGAAGGATCCAGAAGCTCCTGTTCTAGTTGTTCAAGGATGATGCCCGAGACTAAGATAATAGCAACGAAAAGAGGGTTTATAACATCTCAAAGGACAATATGTCTGATCTTCAGGAGGAATAGTGATGAAAGAAGGCAAAGAGGGAAAGTGGCTCCATGGTGGTTGGTGCCAGTGATTCCGTTTGGCAGCTGAATGAGAGCCCTTGCTCTGGAGCGGAGGGAAATGTGTGAGATTATGTGAGAGACATGTGAATAGTAAATATACCGGTTGCCGCTTAAGTTGGAGAGAGGGAAAGAAGGGTGAAAATCAGCACTGGGAACGTCCACAATTGGTGGTGAGTAGGGAGAGAGGGAAGAAACCATTACATTCTACAGGTGTTCTTCAGATGATGCTTATCTCAGGCACTATGTTGGCTGGTGTGTAAACAGAGATAAAACACACCGACTCTTAAAACATATCTCATAGTTGAACATGAGAGTATTAAGCATGAAGTTTACAGTGGTGGACCCTAAAGACACGTTGGCTGGCTTTCCTGTCCTGTGTAGTCCTTTCGACAGTGAGTGTGGAGCGTCCCAGAGACTCACACAGACCAAGAGTGTGTAAGAATGAAGCTGTGCAAGTTAGTCTATGTTCATTCATTGCCACATGAACACGCCCTCTTAGAATCCAGTCTCTGTGTTCTGAGAAGCCCAATGTTCATGTATAATGAATGACCAAAGCTGTCCAGTTGGCCTCCTCGCCTGAACTGCCAGGTGAAAGCAAACACCAACCGCCAGCCTTCTGAGTGAGCCTTCTTAGGTATTCCAGCCCCATTAAGCTCCTAGACTACTGTAGAGCCAACCGATAACACGTGGGGCAAAAGAATCACCCTGCTGAGCTCTGTCAACCCAAGAATCATGACATATGAGTAAATTGTTGCTCTTGAAACACTAAGTTTGGGGATGCTTTGCATTTAGTTATGGAGTAGTGAGCCAATGACTAACATAGTATAATATGGTCAGCTGTCTAGAAGAACAGAGGAGGAAGTGATTAATTATTCCATACTGGACCGGGAAATCTCAGAATAAGTTGTAACACTGGAGGCTGGTTTAAAGAAAATGCAGATCTTTTCCGGTGATACAAGAGGGAAAGGTATTCCAGAAAAATCCAGCAACAAAATAGGTCCATTTGGGAACTGGTATAGGGTATGGCCCATGTATGTAGGAAGGGTAAAAAGATCACATCTAGAAGGTTGTTGAGCCTAATTTCTTGAAAGTATTGTGTGTAATAGGCATGAAATTTGTGCTGTAATGAAGCTATAAAAAAAATCCTAGAATAGAATACAGCAGAAGCCACATATTAGACATTTATTCAACAAGTATTTGTTGCACATCTGCTATGTAACTGATGTTGAGGTACATGTTGAGGCAAGGTAAAAATGATAATGACAAACAGCCATGATTCCGAACTTTATCAAGCCTGGAGTAGAGTCCGAGAAACAGGTCAAGGAGTTGCAAAAGTAATGAGAAACTCTAAATTATAATGAATAATATGATATAAAGGGAAACTGAGCTACGAAAGGACATAGAGATGAATGAAACAAATTCCTTTTATTGTTTTGACATAACAAATTCTTAATAAGTGTTGGTAGCATGGCTGACAGGCTGTAGAGAAAGAGAAATGTTGGAGGCAAAGAGAAGAATTGGGAGGTCCGGATGGGAGCTATTATTCCATCATCCAGAAAGAGAATGTTCAGAGCCAGGGGCAGAACAGTGGCCACAGAAATGCAGAGATAGGAAAGTGACAACGGAGACACAGGTTGGCGATGTGGAAAACGGATACCGAGGCAAAAGGGAAAGGAGCGCCCACTGGGAACAACTCCACTTTTGACCTTGAATAAAAGAGTCTTATCTTTAATAAAAGTTCTACCAATGGACGTAGAGACCACACAGAAAGCTCACATAAAGACAGGAAAGGTAATGAATTTGGGTTTGTGAGTGTTGAATAGGAAGTACTCTAAGGACAAGATTTCCTATTGATAGTACAGACTGGATTGTTCCATTTATTTAAAATTCCAGTAAACATAGACTAATCATGACAGAAAGCAGATCGGTGGTTACCCGGGGACCAGATTGGAGACGGTGAAAAGGACCCAACCAAGACATTGCAGAAGGTCCTCAGAAAGCTTTTAGGGGCAATAGATGTGTTTACTACCTTGATTATATTTCACTCATCAAAGTGCACGGTTTCTATTATATAAATTATATCTCAGTAAGACTTCTTTTAATATAAAGTGGACATTTATGAGAATACCACTAACATTTGCAGATTTGGACAAAAAGGGGTGGAAAGGAGTCTGAGCTATTCGCAATGTGCAAAATAAATCAACTACATACTTGAGTTGAAAAAGATGAATGTGCTTTTTGCTTACAGAAAAATTCTCACATTTACCCCAAACAAAGTAACAAGATTGGTGATAAGTGATATTTATTTCTCATGGGAATGGAGGAAAATGAGAACAAATCCTGAAAATAAAATTATCAGAAGTCAGAAAGCAGATTAGAATGAGGACGATCCCTCGTTGAGGAACATAAGCATATCTCAGAAAAGCAGCCTCGACAGAAAAAAGTCATTGCTTGGTGGGAAACTAGTCAGAAAACACACACACACACACACACACACACACACACACCCCACAACCAAGAGAAAAAACAAAAAACAGAAATTGGCTTAAGCAAGTCAAAGATTCCTGTCCATGTGAATATTGGCACGGCCTAGGGAAAAGTCTTCAAATAACATCAAAGCAGAACAGAAAAATGGTGGAAAAAAAAAAAAAAGCAGAAACGAAAGGCCATCAATTGAATAAACTAAGACACTAATAGCAAGGTAACTGTTATAGTTACATTAGGACTAAGATAATAATAAAAAAATAGTTTGTGGCCTGGGAATCTCCTTTTATTATGCAAGGCCAATCTCAATATTCACATATTTGTTTATAGACAAAATCCTTATGAGAAGCCTTCCATGTGCCAGATACTGCTCCAGATGCCAAGGTTACATCAGTAAATTAAATAGATTAAGTGCTTCCTGTCTTGGAACTTACACTTAGCATTTAATTGATAACTGTTAGATTGATCCGATCATTTGTAAATATGTTAAAATAGTGTCTCCCTTGTTTGAACCACATGGCAAACCTTAACTCGATGCCTTTTAAAGAATATTTCTGCTTTTTCTAGTGAATTCTTTCTAGGGGTAGTGACATCAGTAGCAGTTAGTAGATACTTTTATTCTTTAGTTTAACAAAAAGGGGTAGAGGGACCGTCTTCGTCTACATGCTTTCGAGGGAGCGAAGCGCCTCCTAAAATCATCGTTCTTTTTCATCCTGTCTGGTGTTCCTGGAGTTTCTATCATTATCGTGGGCGTCTCTGGTTGAGAAAAGATTGAAAATCCTTTGCCAGATGCATGGTTCAAAAGTCAGGATTGTAGTATCGCGGCCTAAAGAATTCCCAACACCAGGGAATCTCCCAAAGAATGCTAAAGTCCACGATCCTTCCCAGCCCCTGCGGTGCTTCGCAGGCAGCAGCTGCGGACTCCGGGCTGCCAACAGAAACACGCAAGCGGGGAATTATCTGCAGAAAGCAGCCCAGCCATCCTTACTGGGGCTGTCTTATCAAAAATCAGGATATCCAGCTCAGCTGAACCCTTCGGTTCGGAAAAAGACCATTTTTCATCATGGACGTGAGGTGTGCCTGGTTGGAAGTTTGGCTGAACAACCAAGAAAAACAACTTTAAGGAAAAAAGAAAAGAAAGAGAGAGAGAGAGAGAGAAAGAAAAGGATTCTATAGCAACAAAATATGGAAACATTCAAAGTGTTTTTCTTTTGGTATAAAATATTTCATCTCCTTCTGCAATGCTGCCTCTACGGGAATTGGCTTGGAGTTGTGTGAAAAGAGCAAGGACCTCCTTGCAATCCCTGTATTGGGAGAAAGTTCTAATCCTTCTGCAATTTCCTAGCTGGTTTATTATGAGTAAAATGGTAAGACTGCCCTTTGCCTTCTCCCTTATCACAAACAAAATTCTTCCCCACCCAAGTCAAAGTTTAATTGTATTTCTCAGTTGGTCCAAACTGCTAAAAATCCCTGAACATATCCAATTATATGTGAAAACAGATTATTCTACCTTTAAATTAGAAGAAATGATCTGTTTCAGTCCTGATGGAATGCACTTCCAGCGTTGGAAGTATTAAGTAAAAGCCAGTGAGGGTGTTTATCATCATCTTCCCCTTTATATCCCAGCCATTCATACCCTAAGTTTAAAAAAAAAAAAAGGTATTTTCACCATAGCTTTAAGCTATGTCTTTCCTCTCAATGAATTTTTATAAAAGTAAAACCTTATTTCCTGCCAAATGTAGCTCATTGGCACTTAAAATGGAAATTAATGTTTTCTTGGCATTATTGTTGCCAAATCAAGGAAATTCACAGCATCACTATTTTTATGTGATGTGTAGCAAAGCAAAAAAAAAAAAAAAAGGAGGGAGGGAAGTTGTGACTGTCTGGCCTTTTGTAGCATATCTGTGAAAAATCATTCACTTCTCCCTTTATTTTGGAAGACTGATGATGCATCTCATAATGAAAATAGGTTTCAAATACTTTTAAATTCAGAGAAGGAGAAAGCACAAGTGAGAGCTCATCTAAAGAGAAAAACCACTATAAGGCAGAGTCTGAAGTAAATGCAAGAAGGCCAAAGGATATTTGGTTTGTCACTTTTTATGAAGTGCTAACAAGGAAAGAGTAAAACTACAAAAAAAAAAAAAAAACCACGAAAAAAACCCCCCACTCTTTAGATGTCTTACTGCTTGAATTTTTCTGACATGAGGTTATGGAATATGAATGTTCTTGAACAAATCTTTTAATAGCTAGAGCCTACATGTTGCCTTTAAAAAATATCGATTTGTCTCCTGGAAGAGAACCCCCAAACCATAATTGTCTGACTGTATTTAGCTTGGGCTCAATGGCAAATCCTATACCTAAGAACATACCAATGCCCTCCAAAATGACTCTTTGGCCAAACCAGTTTCTCTTTGCCAGAAATAAAAATGAGCACAAGGCTAGTGAAGATGCGTTGAAAAAATAAAAATAAAAATGAGCACAACACCAGCGTCCAGAAGATGTGAAACAAAGTCGTGTGTCTACGTCCTGTCATTTTGGCTCACTGAGAACCCGTCCGTCTGGGGGTCTGGGACCAGGCCAGGAACCGAGAACCCCCATCTTCATCCCATGGGACCTCTCAACCCTCTGAGGACACCTGGGAAAGCTCTTTGATGAGCCTGTATCTCCCAAGGCTTCACTCCAGTAACCCGTCTCCACTGCCTGATCCAACCCGTTGGCACCGCGTGGCATCTCTACTCACAGCGACTGAATGAATATGACCAGCTTTTGGGTTGATTTATCATCACGGGCATTTTGGAGCAGGAATTCTGCAACTTTGAGGCTATTAACGGCATCGTCTTGAAAACGGAAGGAGGAGGAGGAGGAGGGGGAGGGGGAGGAGGAGGAGGAGGAGGAGGAGGAGGAGGAGGAGAATCGCAAGGAGACAACAAAGACTCTAAACCCAGTTTGTTCCAAGAATGCGACAGTAACAGCTCTTCCTTTAAGGAAACGCTCAAGCCAAAATTTATTTTGATATGAGGTGCACGGCAAGAACAATTCTAAACTCTTGTCTCTCTCTCTGGTTGATTCTTTTTTTCCATCCGGCACAACACGTGTTCTCTAAAACACCCTCATCTCCTCCTAAAGACGTGTGGTTTTTTTTTTAAATTTTAATAATAAATTTATTTTTTATTGGTGTTCAATTTGCCAACATACAGAATGACACCCAGTGCTCAACCCGTCAAGGGCCCCCCTCAGTGCCCGTGACCCATTGATTGCATCTTTTTTTATGGCTTCAAACGAACCCAATTGGACAATGTTCTCAAGAGGCCTACTATAATCAGAAATATTTAAAAACGTAAATAGAAGTAAGAATCAAGGGAGGAAGGTGGGATGAATGAGCAGAGCACTGAGGATTTTTAGGGCTGTGAAAATACTGTGCACAAGACTGTCGAGACACACGCGTACCGTTGCACATTTATCAAACCCATAGAATGTGTGACACCAGGAGTGAGGCCTAGTGTGAACCGGGCTTGGGGGCGGTTATGACGTGTCAGCGTGGCTTCACCCACTCTGGTCGGGGATGGCCGTGACGGAGGCCACACACGTGGGGGCAGGGAGCATATGAAAAATCTCTGTACCCTCCTCTTTTCTTTGAACCTAAAACTGCTCTAAGAAAAAAAAAGTCTTAAAGAAATAGAGAGAAGCAGGATTTGGCTAATATGATAGAAATAGAGGTTCAAGAGAGGCCTATACTCCTGAACTAACGGATCTCTTCACGCTGAACTGGTACGGGGCCTGAGCTACACGAGGACCCTAGAGGAACCAAATGAACAGACGCATTGTGGGAAAAAGGGAGATCGGCTAAACGAAAGGAATCTGGGGCCACTCAAAACAGAAATGCGGAATATTAATTATATTCAATATGAGAAATAATAATCACACGTATACACATTTTTTTAAAAAATAGTGTCCAGAATAACCCTGGAAGAAGAGCATCCTTAGACTTCTCCTCTCCAACATGGTAGCTACGGGCTCGCCCCATGTTGCTACTGAGTCCTTGAAATGTGCCTCGCCTGGCGGACGAAGTCAACTTTCAATTTTGTCGTTTTCATTTAAAAGCTGATATTTAGTTCAATGGTTAGAAAGCTCTTAAGTGTGTTTGGAACACCGGTTTTAACTGTCTTTGAACTATTAGGAATCTTTCTCAAATGCGAATCTTCCACGTAAATACAGACCCATTTTGTCCCAGTGAGAATTTGGCGTCCGAATGGGTGGGGTTACAAGTGGAAAGTACACTCTGGATTTTAAAGACCTGCTTCAAAGGGAATGTAAACATTTCTGTGGCGCCCCTGGGTGGCTCAGGGTCTGTCTTCGGCCCAGGGCGTGACCCTGGGGTCCCGGGATCGAGTCCCCCATCGGGCTCCCTGCATGGAGCCTGCCTCTCCCTCTGCCTGGGTCTCTGCCTCTCTCTGCGTCTCTCATTAATAAATAAATAAAACCTTTAAAAAATAAAATAAAATAAAATACTCCTATGTTGATCACACGTTAAATGATACTATTTTAAACATAGTGGATTAAATACAATATAAAACTTTTCAAAGGATTCTGTGCAATACCGTAAGGGTCAATGTACGTTTATCCAGATCCATAGAAGGTACAGAACCAAGACTGAGCCATAGTATAAACTGTGGACTTTGGGTCAATGTCACGCGTCAGGGGAGGCCCACCATTGGCAGGGGATGTGCGTAGGGCCCTGGTGGGGGTGTGGATGGGGGAGGCCCTGCATGTGTGGGGGAGGGGCCATATGGGAGGTCTCCGCACCATCGTAATTTTGCTGTGACCCTAAAACTGCTCAAAAAGATGATAATAAAGCCTTAAAAAAAGAGAAGTGTTAAGACGGCAAGTTTTATGTTAAGAGAGAAGGGTTAAGACGGCAAGTTTTATGTTATGCGTATTTTATCACATTGAAAATTCTTTAATTTAAAAAGGAAGGAAAAAATCCCAGTATCGTGAACCAGTCTCCGAAATTTTAACTCCACGCGTTCAAGGTTCTTTTCCTTGCAACCCCCACAGGGAGTGAGGGCTGAGCGGGGTGCAGGGCAGGATCACAGTCCAGGAGCTCGCACTGGGCGCCACGGGACTGGGCGCGGGACTTGCTGCGAAAGCCTCCTGGACTCGCTGCCAAACGGACCAAATTCCCCGAACCTGAAATGAGCCTGAACTTCCCTGGCTACACCCAAGTGCAGCGCGAAGCCGCCGCGCTGTGTCCCGCGTGCGCTCCAGATGCTGAGCAGATGTGCGCGCCCCACGGCCCGCCCGCCGGCCTGCTGGGGAGTCGGACGCTTAGCTGCAGCCCGTGAAGGTGCTGCTGTCGTTAAAAGGCAATTGGCTTAAAACAAATTATGGAATGTGACTCCTGTCGCTTGGAACCGGTCCTGTCGGGCCCGTCGTCGCTTCCCTGTCTCTTCAGTACTTCACGTTTCTTTCCACTCCTAAATGGCCGAGGAGGGCCTGGGGGTTCCGCGGGCCCAGCCTGCACCTGCATGCAGGCGTCCGTGGGATTTGCACTCTCCTCCCCGGCGCGGCCGTGTTGTCCCTGCAGCTCAGCCTCCTCACCTCCTCCTCCTCGGGCCCTCCACTGCGCCGACTGCAGCCCCGGACTCTGCCCCACACGTCCCGAGGAACAGGCCCACTCTGCCCTGCACCTCTCCAGAGACCCGTCCGGCTCCCGCTGCAGCATCCACACGGGCCCTCGGCAAACTAGCTCCCACGCCAGGTCCAGCCTGCAGGTGCTCGGCCCGCCGGCTCGCGATGCTTTTTACAACCTAAAGCAGCTGGAAAAAAAAAAAAAAAAAAAGAAAGAAAAGAAAAGATGAATCATATTTCATGACATGTGAAAGTTACATGAAATTCAAATTTCAGGGTCCGTAAGTAACGCCTTTCGGACGCGGCCACGCTCGTTGGGCTACTTACTGTGCGGGGCTGCTCTGCCCGAGGGCCTGCTCAGGTGCGGCGGGGACACCATGCGGCCCCGAGGACCTGAAATGGTCACTCTCGGCCTTCTGTACGTTCCCCACCTCGCAGTCTCCTCTTTTCTTCTTAGAAAAGCAAAGGGGGGGCCTGTCGTGCCTTCCCAGGCCATGCCCGCCAAGTTTCTGCACCCCGGCACCCCACCACCCTGCCACCCCGCCAGGACGCACCCCTGGGGCCCAGCCTTCCCCCTCGCAGCGGGCTGCTGACCCCACACGACTCCTTCTCCTCCTGCCCTCCTGCTCGGCCGCTTGCCGCCCCGGGGTTCGCCTCCCCATCTCCCAATGCTGGGGTCCCGGGCTGCCCTGCGGCCTCGTTGGGCCAGCTCCTTAAGCGCCGGGCAAGTGACCCTCCCGGGCGACCCTCCAGCTGGCCCTCCGCACTGTCAGCCCCACCTGTCCTGCGACACACAGCCACCAGCAAGGGCAGGCAGGCCTCCACGCCCGCCTCGGTCTCCCCGGGGCCCTCACGCCTTACCCTCACCCATCTGTGCCTCTGCGGGTCCCTGTCACCCACCCCCTGGCTTAGGCCCTGGGTTCGGGTGGCCTCTCCATCTCTGCCGCTTCCCACAGCCAGGGTGGTGCTTCCCGGAGCCCCCCGCTCGCTGACTCAGCCACCTGCTCCTCCCTGGACTGGCTTGGGGCTGGCGGTGCTCCCCAACTCGGCACCCTGAGCCCTGGGCAGCCTGTGAACACACCCCGCTCCCTGCCCCACAACGCTCTCCTGCGGCTGACCCCGGGGAGAAACTGAGGGCAGGGGCCGGCTGGCTGGGTGGGGCAGTGGGCACCTGCCTGGACCTCGCCAAGCCCCCCTGTGCTGCTCGGAGCCCTGGGCCGCTTCCTAGGGTGCAAGAGGGGGGCCTGCAGGCCCTTGCAGCTGAGCTCACTGGGATGGGCCCAGGTGGCCAGTGCGGGGCGGGGGGGGACACTGCGGGGGGACCCAGGGGCATCCTCACCCATCAGAAGAATGAAGTAATACACAGGCTGGTGCTGGGGGGTGGATGGGGGTGGGGGTCCCCAGACAAGCTCACCCCTCGCCGCCCTGCACAGGCCCTGCCCCGCCCGGGGCCCTGAGTCTGCTCCTCCTCTAAGGGGTGCGCACGCCCACAGCAGCCCGTGGGTCCCCCTGCGGCCCGCACACCTGCCGGAGGGGCGGGGTCCCGGGGGGCAGGGGGGAGGCGGAGGACCGAGGGGGCGGAGAGCGGCCCCCGGGAGGGCTGCGGGGCCGCAGGGAGGCTGCGGGGCGGCGGACACGGGGCCGGAAGGTGCTGCTGGAGGGCGGCCCGGAGGCTGCGGACTGCACCTGTGCACCCAACCGGCTGCGCCTTCGCTTCCCGCGCCCCGGGGCGCCCGGACCTGGCCCTGCTCCAAGGTTCCCGCCCGCCGCCGCGAAACGCCCACGGGAGGCTGCGTTTTGGGTACAGAAAGGGCCCCGCGGAGGATTTTCACCTTCCGAGTGAAGGTGGAGGAACAGCGTGTGCGGCCTCGGGTTCGCAGACGGCCCCGCAGACGCAGCGCGCACCCGGGCGGCTCCAGCCCGACCCGCTCAGCCTCCGACCCACTGCAGGAGCTTCCGGGCCTGTGAGCCCCCGGGCGCACCCGCCGCGCACCTGCACGTGCACCTGCACGCACCCTCCGCGCACCTGCACGCACCCACGGCGCACCTGCACGCACCCGCCACGCACCTGCACGCACCCGCCGGGCACCCTCAGCGCACCCGTCGCGCACCCGCCGTGCACCCGCCGCGCACCCGCCGCGCACCCGCCATGCACCCGCCGGGCACCCTCAGCGCACCCACCGCGCACCTGCCACGCACCCGCCGCACACTCGCCGCGCACCTGTACGCACCCTCAGCGCACCCACAGCGCACCCGCCGCGCACCTGCACGCACCCACCGCACACCTGCCACGCACCCGCCGCACACTCGCCGCGCACCTGTACGCACCCTCAGCGCACCCACAGCGCACCCGCAGCGCACCTGCACGCACCCACCGCGCACCCGCACGCACCCGCCGCGCACCCGCACGCACCTGTGGCGCACCTGCACGCACCTGCACGCACCCGCCGTGCACCCGCCGCGCACCCGCCGCGCACCTGCACGCATCCTCAGCGCACCCAGCGCGCACCTGCCACGCACCTGCACACACCCGCAGAGCGCCCGCAGCGCTGTGTGCGCCCCCGAGCAAGCCGGGTCTGAAGCTCAGGAAGGCCCAAGACAGGTGACTTGGGGTCCGAGAAGGCCCGACAAATCCCCCTTGGAAGGTGATGGTAGTTGTTGGTCCACTTTGCACCACTGCGCCTGGTGCCAGTCCCGTCCGACCGCTCTACTCCCGCGTGGTGGCGGAGACCCGGGCTCACCGCAGGGTGCAGCCTTCTCAGGTCGGGTCACCTCGGAGAATCTGACCCGGGAGCCGAGGCACTGCCTTCACCACTCGGAGTTCGCGGAGCGGCCTTCGTACCTGCTGTCACCCGGTCAGGACGTTTGCAGCCAGCTTCGCTCTGGCAGGGTGTCCTGTGCCCATCGATGGTCCCCCCATGGGCCGACGTGGCCCACAACATGTAGGACTTACCCCCCCACCCGCAGGTGGCCCCAAGTCACCTCAGAAGACAGTCACTTGCAAAGAGGGTCCATTCCAGGAACTTCTCCTTGTGAGGACCTCGGCACGGTGACAGAGAAAGATAAAGCTGCCAGACCAGTGCGACCAGCCTGCACAAAGGAGGGAAGAAAAGGAACATGAGAAAAAAAAAAGAAAGAAAAACAGGAAAAGATAAAAGTAGAGACTAAAATAAGCACGAGAAACGAGAAAAGAAAAAGTGAAGAGAGAAAAGAATAAATTAAAAAGGAGGGTATAAAGAAAAAGAAAACTGTGAACATTGGACAAGCCAAGAAAGAAGGAGAAAATTTGGTGTATGTGCTGCCGAAGCGAGCACAGGAGAAAATTTAAAAGATCGAACATACCTGAGAAGAGTAAAAGAAGAAAGACAAAAAGGCAAAATCAGGGAAAGGAAGGGTAAAAAAAAAAAAATAAAGAAGAAAATAATGTTGAAAATTGAAAACAGTCTACACACCTGCACAGTGTGGATGCAACGCATGGGGAGGAAGAAGCAGGTCAGGCGCGGCTGGGCCCCGGAGCAGGTGACAGCGGCCAACCTGGGCAGGGGCGCCTGGTGCCCAGCCGGGGACACCCCTGGTGACGGTGACAGCTCGCCGCGCACACCGGCCAAGACGGAGGAGGGACCGTCCACAGGGGTTTCCTCTCACTTTTCTTTTCTTTTCTTTTTGCCCCCAGAGTCCCTTGTGCTGTGAAAGAGGAGCCGCGAGTGCGGCCTGTTAGTGTCGCTGCACATTCCAGGGGCTGAGGACCCGGAGCCCGCGGGGGTCGCTTTTGGATTGGTGACTTGCAAAGTGGGGAGAGGATTCGCCTTTGAAACAGCTTATCAGGGCCGCCTTCAAAACAGTTTCCTTTTCTTTAAGTTCTAAACGATCAGCCTCAAAATTGATGCTCGGGTCAAGGGGCAGGTGACCGGACAGACACATGTGGCCGCAGGAACCTGGAGGGGACACCAGGAGTGACCTCGGCGCCGTGGAAGGGCCTTTGGCGTATTTTCAGTTCCGAGCTGCAACCTGGCCAGTCCCTTTGGAGCAGCTGCTTCGCTCCGGGGATTCGGGGTTGGGGTTGGGGTTGGGGTCGCAGTCCGGGTCAGGGTCGCGGTCAGGGGTGGGGGCGGCACTGAGGTGCCCAGAGGACGAGTGGGTGGCAGGTGCGGGTGCAGGAAGTGGCCTCTCATGTCCCCAAGCGCCAGCAGCCTGTCGGGTGAAGACGCATCAGGGTCAGGGCAGGGAGCCTCATTGGAAAAAGGCAGCGGGGCCACAGGGGCCGGTGGTGAAACCACAGACATCCCCCAGGGGCCCGGGTAGGCGGAGAGGGCTTGTCTTTAGGGCAGAGGAGTCCCCAAGTCCAGAAGGAGCAGGGTGTGAGCGAGGGGCGGGAGCTCGCGGAGCCAGGGGGCTGCACTGAGCTGGCTGCCCGTGGCCCACGGGTCCCAGAGGAGCCCTGTGCCCCGTCCCAGGCTCGGGCCACCCCACTGACCCCAGCGCCAACCCAAGGCTCAGGCCACCCCGCTGACCCCGATGCCGACCCGAGGCTTGGGCCACCCGGCTGACCCTGACACCTGGTCCCTGGCTCAGGCCACCCCGCTGAGTCCGATGCCGGTCCCAGACTCGGGCCACCCGGCTGACCCTGACGCCGGACCGAGGCTCGGGCCGCCCGCTGGAGACCTCACCTAGTGGAACGGGCTTCACCGCGGCTCCCTGCCGGCTCCTTCGCTCTTCCCCCTTCGCCCTGGAGTGGGACGCGGCCCGCGGCGGGTGCTCACCGGGGTCGCTGAGGGAGCGCCTCAGTCTACGGTAAAGCAATTTTAATTGTGAGCTTCAACCTGTTTCGTCTGTTTTAACCCTGAGGGGCAAGGGACGAATTGTGTCATTCGACGTCCCATTCCCCAGAGTAATGGGCAACGTGGTGGTCAAGCTACAGGTCATACCCGCCAAAGACAGGAAATCACGCGGGTAACGGATCTAAATGTAAAAAAAAAAGAACAAATGCAAACTATGGATTTAAACTGGGGAATAGAGTGATGAGAACATTTTCACCTCTGCGTGTCTTCAGATTTTTAAAAAGTGCACACGCTTCAGAGTTCATATTTTCCACTCATTTTAGACCAGAGTGTCTGGAGCCCGCGATCTTCCCCACTTTCTTCCCTCTTTTCTGTGTCTCACTTTACTCTCTTTTTAAAAAATATTTACATATTTGAGTGAGCGAGGGCAGGTGGGGTACAGGGGAGGGGGGGCCCCAACCAGCCTCCCTGCGGGGTGCAGAGCCCGACCCGGGGCTCCATCTCAGGGCCCCGAGATCTTGAGTCGAACCAAGAGTCGGACACTCAACCCCATCACCCCCCGGGCGCCCCGTGTCTTTTTTGTTTCGAGTCAGTGCTACACATCTTAGAAAGCAAAGGCTCAGAATCTTCCATCGACTTACTGCGAACCAGGACAGCTAGGGCCAGCGAGGGCGGCAGCGTGGCCTGTAGGGGCGACGTCCATGGGCCCCGACCACAGCGTGTCCTCCGAGTGGCCGGCGGCCCGCCTGGCTCTGCCCCCGGGGCCCTCGTTCCCTAGCGTTAGAGGCCACCTCGTCAGCCTCGCTCCAGGATCCAGGCTGTTCTCAGGTGGGGTTTTTTGTCCCCCAAACAAGAGGCTTGTGTGGGGCTTTCGGGGGCCTTGGGCTTCCAGTCAGAGGCCACGTCTTTGTCATCCAGTGTGGGAAGCGCGGCGCCTGGGCTCCTGCGACCACAAGACATGGTGTCTGTCCCCGTGCGGTGCGCTGCTGCCCTGTTGCCACCAGAAGGTACGAACCGCTTTAGGCATCCATGAGTCCAACAGGGCTGTACCCGGACAGGAGGGACCCAGGGAGTGACGGGTGGCCCAAGCCCCAAGAGGCCCGAGTCCGTGGCCAGAGAGCAGCACCAGGGGTGGCCCCCCAGGAAGGCAGAGGCTGCGCCCCCAGGCCGCAGAGCATCGTCGCAGGTGTGGGGCACGCGGGTTGCCACGTGGCCCTGTGACCGCGATGCCCCTCGCCCGGGACTCCCCGGGCCTCAGCGTTCGCCACCCCACAGTCTAGCCAACGTGGAGACACTTTCCCGATGCGGAGATGCTACTGTTCAGCCACTTTGCCCCGGCCCGGGCCACTCCATATCCACTCTTGGATACGAATGAGCATCTTGTTGTTCCCTTGCGGGTGCCTGAGCACCCGGCAGCGGCCGGCGCGGGCCACACGCTGTCATCCGCCGCGCCCGTGCGCCCTAGAAGCCAAGGCGGCCTGGGGAAGCCGCGGTTGCTCTGAGGAAGCCCGAGATCCCCAGTCCCAGGCCACTTGTATTGATGGTGCAGCCCCGATCCTCTAATCCCGCGAAGTCCACCCAGTTGTTCTTTGTGCGTGTGTGTGTGTGTGTGTGTGCGTGTGTGGTTGTAAGATTTTATTTACTTACTTGAGCGCGCGCCCACACGTGTGAGAGAGCACAAGCGGGGTGGGTGGGGGCAGAGGAGAAGCAGACTCCGCTGCGGGCTCAGCCGCAGGACCCTGGGACCTTGACCCGAAATGCAGGCAGACGTTTCACCAGCTGAGCCCCTCAGGCGCCCGTGGAGAGGACGCTTTAATAAATGGTTTTGGGAAAAGTGGAAAACTTCGTACAAAAGAACGAAGTTGGACTCCTGCCTTACGCTCCTCGCGCAAATTACCTTGCAACGAATTAACGACTTAAATGTGAGATCTAAAACGGTAAAATTCCTAGGGGAGCTCTGTGGCCTCGGTCATCGCGACGATCTTTGGACGGGACACCCAAGGCGCAAGCAACGACATAAAAACAGTTGTAAGCGGGTCTGTATCCAGCGAAAGGGCCCCGCGCAGCAATGAGCGCTCAGCAAGCCGGGCAGCCTCTGCAGCTGGACGGAATATTTGCAAACCTTCTCTCTGGCAAGGGGCCAATATCCAAATACGTGAGGAACGTACACGACTGAAGAGCAAACCTAAAACCAAACAATAGGATCAAAACGTGGACAAAGGGCTCCAGTAGACGTTTTCCAAAGAAGACGCGCCCGTTGCCAAGAGGTACAGGAAAGATGCTCGACACACTGGTCCTCAGGGAAATCTGAGTCAAAACTGCAACGAGACGTCGCTCACACCTATGGGAATGGCCTGTATCAGGGAGACGAGGAGTTGGCGGGGCCCGGCCCGGAACGAGCCCTCGGGCACCCCTGGGGGGTGGGAGACAGAATGGGGAGTCCATAGAGAGTGAAGAACAACCTGCCACTGCTGGGTATGAAACCCAAGGAAGTGAAAACTCTCTCTCTCTTTTTTAAATATTTTATTTATTTATTTATTCATTCATTCATTCATTTATTTTTTATGTATATTTTTTATTGCCAACATATAGCATAACACCCAGTGCTCATCCCACCAAGTACCTCCCTCAGTGCCTGTCCCCTGGTCTCCCCAACCCCCGCCCACCCCTCAGTGCCCAACCCCCGGTCACCCCAACCACCGCCCACCCCTCAGTGCCCGTCCCTTGGTCACCCCAACCCCCGCCCACCCCTCAGTGTCCATCCCCTGGTCACCCCCAACCCCCGCCCACCCCTCAGTGTCCGTCCCCCGGTCACCCCATCCCCTGCCCACCCCTCAGCGCCCGTCTCCCGGTCACCCCAACCCCCCCACCCCCCTCCCCTTCCACCACCCCTTGTTCTTTTCCCAGAGTCAGGAGCCTCTCGTGGTCTCTCACCCTCTCTGATATTTCCCACTCATTTTCTCTCCTTTCCCCTTTAATCCTTTTCACTATTTTCATATTCCCTGAATGAATGAGACCATAGGATGTTTGTCCTCCGATTGACTTACTTCCCTCAGCATCACCCCCTCCAGGTCCGTCCACGTCGAGGCAAATCATGCAGCTGTTCTTTACTGTACGAACGACGTTAAGGGCTCGAGCCCACTGTCTGCCGTCACACGTTAAGCAACACAGACGTGGATCTGCGGATACTGTGATTTGGTCAACGGTCATATTCCAGCTTGGAAGGAGCTGCAAGTGCATCCCTTGTTAGCAATGCCAGGACACTGACGTCTTTCCCTGGTTCCTCTTTTTTTCCGTAGTGAAAAATCACCACGGCCCACGTTTGGAATCTCTGTACAGAAAACGCCCTGAACGTACTTACCTCTCGCGGCCGCCCCGTCTCGCGCACAGGCTAGAAAACTGCCAAGCTGCGAGGAGAGCTTGACCCGGAGAAGCATTTATCGAATCATCATTTGTCAGAGGTTTCGCTTCTTTTCCTTGTCCAGGTCACTTTGCATCGGTTTAGCCACGGAA
Organism: Vulpes lagopus; assembly: GCF_018345385.1. Classification (NCBI taxonomy): domain Eukaryota; kingdom Metazoa; phylum Chordata; class Mammalia; order Carnivora; family Canidae; genus Vulpes; species Vulpes lagopus. The sequence goes on along the minus strand of NC_054826.1, from coordinate 499,249 downwards.
GTGCCTGGACAGCTGGCATCTCAGTCGGAGCCCTTCACCTGGAAACAGCAACCACGAGCCGCGACGGTCGGTTCCCATTTCCAAGAATGTCGGGCCTGGAAGGCCTTTGTGTGACGTGGAGACTTACGGACCCGAGGAGAGCTGCAGGCTGCACGGAGACTCCGTTTTCCAAATCCTTTCTTTTACTTTTTTTTCCCCTTCCTTTATTTGTCACTTAGACACATTATGAACAAGTCATTTGGGGCGATGGGAAAATTATAGAAAACAACAAAAATCTCAGAGTCTAGTAGTAGTCGAACAAGTCCGCACCGGGCCAGTGTCACCCCAGGTCACTCGTTGCCTAGTAACGCGTGTGCTGCTGAGGCCGTTAGGCCCCGACTGTACAATCTCTTCTAAAGGGTGGGGGACGCCCCGGGGGCTCAGCGGCGCAGCGTCTGCCCTCGGCATGACCCCAGAGCTCTGTGGGATGCTCAGGTCCCGGGATCGAGTCCCGCATCGGGCTCCCCTGCAGGGAACCTGCTTCTCCCTCTGCCTGGGTCTCTGCCTCTCTCTCTCTCTCTCTCTGAGTAAATAAAATCTTAAAAAATAAGGAAATAATAAAGGGCAGGGTGTGGTGGAGTAAGAAGTGTTTCCTCAATCAGCGACTTCACTCCTGGGCTTTGGGATAGTCCAGAGAAGGGCAAACACCCTGGACCCTACACCCACCGGCTCAGGTTTCCTCGCTCACTGGCTGTATTAGGGAAGTCCGTTCGCGCCAGTTGTCCTTTCAGGACGGCGATCGATCCGTTATTCACCACCTGTTTTTAGGACAATGTTTCGAGAGATTGGGATCGCAGAATTCGGAGCTGGCAAAACATCAGAGACCACAGGTCGCCTCCCGGACTCTGGAGACGAAGCAGCTGAGGTCGGCAGCAGGTAAAGGACGTGCCCGAGGCCCGCAGGGCCCCAACAGCCGCCCGACTCGGGCCGTTGTCTTTCCTCTCTCTTCCTCAGCAAGGGAGGGAGGTGTCAGAAGACCACACTGGATTTCAGAGAACAGCCCCAGCGCTCCCCGGAAGCTGGGGAAGGGGCAGAGCCTGGAGGGCCCAGACCCGAGGTAACGACCGAGAGAGAAACGAGGGTAGCGCGGGCACTGGCCAGGCCCTGAATGGGCCGCAGCCGCACACTGAGCAGGACCCTGGACGCCTTCCGTGCTCGGCACGAGATCTCAGCTAGTGAGTAGCAGGAGGCCCGGAAGCACTGAGGGAGGGGTGCAGCCGCCAGCCACGGGGCGCCCGGGAAACTGAGGCAGAGGCCACAGAGACTCACCAACGTGGAAGCATTTCAGGGTTTCAACAACTGGCATTCAAAAAAATAAAAATAAAAAAATAAAAATAAAATAAACAACTGGCATTCCATCCCAGGTGCCAGCCCAGCTTGGAAGGGCAAATACGGCGTGACTAGCCCATTTCTTGGGGGGAGGGATGTCGCCGACCGTTGCGCGTTCTAAGGACCAGACATGAAAACCCTGCGGCCCCCTCCCAGGAGCATCGCCAAGGAAAAGTCAAGGGCGGCGCTTCTAGGTCTGTGGGTGGCATCAAGCGTGATGTCTTGTCCCACTTTGCGTGTTGGGACATGGCTGTGCAGGTGAGCTGAATAGAGAAATGCCGCAAGAGGGAATTGCTTGGAGGTTCCCACAGAGGATGGGACCCAGCGTCAATCCAGGGTCCTGCCCCCCACTGAGGGTCCGCAGGGCCAGCCCTCGCCGTACACGCTGCAGAGACCAAACGTCCCAACAGCCTGCCCACCACGAGGGCCGGGAGAGACGCAGCTTGTCCGCATGGAGTCCGCGAAGCTACCAGCCGTCTTGTCCGGGGTTGGCATGGAAAGCTGGGCTAGACGAGGGACCCGCTGTGGCCTCACGACCATCGGGGGCTCCTGACACATCCTGGACACGCTGCAGGAGCCGCCGTGCAGCTGCTCTGCTGCCAGGGCTTGCAGGTGGAAGGTCTCAGGTGAGCTTCTCTGGGTCTGGCCTGAGACCCGGGCCTGGGGGCAGCGTGAGGACCTGGCTCTCCCAAGATGCCGTGATAAGACATCACGAAACTGGATCCCGGTCCCCTGACGTCCGGCGCTGCGCTCTCTTCCCTGCTAGGAGGTAGGATGACGTAGCACGCCGAGACCCTCCTGTGAAACCAGCTCCGGAAGTGGCTCTCCGCGCAGACAGGACGGCAGGAGGCCAGTATTGATCATTGTAGGTCTCAGAAACTTTCCTCTCAGTCATTCACTCCTTTCTGACGGCTCTGACGTGACTCTGCTTCCTGTACTGCCTGAAGATGACGCCGCATTCAGGGTCGATGCTGTGGTCGCTCATTGATCTATTCATCTACTCCTTTTGGGTGTCGCAGGCTGAGCCAGACCCTGCGAATAAGAAGACGTTACGACAGGTTCCCCCCATCTGCCTCCAGGCCGGGAGCCGACAGAGTCCGAGCGGAGCCTCCTGATAGGGCGCAGATGCCCTTTATTTGTTCCATTTAACCAGCTTTCCAAATATCGGTTCCAAAATTTCCGTGATCCAGCTCAGATGGATCAGGAGTAATTAAATCAGTGAACAGCCTCTTTTTAAATCGTCCACACTTCTGGCCCATTGTCCAAGCTTGGCATCGTCCTTCCCATAGGGCTAGTGATGCCGCACAATTCCTGTAGAGGCCTGAGCGGTGGCCCCTAAAACTCAGGCTTTAAGCCCCAGAAGTGTGACCATGACCTTACTTAGAAAACGTCCTTGTAGACGTGACTACATCATGACCCCGAGATGAGGGGGCGTCTGGGTGTGCCCTGAGTCCAGGGAGAAGTGTGCACGGAGGAAACGGAAGAGGAGACCCACGAAGGAGAGGCCACGGGAAGGCAGAGGCACAGATGGGTTGAGGCGGCCCCGGGCAAGGAACGTGAGCCGCCACGGGGGCGGGAGGAGCGCGGCAAGGTTCCCCCCAGGTCTCCGCGGGGCGCGGCCGGCCCACACTCGAGCTCAGATTTCTGGCCTCCAGAACCGTGAGAGAGTAAAGCTCCGCTGTTTTGTGGGGTCGTGTCTCCCCAGACCTGCCCTCCTGGAGGCGTCCGCGCTTGCTTTCCACGGAGCCCTGACTTCGCAGGTCGACGGTGGTCGAGGTACTAGGTCAACAGGGCTGCCCCGGACCACCACTCGCTCCCCGCTCGGGGGTCTCTGCAGCCCCCTTCCCTACAGAACCACGGCCTTCGGTCACCTCCTTCTATTCTCATTTCCAACCTGGATTCAGTTGAGGCCATTTTCCCGGAGGCCGCGTCACCGGTGCCCAAGGAAGCTCGTGCCCGGAGCCCGGGGCAGCGCCTGGCAGGTGTGGATGCTCCACAAACGTTTTGTGGACCTGAGACTGGTCACGGTTACTCCCGAATCTAGTTTCAGTCTTCCCCACACACTTGTCCTCTGTTGCATGAGGCCACTGCTGCCAGATCTCCCCGAAATCCAGGGCTGCAGGGTGGAGGCTCCGGGAAGTCTGAGACGCGGGCGGGCGCTGGCTGCAGAGACCGCGACTGGCCCGAGCGTGCAGGGCCCGGCTCTGCCCTGCGTGGCTCTGAGCGGCCACTGCCTTGGGGTGACGGTGCGAGCGCGGGTCTCGGACCCCCAGGGTTAAGGTCGAGGCTGCAGCACGGTCGAGCCTCCCTCCCCGCGACCAGCGCGCCGCCGGGTCCCCTCCATGCCCAGGAGGCTGCGAGGTCTCTCCCCGAGCCCCGTGGTTCTCATCCAGGCGGCCCGGTGGCCAAGGTGGTGGCCTCGCTGCGTGGCCCCTCGCTCACAGGACTCTCCGTGCCTGTCAGCTGGTGCTTGCACACGGAGATCCCCGCTGACCCGCGTGGCTCGGGGGCCGCTGAGGTCTCCCCCCAAGAACCAGGCGCACCAGCCGGTGCTCCACGTGCTTGCGGTGCAGCCCCTCATGGTCCCTGCGAGCCCAGCGGCCCGGCCGCCCCTCGGGCTCCTGCTCGGGGCGTAGGCCCTGAGAGCTCCATTCTGTAAAGCTGAGGCCTGCCTGTCGGGAACCACTGCTTTCCCCCGTGATCGGCTACACGGCCTCGAGTATTTGGGGGTGACCGTGTGCTTTATCCATCTGCTTATCTTTCTATTGCTGTTTTACCACTGAATTCCGAAGTTTTGTCAATTTCTGAAAAAAAGTTTAGGTTTCCTTTGTATTTTTCTTTTTTTCCCCTTCTTCTTCTTCTTTGGTCATTCTTGGATTGTGTTCCATGGCATGTGGAGCACAGAGCTTTCCCGGAGATCGCCCGGCTCCGTTTCCTTGAGAAGCCCTCTGCCTGTCCTCGTTCGCCGCGGAGACACAGGCGCGCGTGCCCACGCGGGGCCCTGGCAGGCGAGAAAACTGGCCTCGGGGAGGGCGCTGCGAAGTGATAAGCCACGGGGCTGTAGCCCGACCGTGATCCACGGAAAACAAATTCGAAAATTTTTGGGAACCAGCAATACTTTTGGTATTGAGGGCTCAACAGATAGTCACTCATTTAAATTAAATAAATGAAGGTTCAGAAATGTGAGTATTCTTTTTTAAAAGCATAAAACAAGTCTGCCGACATTATTTTTAGAGGCGACGACAAGCATGTGTCTGCATCACGCGTCAGAGAAGCTGTTTACGCTGCACCCTACGGCTTAAATATCGGTGCCGTGCAAACATTGCCGTAACCCCAATGCAGCGAAGACTCAGCATTTTATTGTAAGCCCCAAACAGAAACCCAAATCCCAAATCCACTCATGAGTGATGTAGATTTTTACTACATCATCATCATCTTTTTACTAAAGATTTCACGGGGCAGCAGATATCACATAGCAGATTTTAGCCTGATTTCCCACTGCCCCTTTCTCCACAAGACGCCTTCCCACAGTCTCCCCGCCTCCCTCTCTAGGCTGGTCCCTAGGTAGCTGTGCCACGTGACACCTCTCTCTCTCCATGGGGCAGCCTCGTCCCCACAGTCTGTCCAACACCTTTTCCAGCTTCTTCCACTCCAGAGGGCCCTAATTCCTACTTGGATTTCTGTTGATATCGGGAAAGAGTCTGATAAGCCACACAAAGCCTGAGGGGGAGCCGCTTCCTTGAGCTTAAACGCCAATCTCAGGACATGGTCATGTCTGGAAGAGGGGGGTTGGTGCCTAGCGTGAGCCTCTGGCTTCTCTCTCTTCTTAATCAGGGGCACGGTTACCCCGAGCGATAGGCCCAAGAACAACAGCCAGACTCGGGCAGCTCTTGCTCCCGGGGGGCCCGACCCCTGCCGTGGAACCCAGGGATGCAGCAGTGGGGTTTGCGGTGAGCTCACCTTGAGAAGGCCTAGAACAGAGGTGGGCGGTGTGGACGTGGCCAGCCTCCCTCACTGCGGAGCTCTGGTCGCACAGTGGGCATCTCCTAGGGCTCCTATGACAAATCTCTATGACGTTAGTAGCCAAACACAACATGAGTTTATTAACTTACAGCCCTGGAGGTCAGGTGTCCTACAACAGGTCGGCAAGGCTGCATTACTTCTGGAGACCGTGCGGGGGAATCCATTTCCTTGCTTTTCCCAGCTTCTGAAGGCTGCCCGGGTGTGTTGGCTCACGGCCCTGCATCTATCTGGCCCCCGCTGCCTTTGTTACATCACCTTCTCTGACTTGGACTCTTCCAGCATCCTATATAGGGAGCCTGGAGGTCGGATTGAGCCTGCCCAGTAATCGCCCCATCTCATGACCTTTAACTTGATTGCGTCTGTAAAGTCCCTTTTGTCATGTAAGGTGGCCTTCATGGGTTCTAGAATGAAGATGTGGCCATCTCTGAGCCCATCATTCTGCCTAACATATGCCCATTCATCAACTCCTGTTGTCTGTGTGGTGAGGGAGCCTCAGTATTCCTCAGCTGAGCTTCTGATAGACATTCCGGGCGGGGGTGATGGTCTAATACAAGGGTCCGCAAACCCAAGGCATCTCTGTTTCAATCTGTCCCATCTCCTAAAGCTTTCCCATCCAGCCTCTTTACCATCAGCAGCAGAGTCTCCTCGAAAAAAATTATCATTTTTTGAGAAATTATCAATTTTCTGAGAAAATTATCATCTTTCTCAGAAGCGAAACAATAAGAGGGTATTTTCATTTTCCTACCTCCTCGGGAGTTAGCTCATAAACGCTCCCTGTTGTGTCCGGCTGCTCAGTCTGCTCCTGACTCCGAGCCCTTCACCAACGTGCCTGAACGACACCCGCCATCGCTGAGTCCCAGCCAAGCTGGCTTCCAGATTCCAGACGACACCAAAGCGGTTCTTTCAACTGTGGTGCCCAAGAGCTTCCTAAACTTGCCCAACAGCCTTTCCCGAGAGGAGTCCCGTGAGGAGTCCGCACCTGCCACCTGAGGGCAGCAGTTGCAACCTTTCCAGAGCCAAGGCTTTGACAGCTGGCGGCCTTCGTTCCTCCTCTCCCACCTGACCTAGACCTGACCTAGCCGGCGGCGTAGTATGTGGCTGGAGCCACGCGGACGTTGCCTGTCTGGGGAAACTCGACGACCTCTAGAGCAGATCAGGTAAGGATCCCATTGTACCCCATCCTTCTCTCATTCCACTCGCTGCCACTCACAGATTTTTGTTAGGATGGGTCAGCCAAGGTTCAAATGCCTTTTCTCCTGGGACTGACATTCTATTGCTTGAAAACACCATGAGTATCTGGTGCATCATTTTTTCCTGTACAGACCACATGAGATTCCCTATCTCCTGTCTCCACGTGTTGGCTCTTCTGATGGACTTTCCAGGCTGGCGGTGATGGTCTAAAATAAGGGTGTTAGGAATAATTCCTCGTGCATTCCATTTCCCCATTATCTCTTAGAAAGGATTGATGGTCATAGAGGGAGTATTTCAACAGCTCCAATAAGCTGTTTATTCCTCATTTCCAGTCTCTTCTTATCTTCTAAGGACTTTGCATTACTCATTCTTAACACAGTCTAACAGCATTTTTAAAAATCTACATTGTGTAGCCATTGTTTCAAACTCAAAAGACTTCTAGTCTAGGGATTTTAGTCAGTCAGTGGTAGAGATTCATACTGCAGGGGGATTCCTAAATCCAGGTCTTGGGCTCTGACATGGGATTTCCCTGAGCTGCTTCCCAAGTCAGGCTGCAAATACATTTTCCTCTCTTTCATTTGTTCAATTAAATGCGGAGCACTCATAACGCTTTAGTGGGAAAGACTTTTCCATTTTGAGCCGTCTCACATGAACAGGCGTGCAATTCCCTGGTGCGCAAGGGGTCAGTCAAGTTGCAAGGCCTAAGTGAGTAAACTAGGGTCTCATTAGCTCATCACACCTGCCATGTCTTAAGGCTCAGTTGTCTATGTTGCAGTGATCCCTTGCTGGCCCAGATGAAATCACAGACTTTTTTTTTTTTTTTTGGTATATTTTTTATTGGAGCTCAATTTGCCAACACGTAGTATAACCCCTAGGGTTCATCCCGCCAAGTGCCCCCCTCAGTGCCCATCACCCACTCACCCCCAGCCCCCGCCCACCTCCCCTTCCACCACCCCTAGTTCGTTTCCAAGAGTTAGGAGTCTCTCATGTTCTGTGATATCTCTGATATTTCCCACTCATTTTATCTCCTTTGCCCTTTATTTCCTTTCACTATTTCTTATATTCCCCAAATGAATGAAACCATATGATTGTCCTTCTCCGATTGACTTACTTCTCCGATTGACTTACTTCACTCAGCATAACACCCACCAATTCCATCCACACTGAAGCAAATGGTGGGTATTTGTTGTTTCTAATGGCTGAGTCATATCCCATTGTACACAGAGACCGCAGCTTCTTTATCCATCATCTGTCCATGGACACCGAGGCTCCTTCCCACAGTTTGGCTGTTGTGGACATTGCTGTTGTGAACATTGGGGTGCAGGTGTCTCGGTCTTTCACTGCATCTGTATCTTTAGGAGAATGGGGAAAATTAACAAGACAGGAAACCGCAAATGTTGGAGAGGATGCGGAGAAAGAGGAACCCTCCTGCACTGTGGGTGGGAATGTGAACTGGTGCAGCCTCTCTGGAAAACTGTGTGGAGGCTCCTCAAAGAGTTAAAAATTGAGCTGCCCTGCGACCCAGAAATCACAGACCTTTAAGTGCCCAGAGAAAACAAGGACCATCCACGGTGCCAAATTCAGCCATGATACCTGCAGGCTTGGGATTCAGAGATTGGTACGTGGTGCTCAGCTTCTTACTCCCCAGGCCTCTAGTGAGGTCTAGTCACAAATTCATAACTATCAACACCCTTGTTTCTAGGAGTCATCTGAGGAGGACAGGAAGTTTGTGATTTCCCAACCCTGATCTGATTTTACTCTTTCTATCCAACAATTGGCCTCTTCCCCATCTCTAAGGGAAGTTGCCCCCAGTGATTCTAGGTGGTCCTTCCTCCATCCTGAGAAAGGCCATCTAAGTGATTCTAAAGGGCCTGCATCTACCCGGTGAGGTGAGTTACTTTTAGAGATTCTATGTTCACATCCTCAAAACTGTTATACAGAGAAAAAAAGTTATGACATCTGTAAATCTGTCTAATGGAGCCTTAAATTTTCTGGTATGTCTTGAACCCCTTTCTCTCTGCCTCTTTCCTGCTCAATACTGGACTCCCTTAATAAGACCTATTTGCTCAGTCTCATAGCTTTCTGGTAACTGGAAATTTTCAGGAAGTCTGTTTCTAGTTTTTAAAACTCAACCCTGGTAACCAAGAAATTTCAGTCTCCTATTTTGCTTAAAACTGTTCTTCTTCTCGCTTCTCAGACCCAGAGTCGCTAGTCTCCTGATTCTGGAGGCTTGGAGTGGAGAAAGAGGGTAGAGAACACCATCTTCCTCTTCCTCTAGGCTTCCCTGCAGAACTGGAAAGAGGAAGAGGAAATGAGCTTCCTTATTGGTCTGATCTTTGGAGACCACGAGCCTCCCCGTGGTTGATTCTGACTCCTACTCAGATTCATCGTCTGTTGGCTCAAGGAGGGAAAGCACCGGCCGGGTCTCTCGCACTGGAGGTTGCTGGTGGGGTTCAGCTAACCAGCTAGCAGCCTCCTCCTGCAGACCTTTCAGCAGTGAGCCTTTTGGTCTTTCTCATCCCTAGCAAACCTACAGCACACCTCCCGGCCTCCATAGTCTTATCTATCATCTCAATCTCCACCTCTGTAACCCCCCAGCCATTTTCAGGATCTGTCTTCATGCCTCTGAAGAATAGGAATGGAAGAACAACCTTGCCCCTCTCCACCTGGTCCTACCATCGTACCATTTCCTACTAATGCAGGTCCTCCTGCAAGAATGACACAGGTGATGCTTAGCAAGCAAAATGACCAACCAGACATCCAAAGAATTAACTGTTTTCCTTCTCTCAGATAAACCTTATGTTATTTCATGAAAGGATCTCTTAGAGTCTTTGTTCCTAGACTATAGAAAGGGAAGGAGATAGCTCTTCTCTATGAACACTGTATACAGGAGCTAAAATTAAATAAAGTTAACCTATAATAACTCATCCTCTCTGCTGGCCTGTCCTTTTGCTGTTTATTTCTTGTATCCTTCAATACATAGTCGAATTCATTTATCCTTTCATGTCACTAAATAGTTTATTATTTATTTTTATAAATTTTGGGTTCTCCATCTCTCTGAAATCTTCATCACTTTCAAATTATTTTTAAAAATCATATTTTATTCCAGGGGCTCTTGGGTGGCTTAGTCACATTAAGTGACTGCCTTTAGCTCAGGCCATGGTCTCAGAGTCCTGGAATCAAGCCCTGTATCAGGCTGCCTGCTCAATGCGGAGTCTGCTTCCCTTTGCCCTCCCCCTCCCCCTGGCTGTGCTCTCTCTTTCATTCTCAAATAAAATAAATAAAAATTTTTAAAATTATATTTTATTCCCATATTAAACTTCTTAACTTGAAATTTAGATATTTGAGCAGCCCCGGTGGTCCAGCGGTTTAGCGCTGCCTTCAGCCCGGAATGTGATCCTGGAGACCCTGGATTGAGTCCCATGTTGGGCTTCCCTGCATGGAGCCTGCTTCTCCCTCTGCCTCTCTCTCTCTCTCTCTCTCTCTCTGTCTTTCATGAATAAATAAATAAAATCTTTAAAAAATAAAATAAAATTTAGATATTTGATCTAAATAGAATTTGTTTTTTTTTCCATAAGGTGTGAGGTAGGGATTGAATCACAGTTTCTTCAGTATTACATTAATTGACTTCTTGAAATCTTGAATCTTTTGCAGGTTTTGCAACTTTCACTAAGACTGATTTAATTTTTACCTTTTTACTTCAAACAATGTACAAGATCTGCCCTTTGGCTAAGAAGGGCAAAGAGGGACAGAGAAATTGATGTAATTGGAGGATGAATGGCTTTAAAAAGGGAGAAATATGAGACTATATTTCTTGGTTTCAGAGCTTCCGTCAATATTTTTTGGTTATGATCATCTTTCTTCTAGGTATAATCTTTTAACAGCGTACTTGGGTGACGAGGATCCTGTATCACATCACATGAGTGATCAAGCCAGTGAAATCTGCAAACTGAAAGGTGCTGCTATCTCTGAGCAGCTCTAAAGTCACTCAGTTCCTCTGGGTGGAAAGCAGTGCAGTGTTATGCTTACGGAACCATGTGGGGGCCACGAAACCTTCCCAATATTTAAAGCAGAAGACACAGGCATGTTGCACAATACTGTAGATTTCACATTCTCTAAAATCTCTATTATTCAGCTACTTCCCTGAAGGAAAAAAAAAAAAAAAGGAGGGTTTTTTAACCCCAGACAATAAAATGAAGCATATATAGAAAACATGTATCTTGGAAGAAAAAAAAAAAAAACTTTGGTTTATATGCCCTTTGTTAAATAAATTATGTTAAAATTCTAACTGCCACATTCTGAAATTCAATCAGGAAATACCAATTGAGTTTACCTCTCTAGGACCAATTTACAAAGTTAAGTGGAAAGGAGGATTCAGAGGTAAATAATAGTCATGATTTGATAGGCTTCTCTTTCCACAGAGAGTTCTTTCTGGATGTGGGGACTAGAACACTGATTCATGGAATATCAAGTGACTATACAGGAAAATAAATACTGGGAGAGCCATGATCTCCAAAGACAGTGCTTACGAAGAGCAGCTTCATAGAGGAACTGAGGAGTCCGCAAACTCTAGAGAACGCAGATGCAGAGGAAAAGAAGGAGGGGATATTTCAAAAGGGAGAAACATGATCAAAGCAGGCAGGTGGTAACTCACAGGGGTCATCTTTTTATTTGATTTTATTTTTCAAAAAGTCAAATGTGAGGTAAAAACAGCATATTTTCCCGGAAATATGAATGAAACATTTCAACTTTACTGACTTTTTTGTTCTAAAAATACTAATCAATACTATGAAGATTCTTTTTATTCCTCAGATTTGCTCTAAAGAGTTTTTGTTTTCCAAACAGAAAGTGTCTGATTTGGTTATCGGACTAATTGGTTCTTCTTACGTGCTTCATTTTTAGTAGCTTCTCCAGCTTTATACAGAATGAAAAGTACTTGGGAAACACACAGAATATAATCTGAAAGGCACAGCTCTTAGAAGTGTGTGATAGTCATGGGCGACGCCAAGAATAAGTCATCCCCGAGTGCCCTGTTTGACGGGCAAGTCTCTTGACCATTAGGTATTAGTAAAAGAGGCTTAAGCGGAAATTGGCACCTGACAAAATAGGGTCAGCAGTTAGCAGACTCCATGCTTATGCACCAGGCATGATAATGCCTCAGTGGCTACCTGAGTTGCTCCCACAACTCCATCACCAAACATCGTCTTGGCTTCGAATTGCGTGTTTTCATGTTTGAGCATTTACTTGACTTCCTCCCACGGTGATGCATCCCTTCCCACGTCCAGGGGGCCCCACAACTCCCCAAACAAACCCTTTGCCACATCCTGGCTTCCTTCTTTCCTTTCCTCCTTATTCTTTCCTGGCTGCCCAGCACCTCCCCACCTGCCCTTCGTCTCCTCGGACTGGAAACCAATTCTAGTTCTTGGAAGCACTTCCCAATTAGTGTACAGCAACTTCCCCACCCTCAAGCCTCTGCAGAGAATCCCTTGGGGGAGAAAAAAAAAGCTCTGGAAAGCATCACAGGCCACTGGCATTGTTCCGCAGCCCCTCTTTGCTGGTTTATGCCCTGAGGTTGAAATGGTCAAGAGGCAGAAATAATTCTTTTTCCCAGCTGCCTGTGGAACACGTAAGATGCCCTGTAATTCATGCAGAATTACCATCGGAGAATTCCCTCTCCTGAGCTGTTTGCTCTTGCCCCCCGGGGGGGGGGGGCATGTCAGCTCTGAGAACCGCTCTGTGCTTCACAATTCCAAGATCAGTGCCCCCTTTGGATGTACCCGCTTTATTGACTTTTCTACCCAGCAGCCTAGTCCTTTCCCTTTCTAGCGCAGCACCCAAGCACAAAGGCTCATGGTAGGAGCTTACGGCTGTTTTGCCAGGCTCATCCCGGAGTACACACACATGCAAAGCATCCGTGGGCATTAATGAGATGACTGGAGGCTTGCACCTTCATTCGGGTCTTTAACATTTTGCGGAGTTTGGCCTGCTGAGCTTGGGTTTTTAAAATGTCCCCTCAAACCAAATTGAATCCACACCGTACTGGCAAGTACCACAAACATCTCTTACCCTGGTCAGAAAGTTCCAGGGGGAATAAAATATGCAGTAGAAATTCTCAGTGTCTTAATTAGGACTGTAGAGTTGTTCATGTTTTTCTTATTCAGAATAAATGACTAGAAAGTCAAAAATAACACTTTAGTCTACAAGGCAGTGTGGTTCCAGTTTAAGCATCCAAAAACACAGTGTGTTCCTACGATTTGGTTCTGTGGGCCTTGAAATGTTTCATCCCTGAATTTCAAAGAATTAAATAATAAGTGAAAAGTGTCTCTGAGCTCTGCGTTACCATTCTTCCCGTCTGAACACGGGCCCGTCAATCTGCACAAGGGGATCAGTTGTGGGGATGGGGGAGCTTCTTTTTTTTTTTTTTTAAGTGCTCATCCCAGGCTGCATTTATGTTCCTGTACTCTTTTCTTCTTCTTCTTCTTTTTTTTTTTTTCTGAAGGTCCTAGAGACATTATTTTTTTAAATTCTAGTATAATTAATTAATGTATAGTGTTATATTAGTTTCAGGTATACAATATAGTGATTCAACAATTCTATACATTTTTCAGTGCTCATCGTGATAAGTATATTAAGTATATTCTTAATCCCCTTCACCTATTTCACCCATCCCCCGCCACCTCCCCTCCGGTAACCACCAGTTTGTTCTCTATACTTGAGAGTCTATTTTTTGGTCTCTTTTTAAAAAATTTGTTCTTTTGTTTCTTAAATCGCGCATCTGAGTGAAACTGTAAGGTACTTGTCTTTCTCTGACTGGCTTATTTCACTTAGCATTTACTCCTCTAGATCCATCCATCTTTTTTTTTAATAATAAATTTATTTTTTATTGGTGTTCAGTTTGCCAACATACAGAAGAGCACCCAGTGCTCATCCCGTCAAGTGCCCCCCTCAGTGCCCGTCACCCAGTCACCCCCACCTCCCACCCTCCTCCCCTTCCACCACCCCTAGTTCGTTTCCCAGAGTTAGGAGTCTTCATGTTCTGTCTCCCTTTCTGATATTTCCCACACATTTCTTCTCCCTTCCCTGATATTCCCTTATTTATATTTCCCAAATGAATGAGAACATACAATGTTTGTCCTTCTCCGATTGACTTACTTCACTCAGCATCATACCCTCCAGGTCCATCCACGTCGAATCCCCAAGTCACCTGTCCCCACTAAATTACCAAGATAGGGGAGCTTCTTGAGTTGTGGTTTGTCTGCGTCCTACAGGGCTCTTCCGAATCATTATCATGACACCCTCAGGCCGGAACTGCTCTCCTCTGAAGCCCAGGCCACTGAGCTATCGCTGCCTCTATGCTTCATCACCGCTGTCATCTGTCGGCCTCCCGGTCAATTCGACTTACCCATTGAATACTTTAGGATTTGATCCACTTCTCTGACAATTCTCGCGCTACTTAGCCAGCATATTCTGAGGCTAGAGCATAGATATTGGCTATCCGAGAAAATGTGATGACCTCTTTCTACTCCTGAAAGGCAATGCCATGCGGAAAGTGCAGCCAGAACCCTAGGTTCTCCTGTCTCCTTAAGTCCAGTGACCATTCATTCTCTATTCCATCACTCACCATTCCTAGGCTCACATCCTAGATCTGACCATCACCGAATGGACGATTGCCTTTCTCCATAAATACTTGAAGTTTCTCTCCCCTTAAAAATAAAACCCCTCCCTTGATTCTCCAGTTATCATCTAGACTTTGCTTTATGTCTAGACCCCTCTCAACGCTGGTCTCTCCTGGCTACCTCCCTTTCATCATCTTCCCTCAAAGTGGCCTCATGCTCCTGCGTGTTCTAGTAGGTCAGTGACAGAAGCTACAACAATAGCCTCATCTTTATTTCTTCCTCTTCTTCGTTCCCCATTTCCAAGAAATGTAAAGTCCTTAGCATTGTAAGTGCTCAGTAAAGCTGGGAAGTTGACATTAAAAACAGATGTCTCATTTGCAATTATTAAAGAAAACAAGGCTGATTTGGAGTTCACACAGGCTTGGTAAATGGCTCGCTTAATAAGACATTTACCTCAAACAAGTAGCAAATAACACATGCATTGCTAATATTTCCTAAATCTTCCCTTTCTAGAGAAGTAATGAAATATTGTCATTCTAAGGAGATTTCCTTTCTGCAAAATGCCTCTTCTGTTTCATTTTCTGGAATTGACTACAGACTCTGTGCCATGTTGTATTAGCTCCATGCCTTGCTCTGTTCCGTAAGGTCTTTGCCAACCTGTGATGGCGAGCAAGGTTTTTTTTTTTTTTTTTTTTTTTAATATTCTACTTGGTTTTCATCCTGGAAAAAGAGAAACTTTTAGGATGAATATGTGTTTCTGACCTGAAAAAGACTTCAGAATGTAGAAGTCCTGGACTCCATGTGTTTCTTAATCCATCCTACCAACATTCCTACTGGCTATAGATGTTTGGGGAAAAGAAATGGTTGCTATGAATGGCTACATGCTCCCTACTAATCTTTTTTTTTTAGCTTTCTAATCTTCTGAAGCCCTTTTTAAACCTATTACCAATCACAGGGCTAAATTATGAGGACTTCAGAGACAAGATTGCAGGACTATACTTTAATAGATTTGCATACTATGCACAGTACATTTAAAGAATTTAAGCAACAAACCTGGAAGTCCCAACTTTAGCTCCCTAATAATGTTGTGTAGATATTTACCCATCCTGAGGAAAACTCTTCTTCTCAGTATGTTTATACAAATTGACGAGGACTCAGGGGCTTCCGCTACATCTGGCAGGACATGGTATCAAAACATTTGGCTTCTGTGACTGAGCAATTATTCCCTGCTTAGTGATTTTGGTGGGTAATTGTTAACTTGCTCTGCTGGTAATGAGAGTCTTTCTCTACCTTTACCTCATTTTGGCTTGGGCTTCACTAGCTGATGAAAGACATCTAAAACCACTTGGCCACAATGTGTAGGACCCTGTGCAGGGTCCTAACACGATCACCTTTGCTCGTAAGTACTGGTGTGTGTGCTCGCTAGCATCCACCCCCACTGTCATTGCCTATTGTCAACATTTTGAATATCACCACCGACCATCTCTGCTTTTTTAAAAAAATTTTATTTATTTATTTGACAGAGAGGAAGAGAGAGAGACAAATAGAGCAGCAGAGGGAGAGGGAGAAACAGGCCCCCCCTCTGAGCAGGGAGCCCTACTCGGGGCTCAGTCCCAGGACCCTGGGATCACGACCTGAGTGGAAGGCAGAAGCTTAACCAATGGGGCCACTCAGGCGCCTCCCATCTCTGCTCTTGACCTGAACTTTGGTAACTAGCAAATTGCCACATCTTTCCTGTATACCAGTGTGTCTCCGACTCACATTTAATAGGTGGTATCTACTTCCATGGCTGATTTAGTCATTAAAAACTGACCATCATATTCTGTATTTTCAACACACAAATGTCCTTACCTAGGTTTCTGACATTTAAAAATTGTTGGCCTTACAGACCTCTTCTGCTAGATATATATTATTCCTTCTGAGCCTTAGGCGTTAGGATGCCCTTTGTGTCACTTATTTGCCTATAATTATGTTCATTTTAAGCAACTGATCTTGCCTACAATTTTATGCCTGTTGTCTTAGTCAGCTCAGGCTACCATAACAAAAATACCATAAACTGGGTGGCAATTTATTTCCCACAGCAGTTGGAGCCTGGAAGTGCATGATCAAGGTACCAACCATGCTGGTGTCTGATGAGAACTCTCCTTGGGTAGCAGGTGACTGTCTTCTTGGGATGGCCCCACATGGCAGAGAGAGAACACAATCTCTGGTGTCTCTTTTTATAAGGACACCAATTCCATCAGATTAAGGTGCCACCCCGGTCACCTCCTTTAACCTTAAATATTTCCTTATTCCAAATATAGTCACATCAGTGGTTAGAGCTTCATCATATTTATTTGGGGGGAAACGGTTCAGTCCTTAGTAACTGCTTTGCACAGATTAGTCCATAGAAACCACCTTGTATAGTGAATTGTAAACAAAAGCAAAGTATTTCCAAAGAGTAGTGCAGCACAGGGAAGAGGTAATGTGAATTGTTCATGGAACAATCAGCCTTGTGGGACGGCTTTCTCCATCCACAGGCTGAAGCTCTGAAACAAAGTTAAAAGACGAGACAGCATGTTTTATCTAGAGTTGAAAATAGGGCAGTCAGGGTAAACAAACAGGAACTGGAAATTTTTAAAACGAAGATTAGCAGAACAGTCAAAACCTTTTATAGCTAGCCGATGAAGAAAAACCCATGTTGGTAAATCTTCTGCAAGATTCAGGTGAAGAAACTAAGACCCCAAGAGGCTGCAAGACTGGGAGTCCCTGGCAAACCAAGATGAGTTGGATGTTCTATTTTTCCAGTATGGCATGACACTGTATGAATGTAAACAAGAAGACATTCCTCAAAGAATGTTAAAACCCTAAATGCACTTGAATTGTGACTTGGTGATGCCATGATGACAAATACAGAATTGTATTTTCATAGAACATTCCTCTCTAAAGACTGGCAAATTCCAAACTCACAACAAGTTTCCCACACACATGGGGCTTATTAGAGGCCCTGCATCTCCCTTGGCCAGGGAGACAAGTTGCATTTAAATACTAACGCGAGCTGTTTTCCATAATTTATGCAGAGTGGGCTTCAACCATGTGCTGGAATGACATCAGCAATCTGCAGATTCAGGCTGCAGAGGTTCAGAACTCTTGCATGCCAGAAAGATGAAAGAGTGGGGTTGTTATATGTCAGGGGAAAGCTGACGAACTCATCCACTCAGGCTAACAGAGGACTCCCGAGTTTGCCTTGAACTGAGTGGAGCCTTCAGGAATCTCTGATCTTGGCTATGGTACTTAGGTATACGTTATTTTCAGTAGATATGAAGAGGAAATGCTGGGGAATATGTCCTTTATTTGCATTGTCAAATGAGTTCCATAGCAAGCTGTATTAAAGCCCTGATACCTTATGGGTCTGCCTCTGAGACCCCAAAATGTGCACCGCACAGGAAATCTACTGCAGTCACACACCTTCCTCCAGGCTGTTCCCAGACACAAAACCTTCTTCACAGAACCCAAGTCTTCCAGCCAGTAAGTAGGTAATGTGCTTTTGTTTAGAAGAATGAACTAACAGCGGGCCATCTAAACATTTAAAAACATTTTTTTTCTATGTTTTCATGAAATAAAATAGTTCCTACAATTCCTTTGGATGGTAACATTCATTTTCTTTTCTTTTCTTTTCTTTTCTTTCTTTCTTTCTTTCTTCCTTTCTTTCTTTCTTTCTTTCTTTCTTTCTTTTTTTTTTGATTGCAGTGACAGTTCTAATACCTGCCCACATGCAGGCAGAAGCCAAAAGTCTGAAACTCTTGCCGACAGGGAAGAAGATAAATTGACCTGGCGGCTGCTGTTCTATCTATGAGAATATTTACGTAAAAAAAAAAATCATGCTCAATGAAATAAATAGACTCATTCTTTATGCTTGAACATGTTACATGCCATTAAGGCAAAGATAATTCCACAGGATTTCTAAGATGGAAGAAAGAGGGTGTGGAATTTTTAATGTTTTCAGTCTGGAAACAGCAGTAAGTCTAAGATTAAGGAAAATTGGTTCAAAATTGTGTGTAAGAGGTATTGCCTGTATGACTTGTGTAAAACACTCCAGCTCTCAGATATAAAGTATTCAATGGAGAGAGTGCATTAGATCATCTCACTGGTTTCCTCTACCACTAAATTTCTGTGATGCTAAGTAAAATCCCCAACACTGGGGAAACCACTCTTCCTTCTTTTATTCAACACCAGCATGAAGACACACACACACACACACACACACACACACAGGCAGACCCAAAGGGATGGTCCATATACTTTGCAATGGACTGAATATTTATATCTTCCCCAAGTTAATATGTTGAAATCTAAGCCTTAAAAGTGACTATAACCTGTGAGAAGGTGATGAAGGTCAAATGAGGTCATAAGATGGGGGCCCTAATTTAATAGGGTCGGTGCCCTTAAGAAGAGGAAGAGGCAAAAGAGCTTTCTCTTTCCTTTTCTCTCTGCCATGTGAGGCCATAGCAAGAAGACGGTCATCTGCAACCCAAGGGGAGAGCTCTCATCAGACACCAACACGGCTGGCACCTTGATCTTGCATTTTTAGGCTCCAGGACTGGAACAATACATTTTCGTTGTATTTTTAAAAATTATTAACACCTCAATCCCTACTGTCAAACCTGGATTCCATAGATTCGATTCAGACTTTGTCTGGATACATGCCAATTCAATACTAGTAACACTTTGGATTGATCCTTTTAGGCAAATACTTAAAAATAAGACTTCTCTATGTTTCTCAGAAGCTGTGAACACTTTATAAAAAGTGAGCTAAAGTGGTCAATTGATTTTCAGCAAGGATGCCAAGACTATTCAGTGGGGGAGAGGACAGGCTTTCCAACAAATGAGTCTGGGTAAACTGGATATCCACATACAAAAGAATGAAATTAAACCCTTTTCTTACCCCATGTACGAAAATTAGCTCAAAATGTATCAAAGGCTTAAACTTGAAAATAAAAACTATAAAGCTCTTAGAAGAAGACATAGAGAAAAATCTCTCAATGCTAGATTTAACAATGATTCTTATGACACCAAAAAAAGATAACAAAAGAAAAATATATAAATTGGATTTTCATCAAAATTAAAAACTTTTCTGCATCTAAGGACACTAAAGGAGTGGAAAGACAACACACAGAATGAAAGAAAACATTTGCACAAAACATATCTGACTAAGCACTAAAATCCAGAACACATAAAGAACTTACAATTTAACAGCAACAAAAACCTAAAAACAAAACAAAAAACAATTTCAAAATGGCCAAAGGACTTGAGTAGACATTTTTCTAAAGAAGATACACAAATGGCCAATAAGCACATGAAAAGATGCTAACATCATTAGTCATCGGAAAATGCAAATTACAGACAAAAAAAAAGAAAAATGCAAATTAAAACCACAATGAGATACCACTTCACACCCATTAGGAGGGCTATAAAAAAATTACAGATTAGGAAAATAATAATTGTTGGTGAGGATGTGGAGAAATGGAATGCAAAGTGGTGTAGCCACTGTGGGAAACAATCTGGCAGATCCTTCAAGAGTTCAATGTAGATTTTCCATACGATCTAGCAATTCCACTCTTGGGTGTATCCACCAAAGAACTGGAAGCAGGGGCCCAGACAGACGCTCACACACCAATGTTCATAACAGTAATATTAATGAAAACCAAAAGGTGGAAATAACCCAAGTTAACATCATCAGATAATGTCTAAACAAAATGCAGTGTGTGTGTGTGTGTGTGTGTGTGTGTGCAATGGAATATTACTAGACCATAAATAGGGGTCACCTGTGGCTACGAGAGGGGGAAACGAAGAGATATTATTTAATGGGTATAGAGTTTCCATTTGGGATGGTGGAAAGTTCTGGAAATGGGTAGTGGTTATGATTGCATGAATTGTGAATGTACTTAATGCCACTGGATTGTGTACCAAGAAGGGCTAAAATGGTAAATGGTACATTTAATGTATCTTTAGGACAATCCAATGATTTAAAAAAAAAAAAAAACCTAAATCAAGTCCACTCCATCTTTCTCCTACCAACCTGGCCGTCTCCACATCTCTCACCGGTGAGCAGCTCCTGCTCTTGCCTTCAAGCCCATTATAAGTCACGAGCAGCCACAGGGGGTCTTGTAAACATAACAATCAGACTTTGTCATACAAAGTTGAATCTCAATGGCTTTTCATCGTTTACAATAACATCCCGGTGCTTTCTGGAGTCTTCCCAGGCCCACATCATTGACTGGCTTCCCGGCTTGCATCTCATCTCGCCCTCCCTCCTGCTGGCTCCCCAACTGCCCTGGGTGGGCTGTGCAGCAGGCAGGCCCCCTCCTTAGCGTCTCTGCTGTTTGAACAACCCTTTCATCCAGAGCACGAGTGCCTGGCTCTTCATCATCCAATTCTCAGTTCTGATGCCAAGAGGCCTTCTCCATCTTCCATCCAAAGCAGCCCCTCGCCTTTAGCTCTTTCATCTGGTTACTCTATTTTATTTTCACCATAGGAATGGTCATTATCACTAGCTGGCACTACCTTGGCTATTTATGTATTTAAATGTTCATCTGCCTTCCTTTGTGCTATAAACCCCTGAAAGCAGGGATTTTGTCTATTTTATTCACTGCTGTATCTTCATTGCTAGAGGCTGTCACATAATAGATCTTAATAAATAATAGCCAAATTAATAAATATATATTCCTAAAAATGAGCTTAGCCTCTCCTTCTTCTATAATAATAGTTTTTAAGACAACAGCCCGCAAATTTATCAACGCTGTTGTAAATTAGAGGTCAATGGATTCTTTTTTGTTTTTCATACTTTTCCTGGTTCCTTTATATGAATATGTTTCAATGCACTCTTGGCAATGTCCGAACATACTATTTTATTCTTTAGGATTCCTAAGTCCTAAGGAATAAGTGTATCAAAAAAGCAAACACAGTCTATTTATATTTTACACATAGAAAATATCTAAATTTGCTATATATAAAATATTTTATCCTGACGAATTTTCAATATAAATAACATTTGCATATGCTTTCATAAAAGTTACTTAAAATAATGCATTGGAGAAACTATAAAATAATAAGCTATAACTGATAAAGCCTTTAAACTCACTACCATGTAGAGTTAAACAGCCCTACAAAGACTACTATGTAGGACCCCAAACATTTCAGAATTAAAACCTTTCATTCCAGGAAAAAATATGTATTATTTCTTCGGAAAATTAGTACAGCTTTAAGATCCCTGGAAAAAAATAGTCCAACTGGTTTCCTTGGGACTGTATGGAAGGTAAGAAGATTTGCTACAAAGCAAAAGATAAAACTCCCTTTATCTTGATAAAGATACTTGAGAAATCAATCAAGTAGGAAGTGACCAGACCAAAACTCCAAGTAACCATTCAGCATTTCTTGAGCTGCTACTGTGTTGAGGGTCTGAAGCAACAAATGTAGGAATTCCATAGGATTCTCTAAACTTTGCACCGGGAGTTGCCATACTTGCCATGGAGGCGAGAAGCAAGACTTCAGCTGTGTGCCACCTGGACTTGGAGGACGGGCTTGGGATTGCTGTCTAGACTGTCAGGAGTAGAACTGGAATCAGACAGAATCCTGCTGAGCCCCCTACCCCCTTCCCAAGGCTTCCGTGGACATCCTGCAAATACAAGCGTCTTGGTTAGTCTGTTCTACGCTTGGCTCCCCTTGTCTGTCTTTTCACCCAAGCTGCCTTATCCCCAACGTGCTGGTACGTCCTCTGCGGTTCCCACGCCCCAGCCTGCTCTCAGGAGGCCCCCACCTCCATCTTTTTCCTTTAGACCCTCTTGAGCACCTGTGCCTACGACTTCCCTTGAGTCTCGGGATGGTGGTGGGTGGTTTCTCAGTCCTCATAGCTATTTTCACACTGTTTTACCCTCATTTAAGGGAATCATTGTCTCAAGATGCCCGGACCCAGTGCCCTTTAATAGTCTACATTATGACCATACATATGTTGTGGCCTCGTATCTGTGCCCACTTTTAGTGGAGGTCCTTGGCCCTTGGCACATCTTCCTTTCAGTGTTAAAACCCACCCGTATGCCAGCTGACTGCAACATCTAAGTGGATTAACCTTTCAACTACGCTCCCCTTTAGTAAACTATTTCCAAGGCCAAGGCCTGGACTGGATCACTCTGCAAAACTACTTTATCTCAAGATACTACTTCTATCTCAAAACTACTTCTATCAAGAAGTTGTAGATTTCTTAACCTATCGACCACAGATATCTTTTTAAAAATCCCAATCTCAGGGGCACCTGAGTGGCTCAGGGGTTGAGCATCTCCCTTGGGCTCAGGTCATGATCCTGGGGTCCTGGGCTCGAGTTCCGTGTTGGGCTCCCTGAGGGGAGCCTGCTTCTCCCTCTGCCTGGGTCTCTGCCTATCTCTGTGTGTCTCTCATGAGTAAATTAATAAAATCTTAAAAAAAAATCCCAATCTCAGATTAATCTGAATAATAGACTTTTCCCACAACTGAGCCACTGAACACACATTTGTGTAGGTGAAAAAGACTCGTCTTGTTTGCCCTTTAGCTCTACTTAAAAGTCCCTTTGAATGTCTGTCGTCACCAACCTCTCCTTTGCATCTCAAGACTTTCTGTGTTCTTCCATCATCTCTTCATCCCTTCTCTCCCATCTTGACTTTCAGCAGGTGCTTCACCTTTTGCTTCATTGTGTCACTAGAAGCTTCTTAGCCACTACCTCCCCCATCCCCTCCCCACCAAGCTTAGCAATTTCCATGCATCCACCTATGTCCCACTCCCACTCTCCTTGTTCAGGCTGAGGTGTAGCCATCTCTCAGTCTGCTTCCCGGACCCACCCCTACCTGCTTCCTCAGGGATTTTGTTCCATTAGCGCTCCCCATTTTCAACAAGATCTTTATCTTCTGATGGCTCTTCCATCTCAACATATAAAAACCTCCAATTATATCTCTGTCTACTCTTCTTTCACAGACAAATTTGGTGACAGGGTAGCCCCAGCTCGCAGGCTCCACCTCTTCTTTTGTCATTTCCTCCTCAGTTCAGCAGATGGATTGGCACATGTAGAGTCATGCATGCGATCTAAGAGGGAGCGTGGTGTGGTAAGGAGAAATACTAGGCCTGAGAGTTCTTGGCTTGACCCCTGTGTGTCTTGGGTAAATCACTTCCCTCTCTGAGCTTTAAAGTATGGGAAAATATTGTGGAAACTACAAAATTAGCATTCAAGCACTTCAGTGTGTGGAAGTGTTTATTAATTATAAAGGGCTATTTAAATATTAATTTTTAATGATTCTTTCCGCAAATTATTCACATTTTAGCAAGGATCTGGCTTTTCCAAATGATAAATCTCTTTAGCAAAAAGGAGTTCTTGTAATGATAAGACTTCAGGGCCTGGAGTGGGTCAGCCCAAAGGGTGTTTTGGGCAAGTGGTCATCATTTCAGTAACTTAACCTCACCTTGACAGCAACTCCTTGACTTAGGTTCAACTGGATACATGCAAAAAATAGTTTAGAATTGAGCTATGGTAACGGTTTGTTGAAGGTCACAAACTACTTTCCAAATGTTTGGGATTCAATAAAATTCCAGATGTATTTGGCCCTGAGCAATTTTATTTTGTTTTTAAGCCCGTGTGTGTTTTAAAGAAAATTTTATCCACATGTTTTTGATTAATTTACACTTCAATCATTAAAATTTGGTTATTTCATAGTTATCTAATGTCCAAGAAGTTTTTAAAATAAGGGTTTAAAAGAACTTTTCTTAAAAAAAAAAAAAAAACCTCTATGGAAAAGGTCAAATAACAGGAAGCTGTGGTTTGCCAAGAGTAAATAAATTTTACACACACCAAGTTTCCATTTTGAATGCGAACTCCAAACCTGTTATCTCTGTGTTGTGTCTAAAGAAATCTTAACAAAACACATTTTACTGTCCAAAGTAAGCAGAAAAGTGCCAGGTGAACACAAACTTAAAATATCTAACGTAACATGACACCCAAAGCCACAACTGCAAGCATCTACCAGCTGTTGGTGAACAGACATTGGCTGTACAGTGCAGAATCAGAGAGCTCTTGGGTTATTGTTGTGCTGAATGACTGTGGGTCAGGGTTGAACTTAGTAGGGTCCCAGCTGCCCACATAAAAACATGGAGTTAATAAGATCTGCACTGCCTATTTCAACGTGTTGAATATAGGGTCATGGAGTGTACAGGATATTACTGTCTCCTGAAAAAACATAAAGTGCCAGGTGATGGCATTGTATCTGAAGAGCAGGAATAAAAATATATAATCATGGCTGTGGCACAAAGAATTTTGCAAAAAAAAAAAATGTAAACTTTTGGTAATTACGATGGAATATAATCAGTGGTGAAGAAACGAAGTTGGATTCAGGCCTTGGGCTTTTTAAATGTACAACCGTCTATTTGATAAAGTTGTGGCATTTGTTCACTCTTATTTGTTTGATCTGGAGGCGTTCAAGAACACGTTTTCAGTTTTTAAATTACACGGCTGTAGTGGATGCCCACTAAATACTCACAATGCGTCAGTCCCTTTAAAGTACATTGCTTTCATTTAATTCTCAGTTAATCCTGTGTAATACCTAGCACGAGCTTCAACTCACAGGTGAGGAAACAAAAGGGAATTCATGGAAGTTCACACAGTTAAGTGGGCAAAACAATGTTCAAATAAACATAGCCTTTAGATTCCGGGTATTTTATTTCCTTTAATGAAGTTGTTTCCAATTTGTCAAAATGTAGAGGAAAAAAAATTCCATTAAAAGAATAGTATTCTCTTCCTGTAGACACAAAGAATTTATTTATTTTTTTATTATTATTATTATTATTATTTTTTACAAAGGCAATTTAAGCAAATAAAACAACTATCTTTAATGCTTTCCTGACTCAACTGTTCCTTCCCCTGGACCAGTGGCTATTTACTAGGCATCTTCAGTATGAAGCTCAGCGTGTAAGCCTTCAGCCAAGCATGCCATTGCTCTGAATTGATTAACAAAGGAGATTTCACTGCCTCTATAATGTTGGAGTTTACATTCTGTTCATTCTCCAAGCAGACATATGCTTTCTTATCTTCTTCAGTTTTATAATGTCATTTTTCTGAGTATTTCTTGAAAACCACATCAATGGGGCAGATGACCCACCTCAAGAAATATTTCCATGAGGCCCTTGAGTATCGAAACCTGGTAATCAGCCTCCCATGTTTGCCAATGGCTGCACTGTCTGCGTGTCTGCACCTTACATACGGCTCTGGGCTTCCATAATTTGCCAGGTTTTGGTGGTGACAGGGTGGGGGTTAGGGCTTTTTTTTTTTTTTTAAGAATATTTATTTATTTATTTATTTAGAGGGGGTGGGGGACAGCCTGTCTGAGCTTGACCTCAGGACCCTGAGATCATGACCTGAGCCCAAATCAAGAGTGGGATGCTTAACCAGCTGAGCCTCCCAGATGTCCAGCCACCAGGTTTTTAAAGGAGGGCCCTGAGCCGGTTATTTTTCCGGCATCGTGAGCTACCTCACGGCCTAGCAGCCTGAAACATGTTTAGTTCGTGGCTCCGTGGATCAGTTGAATGAGTCTTGTGACTGGGCCAGCTTGGCTGATCTGTGCGGGGACACCGCCCGGGCACGCAGTCACCTGGCAGGGGATGGCCTGGGACAGCTTCGGGTTGCTGCATGGTGGCCAGCATTGGAGGTGCAGAGACCAGGAGGGCCTGGGCCGCGGGGGCGTCTCCCACCATGTGGCCGGCCAGCCTGGTTCCTTCCCAGGGCGGCCTCAGGCCCCAAAGAGCAAGTGAAAGCCCCTGAGCTCTTGCCCTGGTGCCTGGACGATGATCTCACCTCTGCCGCATTTTATCGGCCAAAGCAAATCACCAATAACCCAGATTTGGGGGCGAAGGGAACAGACGCCACCTCCTCCTGGAAAGACCTATAAAGTGAGCAGCGGTTGCTACCACTTCTCATGTTTCTCACCCATATCCCATTCGTCTTTGGCATATTATTTCTAAACAAAGGACAATCTTATGCATGAATCTTCCCCTTGATTCTCAGTTACCAATCAGGTTACGTAAAGGCCGGTGAGGAAGCAGACATTTGAATGTGTTCTTTTTTAAAACCCAAGTAATGGATAACTAGGTTCCAGCCCAAAGCCCCCAGCGATGCAGTCAAGACGTCTTAGCTAACTCTGGGAGACAAACTAGGGGTGGTGGAAGGGGAGGAGGGCGGGGGGTGGGGGTGAATGGGTGACGGGCACTGAGGGGGGCACTTGACGGGATGAGCACTGGGTGTTATTCTGTATGTTGACAAACTGAACACCAATAAAAAATAAATTTATTATTAAAAAAAAAAAAAAAGACGTCTTAGCCTCTGGGTCAGGGAAAGCTGGTCTGGAAGCAGGGATCTTTAGCACTTTGCTCCCATTCCCGGTGAGGACGCCGGGCCTGGCTGTGTCCTCTCCACCACCACCGGGCCCTGCTCTCGCCTCTCTCCCGCACACCACACCTGAACAAATCCCATTGGATCTTCCTGACGAACCAACTCATGCAAAATACTCATATAATTCCAACTTCAGATTCAAAGCAGTGAGCCATCTAAAGTATTTTTGGAATAACACCAATTACTGCATCATATGCCACGAGGGGAATTATTTAAAAATGGGAACCTGACCATCCCATCACATGACACTTCTCTAGGAAGTTTTATGGCTTATCGTAAGTTTATTCACGAAACACAGGTGCAAATGACAGAAAGCACATCCTAGGGTTCAAGAGGTATCAGTGTTTCAAAGGTTAGTTTAATTATTATTATCAAAATAACTTTGATATCAATGCCCAGCTAGGGATGCTGTATTAGAGAGCACATTACCTGAATTTTTGACAAAGACTTTGTGGCAGGGAGTGGAAATCCTATTTGTAAAAATAGTTTTTAAGACTGGGGAAAAAATGGGGCACCTGGTGTCTCAGTCAGTTAAGTGTCCGACTCTTGGTTTTGACTCAGGTGATATCAGGGAGGTGAGATTGACCTCCCTGCCCCCATAGAACCCCAGTGGAGCCCTCACTTCTGTAGACTACCCCCTACCACGTGGAGCCTGTGTAGGGCTCTGTGCTGAGCAAAGACTCTCTTGAGATTCTCTCCCTCTCCCTCTGCCCCACCCCATGCTCATGTTCTCGCTCTTGCTCTCAAGTAAATAAATAAAATCTAAAAAAAAAAAAAAAAAAAAGACTGGGAAAAACACAAAACGTATTTTCTAAAGGTCTTATATGCACACCGTATAAAGAACCCCAATAAATAAATAATAAAAAAAGATCATCAACCCTATTAAAAAGAGGGCAAAAAATTTAAAAAGATACTTTACAAAAGAATACATGGAATAGGTGATAGAGGCGCGACATTGTGCGCACGATGGTAGGAATTCCAAGCGCTGAGCTCATTGCCACTTTCGCTGGTTGTGAAATGAGTTCCTTGAGTATATGCAACACTGTGTAGAATATTATGATGGTGAATACGGCTTCTGTGAGCCCATGGATAGTGGTTTGGGCAAAAGCATCACAAACGGGGAAGGCAAACATCCCCCTGCGGAGTGAGTATTCCACTGCGAGCTGAGCACTTCCCTTTTCCCAATGGAGGCAGTTCAGTGGAATCAACTTCAGGTGCCATCAGGTACCCGACTAAGGTCCCCGGGGATGGAGCCCCCAGTGGCTTAATGTTGTCTTTACCATTGACCAATCGGGTACCCTTTGTGGCTAGATTGAGATCAGCCTTGGAAATACATCTTTTTGATCCTATGTATAACTTTCATCCTGCTGCCATAATCCATGGTCCCTGTACCTACTGGGTAGACAGAGGGGCTGTGAGAAAAAGGCCGGGAAGTCTACAGAACGGGTTACCTCTTTCACCTGATTGTTGGGCTTACTCTGCTGTTTGTTGAACACTCACATGGGGTACGAAAGCCTTTACAATCTGTGTTTGCTCAGGAAAATCTATCAAATACCTCTTTTCCAGACCTCCTTACCACCCTTTTCCTAGTTGTCTTCTTTCTGAGTCCTTGGCCATCCAGGCAAACTGTTAACCACCACCCACAAATCCACGTAGATCTGAACCTCTGGCCTCTCCGTCCAGGAAAGTTGAACTACTGCTCGGAGTTCTGTTTGTTGGGAGGATCTTCCTTCATCATCGTCCTTCACGTGAAATGCCGCAGACGTCTACGCTCAACCAATGAGAGCATGTTGTTAGAAGACAGCTCTCTCGGGTCTCTTGCATTTCTGTACATCTTGAGAGCAGAGGCTTCGATGGCCTTGGCTTTAGACTATCTTTTAAAGTATTTTTGTGTAGGAAACAACCATGCCAGGTAGAGATACTGTCTCTCTCCAAAGCAGAGGTCATGCTTGTTTACTGTCTGTCAATAACGGTGAAGGTTCTGAGGTTTTATTTACTTAAAAGCTGGCAAGCTCACCTGCCACAGTTTCATGTAAAGCAGAGATGCTGCTGTGCCAAGCCAACTACATTGTGAACATACCATTTCCACCGTAATTAGTCACTAAGTCCAGGTTAACTTACCCCTAAATGGGAATATCAGGCTTGAGGGCCACAAGATCTCCACAGATCAGGCTTTGGGTTTTAGCAAGAGGCCAGTAGTGAGCTAATAACTACTTTTCAAAAAGGATGTATGGAAGCCAAGTCAGGGAGGCAATGAGTCCAAAATCCCAAGAAATGTCTCCAAGTGGAGGCTGCCTCCCTTTAGCAGGTGGTAAAATCATCAGTCACAACTTGTAGCTTAGAGGGATCATTAGGGGCCCCAAAGGTAAAGAGCATGCCACAGCTTGCTGGACAACTTCCTCCGTAGTCTGTTGGTTTGGCTGCCACTCAAGGCATGCTGATTTGGGGGTTGGCAGATCTGAAGGCCTAAGCAGAACGCCCACGGGAGACACATATTATCCCAACGCCTCAAGAATCCAATACTGTGCCGGGCTTCCTTTTGGTGCTGGAGAAACTGAAGATACAATAGTTTTCCCTTGACTGCCAGAGGGAATGAGCATTGTGAATTCGCCCACGGAGTTCCAAGAAACAACTTGGCAAGCAGGACCCTGGATTTTGTTGGGGTTTATGAATTACTCCAGCTGGTCGAGGTGTAATAACATCAGAATTAAGGTAGCTTCAACGGAGTCTTTCCAGCAAACATCAAGGTTAGAGGCACTCGCCCTAAATCCTGGCCCCTGATTGGTGGCAAGAAGCAGGGGCTTTTGTCCCACTAGCACTTCTCTACATGTGACTCTTACTGAGTCACAGAATCTGTTCTGGCATTTATGGGACACATCAACACAGCAATTGCTATTATACATTGAGATGCGGAAACAAGAGCAAGCGTGCATTGAATTAGCCCCAGAGCACCGTTCACAGCATTCTTTCCCTTCCCAGGGCTTTCCTGTAGACTTGGATGGTTGCACGTGGCCTGCAGTTCCTTTTGGAAATGGAGTCTTTAGCCCTATCGCTACCCTTTCTCTTAAACTACTTGAGACTGGGGAGAGGGAGGAGAGAGAGAGAGAGCAGCTCCTTTCCAGGAAGGAAGGGAGACGTATTTTCTGTTTTGTGCAGACTGAAACTTGCTTATATGCAACCAAATTAACTGCTAATGACCGGAGAGCTGATGTAGTTGGCGCTTGGACTGTGGGCATATATGCTGATTGTGTCAGGTGGAAGGAAACTGTGTCTGATGGCTTTTGCTAAGAGGTACAGGGAAAAAAGAACATCTGCCAGATCAATAACTATAGACCAGTTGCCAGATGCGTTGATCTGCCGTAGAACAGTGGTTATCAGTGGGGGTGGTTTGGGGGGGCATTTGCCACCCCGAGGATACTGGCAATGTCTGGAGACATTTTTGGTCATTGCAACTGGAGTGAGAGGTGCTGCTGGCATCTAGTGGGTGAGGCACAAAGATGTTGTGAAGCATCCTGTGGGGCACAGGACAGAGCCCACATCAAAGAATTATCCGGTTTAACGTGACAACAGTGCCAAGCTTGAGAAATCCTGACGTGGAGCAAAACTGGAGCAAGAGAAGAGCTGCAGTTGGAATTACTGCCTGGTTAAATTGATAATGATCCACTGTCATCTTCCAAGATCCAGCTGTCTTTTGAACAGGCCAAATGGGTGAACTGAATGAGAATATGGTTATAATGACCCCCCTTGAAACTTTCAAGTCCTCGATGGTAGCTCACATCTACGCAATGCCTCCAGAGATGTCTTATTCCTTCTGATTTATTATTTAAGTAGATAAAGGAAATTCCAGATGCTTTCCCTTGGCCCTCCCTTCAAGAATAGTCATCACTCCAGAGATCAAAGAACCCAAATGGGAATTTTGTCAGTTTTTGAATGTACCCATTCCAATTTACTATGCAAACTGGGGAAATAACAACAGAATGGACTCAGGAACCCACTGGACAATTTGTTAAATCTAACCTTTTATATTAAAGAGCTGGAATACTAGGATGGGTTTGTGACGTAGATCTGTTTGTGGATCCCCTAAGTGTGTCACCTGGGGGGTCCAGAGGACATTCCTTTTAACGAGGCTGAGAGAAATAGATTCCTAAGGAAAGCCTGGACATTCTCGAAAATCTCTGTGGTTTCTGTTTATGTAGGTCAAAAATGACAGCCAAAAGAGCAGTTCTCAAACTAGGCTCTTAAATTCAGTGGGGATTAAGGAGTTCTGGGGAAAATCTCTGAAACTGACACTAGTCCAAACTACATAATTTATCTAACCTCCATAAGCTGCCACTTGGACTGATGAAGAAGTAACTTTGAAAATAGATATTCAGAAAAATATACTTTGTGTTGTGCTTTTGTTGCCAAAACTGACATGTAAGCGTCACTTACAGACTCTCATACTTGCACACTTAAAAATGAAAAAAAAAATCAACTATTTAAAAATCATCCCAGTAATTCTAGGGAGTTTTAAAACCACTTGATTAAAAAAAATAAGTTTTTTGGAGTGCCTGGGTGGCCCAGTGGGTTAAGCGTCCCACTCTTGATTTTGGCTCAGGTCATGATCTCAGGGTCCTGGGATCAAGCCCCACATGGGGGTCTCCACTCAGTGGCTAGTCTGCGAGATAATTCTCTCTTTCTCTCTGCCCCTCCCTGCTCCTGCTCACTTGTGCTTTCTCTCTCACTTAAAAAGTGACTATTTGCATTATTTACTATTTTGTGATTTGTTGTCGCAGATAAACTGAAAAACATCAGACAATAACTGCCTCGCAAAGTATAGCAGAATTTTCTAACAATGCTTACCTGAGATTTGGGTCCCAAATTGTGTCTCTTCCTTATGAAGTATATTTTGTGATATATCAATCTTTAAAACTAAGTAACATCATGGACTAAGTTTAGAACAGGTCCTTTGAATTAGTGTATCACCAGCACTAAGATGACATTTTCTGAAAATCACATTAGTTTCATAGAAAATATAAAAAACCCAAATATTTCTAGTTTTTGTGTTATAAGTGACACAACATGTAAATATAATTGTAAGTGTATATATCTTTATAAATGGATAGCTATAAATTCATGTTGAATGTTTGGAGGTAGATGGATTAGTTTCCCAGGACATCAATATGTGTCTCCATCATCACATGACATTCTAGTCACATGTGTCTGAGTCTCTTCCCTTCTTCTTAAAACAAGTCAACCATATTGGATTAAGGGCCCACCATACTCCAATATGACCTCGCCTTAACATAACTAATTACATCTGCAATGACTCTATTTCCAAAGAAGATCACATTATGGGGTACAGAAGTTAGGACTTCAACCTACCTTCTGGGGATAGATTCAACCGATGGGAGTGTGCATGGTCAGAACGTTTGGAACCCCCTGTCCTAGATCTTATTTCTAAGACTGTTCCATCTCTGAAAGTTCTGTTGTAAATATTCTTCTGTCTTATTTCCTCCCACTTGTTACTTATTCTGGTGCTCCAGTCATCAAAATATTCAACATCATCGAGAGTTTCAGTTCGTACACCTGTCAAGTTTTCATGACCCATCGGGATCTTTATAGTTTTTACTTCTCTCCTTATTCAGCATACTCTAAAATTAAACTACAGGGTCCCCCAAAGTTCTTTCTTCCCTCTTCCTTTAACAAGCTCATATAATAAACTTAAACCCATTTAACCCTACCATCCTTGTATTTGAGTAGGTAAATATTGAGAACAATATAACAAGATCACATTTAATAGACATGCTTCAAATTATTTTTTAAGATTTATTTATTTATTATTTTTAAGATGTATTATTATTATTTATAATAATATTATTGTTTATTTTCAAAGATTTATTTATTATTAAGATTTATTTATTATTTGTTATTTAAGATGTATTTATTAAATACGATTTATTATTTTAAGCAGAGGGAGAGAGAATCTGAAGCAGACTCTGCACTAAGCGTGGAGTCCCAGGGACTCCATCTCACAGTCTTGAGATCATGAGATCATGACCTGGGCCAAAACCAAGAGTCGGATGCTTAACCAAATGCACCACCCACCTTCCCCAACATACTTCAAGATATTGACAGCAGATCTCAAATGGGCATATCAGACAATCCTGACTTAGTCAATTTTCTCTCACACATTCTGAGACAATTTTAAGCCTTCTCCTTTTTTCCTGGAACCTCTGCCATTTCCTCTACTCTCATCTGATAATTATGCTTTTTATTTCACTGATAAAAATCTTCATGTTTGCAACACATTCACCCAAATATCTGTCTCTGCAGCCACGTATGCCAACCCCCCACCTGTTTGGATGAGTGAATTCTCAGTGCTATTATCAAAAACCAACTCGTGCAGAGGATCCTCTTCCTTTTCACAATCATACCTTTTTCCATCTTCCTCATCAATTTTACCTTCTCTACTGTGTCATTTCTATCAACATGTAAACATCATAAATTGTGCAGTGACCTACATGTCCCTTTATTTAGGGTCCCATTTTTCTAGGTCCAATAATAGGAAAGAGCTTCAAAATTATCATGTAAGCTTTCGGTCTCCACTTCTGCAGATTTCATTCTTTTTACTTATTTTCACTCAATCAGGCTTTCTTCTCCAAACCTTTGCCAAGAAAGCTCTTTTCGAGGACATCACTAATTCACACTCTGCTATACCACAAAAATGATTCAACCTTATTGAGCACTTCAATCCACAAAAATCTCACTTTTTTTCATTACCCATCAGGACCTTGATGGTTTTAGCTCACTCCTTACTCAACATTGTCTAAAATTATAACCAAGCTCTTGCAAAAACTCCTTTCTCCTTCTCTCCCATAAATACATTCAGGTAACAGAACGCAAACCTATTCACCATTGCTGTCCTCTTATTTGGCATTTGAATCTGAGTAGGTAAATATTGATGAAAAAAATGACAAAACCACATTTACTGGATAGCTTCAAATTTGTGCACACAATTATCAAATGGGAATTGCGTTAAACTTCCTGTACTTACCATATTTAAAAATCCGTATTAGACATTGTTGACCTCTCCCGCCTTGAAACACATTCTTCTCCAAGCATATCCTCAGACTCATATATTCAATTGTTTACTCAGTCTCCCTGCTTGATAATAAAAGATACCTCAAACTTAATTTCTCAAAAAAAAAAAAAAAAGAAAAAAGAATGCCATTATTTCCATTCCCACTCAAATCTTCCTATGCCCTTATCCTTGCCCATATTAATAAATAGCACCACTATCAACCTGGTTGTTTTAGTCTTACATCCTTGGTTCTTCTCTTTCTCAAATATCCCATAATCTCAGTAAGTTATTTTGCTCCATCTCTAGAACATATTTGAAATCTGGTCCCCTCTCATATTTCTCCTGCTCTAGTCTAATAAAGCATTATCTGTCACCAGGACAACTGCAGTAGCCTCTATGCATGAGCACTGAAGGCAGGGAAACAGGAAATGATAAAGACTGTTATTGACTGTTGTCAGGTTCGCTTACCCATGCTCTTTCCAGTACTGCCTGCATATCATCTGTAATACCTTGTCAAATGCAGAATCATATGACCTAAGACAGTTGGGAGAAACTTTAACGATAACTTGAACTATGGCCCGGTCTCTCAGGTTATGTTGCCAAGCTCAGAGCATTGAAGAGATGCTCTCAGGGCCACAGGGCTAAGTGGACCGAGTGCTCAACTGGAAACCGCCTATCAGAACTCTCAGTTAAGTCCTCTTTCTAGTGTTTCAAAGAGCGATGTTTCCCCGTATGTGTGTGTGTGTGTGGCCTCATGATCATGCTCTATTCCTTTCCTAACTACCCTAGGCTAATTGTTAGGGCTCTCTGGTTGTGTTTTGGGCATAAAAATGGCGTAAGAAGAAAGACAAGCACTTCATGTATGAATTAACATGAACATTCCTGGTCAGTTTCATTTTCTCCTGTCAAGGTCCTCAGAGGCACCCTCTGAGCTCTTAGAGTCCGCACAAATAAAAACATTCTTACCACGCAGGACGCCTCCGGCCTTCCTTACTCAGGGAATTGAGTTCCAAATGGCCCAAGAACCCTTCCTTT
This sequence comes from Vulpes lagopus, assembly GCF_018345385.1. NCBI lineage: Eukaryota > Metazoa > Chordata > Mammalia > Carnivora > Canidae > Vulpes > Vulpes lagopus. The sequence continues at coordinate 464,517 of NC_054826.1, read as the reverse complement.
AGTAATTTGAGGACACTCCAGCAATGGCAGGCTGTATGTTCTAAAAGCCTTGCGTTTGGGCCCTTTGAGCTAACTCTGGGCCCCTTTCTTATTTGTGTGAAGTTTCTGACTGTCTGCTTATCCTATCCCAACATATGGGCTGAATTACACCTTCCTTTAGATATGTAATTTAAATCACCTTTCCTGCCTAGCAGCCTGTCAGGATTCGGCCACCTGTAGGGGCCTAAAGAGATTACATGTTGAAAATACTGAGCTCTATGCCAATCCCAACTTCTGCTCTGGAGCCTGAGGCTAGGTAATTCCACAACTCAACATTTCAACAAACATTTATTGACTATTTGAAAAGTACTATGTAAGGTACTCTGGGGGATACAGAGATGAATTTTTACCCACATCCTCCAGAGGTTCACCATCTGGAGAGCATATATGAGTTTGACACCACATGAGCCTGGCTGCGATACCAGCCGTGGTAGAAGCACAATTTAAGGGATGGGATTTGGATGAGGTCCTGAAAGACCCATGGTTTGTCAAATGCGATAATGGGATCAGGACAGCTGCAGGGTGAGTTAGGACAATGGAAGGACTACCAATGTCATTTAGGGTTTGCATGTGCTTACGGGGTTGTGAGGCTGGAAAAGATGCGAGGGAACAAATCACAAAGTGCTCTGAACTTCGGCATTTCGATTGTGGCTCGTGTTCTGATTGTAGTTATGACTCATACAAGTTCTGAGCAGGAGGATGATACCACGAGTCCTGTATTTTAAGAAGATAGGGTGCATGTAGGGCATAATTTAAAGTAGAGAAAGCCTGGCGATAAGATGCTAACAAGTCGGTAGACAAAGATCTGTTGTCGTTTGCCTTCAGCACAACACCACATGCTCATGACCTCTTCCTTGGAAGCAGTTCCTCGGGTTCCTTTGGGGGAACAATGACTCCCCACAAGTAGCGCTGGCTCCACTTTTGCTTCCAGGGGTGGGCGTGCAGCTTCGGGGGCTTTAGTCGAAACAGTGTGTTCCCCTAACCGAAGTGCTTGGTTTCATAATGAGTGTTGTGGGGTTTCCAAAAGAGAAACGGAAGATTATTCATGTTGGGGTTGCATTTGGAAGTTAGAATCGACTGCCACAGTTCAGGCCAATGATCACTTATTTAGTAAATAAAGGCAGCTAATGGCCACGTGAAAAGGAGGACCTGGGAGTGGAGCTGAAACTGTGACGGAGCAAGAGAACATGGAAACTGGCCCTGGAGTAAACCCTCCTTAAAGCTATTTCTACTCTAAGACTTTTGTTAATGACTCATAACTGACAAAATAGGATCCCATGAACCCTCCCCCCCCGCCCGAAGGCTCAGGGATCTAGCTTCAAACAAGGATCCCCTTGTATTAGCTATTGCCACAGTCATTCTGTGTAACAAAAGTCCCAAGATTCAAGGGCTTAAAATAATAATTATTTATTCTTACTCACGTGCCTGTGAGCTGGCTGGAGGAGAGTGGAAATAGACCGAGATCTGGGTGTTTGGCTTCCTGAACTCCTCACTGTAGATTTGACTCAAGTCTGCTCCATATTTGTTTTTACTGGAGTCTGTAATCAGGCACTAGCCAGAAGGGACAGGTTTTCGCAACGATGGTGTAAATGTAAGCTGACGGGCCCGAACATGTGAGTGCAGTTCAAGCCTCCTCTGCTGTCACCGCTGCTAAGTTCCTTTAGACCAAGAGCAAGCCACATGGCTGAGCTCGAAGTCATGGTTTAGGGAAGCACACTCCACCTACATGAGGTTAGAGCAAAACTCACAGAGCCAACTCCAAAATCAAGAGAAGAGGTAGGTATACTGGGGATAAGAATGTGAAAAGGGGAGTGTTTTTTTAACAAAAATATATCCTGACATTACTATCCTCACTGAGCAGATAAGAATTTATTAAGGACTAGAACATAGCTCAGAGGATGGAGAGAAAGTCCTTCCAGAAGTCAGCACAGAACAAGACCATCCAAGCTACTACTGCTTCAGTCCTGATGACAAAATAATGTCCTTGAGTGGGGATATCAAAGCTCAAGTACTGTGGGATGTGCAACCAAGTGCTGATGTCTGTTAGGAGATCAGAAATAGTGAGCTCTAATTTGTACATTGAGAAAGATGGGAACCAGGGACCGAAACTTGTAGGAACATGGCATCTAAGCACAGGTGGAGAAGCCAATCAAGAAGGGAGAGAAACAGTGGAGGTGCCTGATGTCACCTTAAGAATCTGACTTCTAATTTTGCCAGTTAAGAATCTGGCTTCTAATTTTGGCTCAGGTCTTGACCTCAGGGTCATAAGTTTGAGCCCCACGTTGGGCTCCCTGCAAAACAGACGGTCTGTTTGAGATTCTCTCCCTCTGTCCCTCCCCCTGTTTGTGTGTGCTCTCTTTCTCTCTTTCCCCCTCTAAAATAAACATGTAAAATCTAAAAAAAAAAAAAAGAAAGAAAGAAAGAAAGAAAAGAAAAGAAAAGAAAAGAAAAGAAAAGAAAAGAAAGAAAGAAAAAAAGAAGAAGAGAGAGAAACAGTGACTAAAGGAAAACAACACAACGACACACAGAGGAAGGCACTGATGGAAATAAAAACAACTTTGAGATATTCAAAGTAATTATTGTAGGTCCAAGTGTTAAAGACTTTTGAAGATCTAAAAAAGAGTAAGAACCTCAGGCAATGACATCCTCGGTATTAGTGACATCTTAGTATCTTACAAGGTCACTAATGCCCTTTAAGAGTACACCTATGTAGCAAATTTGGGTTCAGAAATCATATTACAAAGCATAGGAGTGAAAATTGAAGTAGAGGAAGAGATACGCATTGGTACTATTTTAGAGCATTTTCTCTAGACGTTGTTCTCCTCTCTTACAAATAATTGTTTTGCTTTTAAAAATTATACTATAAATATGCTTATGTCACTAAAAATTCTTTGAAAATACTATTTTGCAGCTCAGTGGTTCAGTTGGTTGATCATCGGAATCTTGATTTCAGCTCAGGTCATGATCTCAGGGTTGTGAGATCAAGCCCGATATGGGGTTACGCATCGAGCTGTCTCTCTCTCCCCTGCCCTTTCCCTCATCACTCGGGTGTACTCTCTCTCTCTCTATCTCTACAAAGAAAATACTATTTTGGTTTCAGATATTGTATCTCTTTATATGTGTGTAAAGAAACCTCATTGCAATATTTCCATATGCAATATTAGATTTTCTCTGTCCCATTAATGTATAAAATACTATAGCATATTATTAATAATAATAATGGTATTTCTATTATTTCTTTAGCAAATATCTCTGAAAAATAAATTATTTGATCCAAGTTTATGAATTTGTGAAAGACTCAACATATATCCATATTCAACAGATATTGTAAAATTTCTGAGTGAATTTAAACTCCTACCCAGAGAAGATGGCAAGCATCACCCTTATTAGTTCTGTGCATTTTCAACCTCAAATTTTGGATTATTTGACATGTAAAAATCAAACTTATTTTTTTAATCCATTTTGATTACATTTAAAAAGATTTTTATATATTTATTGGTTGAATAATTCATTGGCTTTTAAATTTATTTTTTGCGGCCTGTGTTTTTTTATCCATTTTTTCCACTGAAGAGTAAGGAAATGTCTTTCCATGATTCCTAAGATAAACTGTATAAATATTAAAGATATTCACTTGTATTTTTTACACATCTCTGATCCAGGGTATCCGCCTGTATCAGGCAATTCCCACATTCATTAGCTCACAGTATTGTTTCCTGTGTACAGTCTTAGGCTGTGTCCTGCTGAGCTCAGCTGTGACTGGCTGGACTAGTTCTAGGCTGCAAGTTGGACTCCAACATCCTCCGCTTGTCTCTGCAATCTCCTTTGACCCTTAGCAACACGAGACATCTTCTCATGACAGATGAGAGGAATGCAAAAGACAAAGGCAACCAATGGAAGCACATTTAAAGACCTTTGTCACGTCCCTACAAACCTTTGGCTAAGCGTACTGATTAGCTGTTGCTGCAATACTGCTGCATAACAAATAACCCCACACTCAGTGGCTTACCTCTTCCTTGTATGTAGGCCTGTTGGTAAGTTATGATGCTGATGCTGTTCATTTCACATCTGTTAGCACCCTGTCTGCAAAGTAACATTATAACCAAACTCAACATTAATGAGGCAAGGAGATATGCTCTCTCTACTCTAATGAGAGTCGCATGGCAAAGTGTATGGATATTTAATTCTGTAATGAGAAGGGGATGCAAAATTGGGAAGATCTGATCTGCCACATTAAGATTTTTGAATTTGTTTTGGGGGTTTCAATTCTTCAGTGTTAGTATTTTAACAAAGTCACTCTATTATCATTTCTTTTATGAATTCCTTCATAAGACTTATGCATGAATACTTTTTAAATGAGATGTTTTTCCTAATATTCCAAAAATGAAGATTATAGATTTGATTTCTCTTTAAAGTAATATTCATTAAATAGAGAAGCACATAGAAATTTCCAAGTTGGTGGATATTTTTACTAATTTCTGGTTAATTCAGTCAAAGTATATACTAAAGAGTCAGAGTCAGAGTACATAGCACATATAGTTTATGCCTAGTGGAATTAGTTCCTATTAAGATTTTATTTGTAGAGTATTATATGAAAAAGAACTTAATTACACATATTTTAGTAAAATAAGTAGTTCCTATAGGATAAAATGCTAGATCTATGGTTATCTCTTTCACTTTTTAAATAGCATTATTCAAGTCTCATATTCATTTGATCCCCTTGTACATCTCTAGAAAAATTTTTGTTTTTATCAATGTTTTTATCCATCCATGAATCGATGCTAAGTGAGATAAATCAGAGAAAGACAAATACCATATGATTTTACTTATATCTGAAAATAAAACATAAAAAATGAAAAAAAAATTAAACCAAACAAGTAGACTTATAAATACAGAGAACCAGAAGGGTGGAGAAATGGACAAAATAAGTGAAGATGATTAAGAGGCATAAACTTCCAATTATAAAATAAATAAGTTGTGAGGGTGTAAAGTACAGTATAGGAACTATACTCAACAAGATTGTAATAATTTTGTGTGGTGCAGGTGGTGACTTCACTTACCATGGTGAGAATTTCCAATGTATGGAATTGTCTAATCACCATGTTACACACTTGAAACTAGTGTAACATTGTAGGTCAACTCTAGATAAACTAGAAATAAACGCACTGAGAAAGAAAGAAAGAAAGAAAGAAAGAAAGAAAGAAAGAAAGAAAGAAAGAAAGAAAGAAAGAAAGAAAGAAAGAAGACAGAATCCCTTTACTGCATGGAGCTTTCTTCATTCTATACAAAATTAAAAAGGAGTAAAGGAATCACTTTCATGTGTAACCAGAGAACGTATCTCGGAAGAGATGACATTTATGTTGAATTAACCAGTCAAGCTAAACCCAGTGGCCTCTGTGATGTTTCATTACAGTTAGAAATTGTACTGATTGAATGGCAGGATTTATAGTTATGGCCAGTTTCCAGGATATGGTGGTGGAGAGAAATGGTGACATCCAAAGGGTCCTGGCTAGAAAGAGGTGAATGGGAATGTATGGGCAAGGACTGGTAGAAAATAGGACTACTTAAAGCACTAAAACATCCCATTCCCAACACTAATCTATAGATTTTAACTTTTAAACATTTCTACATGGATTGGGCCACAGAGGTAGATGACTCTGAGATCTTTTCCAAGCCTAAAATTCTATGTAATAAAAAGAAATGGTACATGGATCAGAGGAAACAATGAGGACCAGTCTTCAGCATTTTATAATTCACACTGTACAACGTGGATTGCGTGTCCACGTTGCGTATCAATGTAAAACTGCACATTTATTCCCATCTAACATCTTTCATTCATGTGGATCAATTTGAAATTTCTAATAATATCATGGGACCAATATGATTATCTCCATGTTGCTGATGAGAAAATTAAGGCTCAGAAAAACAAGTAACTTAGTCGAAATTTGCTTCTGTGTGCACTCCTCCTCCCACAGTACCACACCGCCATCTGATGCCACCAGCTCAGGTGACATCAGGTGAGCCATGTCACCTGTGGGCTCTTGATTGGTCTGATTCATATAGTTAAGCAAATAAATAAGCAAATAAAACCCACTGAATTACCTTACACTTATTGCTTGACAAAGGAAATAAATTCAAACTTTTGCGACCAACATTTCCCTAGGAACTAAGCTAATGAAAATATGGATGCCTTTAAAAAAATTTTTAAGTTCAATTAGCCAACATGTAAGTACATCATTAGCTTCAGATGTAGTGTTGGGTAATTTATCAGTTGTGTTTAACACACCCAGTGCTCATCACATCACAGCCCTCCTTATCGCCCATCACCCAGGTACCCCACCCCCCACCCCCTCCCCTCCAGCAACCCTCGGTTTGTTTCCCAGAGTTAAGAGTCTCTCATGGATTTTCTTCCTCTGATTTCTTCACATTCAGTCTTCCCTCCCTTCCCCTATGATCCTCTATGCTGTTTCTTATATTCCCCGTATGAGTGAAACCATATGGTAATTGTCCTTCTCTGATTGACTTACTTCACGCAGCATAGTACCCTCCAGTTCCATCCATGTCTACGTGAACGGTGGGTATCCATCCTCTCTGATGGCTGAGTAATACTCCATTGTATACATAGACCACATCTTCTTTATCCATTCATCTGGGGACACAAATGACAGTAGCTTTAAACTGCAGATTCGCAAAACATGCAAAAAATGTATCAAATGGCTTGATTCTCAATTTGTCATTTTCACAGGCTGAACACATAATTACTTAGTTTTTACTCAATACAAACACTTGTTGAGGAGTCTAAGAATTCACCTTTAATGATTTATGGAGTTATTTATAGAGTGGTATCTGGAAAATTACTTGCTAGATATCAGGTTTATTATGTGAGCAATTGCAGAAGTTGATTGACCCTCTCATGATGGAATTTTCTAGCATGTATTTATAGTGTCTGTGGTTAAAGAATACTTTATGCTTTCAACATCGTAGGTAGTAGAGGAAGTTTCCATGATTCTTCAATTATAGGTGCTCAGTGCAAGTTCTCATGACCCATAGGCCCACCCAGCTCGCACTGGCAGCAGTATGGGCACCTGAAGGAATTTGTTAACTAGTTGAAATTTAGAATCACAAAGTAGAACATTGCATTAGGAGATCTCAGTCCGTGGCAATATTACTCCTCTTTCATGTGGGAAATCTGATGCCAAAAGCAGAAACTAAAAGTAAAAAACCGCCACTTTCTCTCACAAAATCAAAAGGACAATTTAACTAGTCTATACTGCTTGCAAAGATGCCCCAGACAAAATCTTCAAATGGTGCATTAACTTTGGCAGTCAGCATCTCTAGTTCAAATTAAGTGTCTGTGTGGGGCAATCCTATTCATATGTTGAAATGTTTTCTAAACATGAAGTGTGATTATATTAATTGGACATTTTCTCAGCAATATGTTTAGCATACATACAAGTGAGAGAATTTTTAAGTCAGTTCATGTAAGTTATATCACTAATAACATTTTCCCAGCACTTAGCATATCTGGAGAGTATCAGTTCCAACATACCTTGCCTCCTGAAATAATAAATAAAGCTCCCCCCATTGTAGTGATGCTGTGCTAACCAAACATTTTGACTCCTTTTTGTTTATATTGCATTAGATTTCCTTTCTTACAGTTAGGGATATTTTTTTCTTTCCTCTTCCAGTGGCCCAGCCTTGGTTGCAGAACTTGTTTGAATCGTTTGTCTTTCTACTCCCAAATTTTCAACTTCCTGAATTAAAGTTACATTAAAAAAATTCTCAGAAAAACACGTCCCTCTCAGATACTTCCTCTTGCACACAAAGATGAGACTGTCTTTGCCTCGTCCTTGATTTACACGGAGGGAACAAGAAGAGGTTAGACCAAAGGTACCATCTGTTGGAGTTCCCTTTATGCTGTTTCATGGTAGTGTGTGTTCTTTCATAGGGCAGGACATCATTGGTGATAGGTCATTGACTTTAATAGTACACATATCTGGTATCCAGATTGGAAACAGACGCAAACTAGACATGTAAATATTAAATAATCCATATACATGTCATAAGATGTCTTAAAAGGTGGATATGCAAGAACTCCACTTCTGTGCCCTTGGCTGTGGAATGAATCTTTGTGTCCCCTCAAAATTAATATGTTGAAGTCCCACCTCCAACGTGATGGTGTTAGGAGGAGAGGCCCGGGAGGTGAGTAGGTGATGAGGTTGGAGCCCTCATGAATGGGTTAGGTGCCCTCAGAAAGAGGTTCCAGAGAGATCCCTAGCCCCCTTCTACCAGGTGAGGATACAATGAGAAGTCTGCAACCTAGCAGAGGGCCTTCAGTGGATCACGCTGACACCCTGGTTGCAAGCTTCTGGCCTCTGGAACTGTGAGAAATCAATGTCTGTTGTTGAGAGGCCACCGGTTTGTGGTGGTCTACAAAACACTACTAGACAAAGACTAGTATCTTCCCAGGATGGGCATGTCACCAGTATTTCTTGGCACCTCCTCAGGCACGCTGCAGAGACTGAATCCCAGATGAGTGCAACTTGGAGGGGTTCCTTCTTACACAGACACCCAAGATGGAGGCTCAGTCTCAGGCCCTGCATTCTGAGAATACTGAGACCCTCATTCTCTCACCTCAGTTCATTCCTAGGGTGAGGGTCCAATGCTTGGGGAGACAAGCCAGGAACCCTGGAGGCTCTTCCACTCACCCAGTGCCTTACTCTCCATGCAGGACTCTGAGAGAAGAGAGCAACCATCCCTGCCCTCAGATCAGAAGCCCTGGCTCAGGAATCTTGCCCAAAGGGAGGAACAACCATAGAGCAGAAAGTTCCAAAAATGTCTCCAAATGGACTGACCTTTTTTTGGAACAGAGTATGAGAAAGTTCGAGCCTAAGAATGCCCTCAAAAGCAGTGGTGATTTTGGTGCTAACCAATGAAGAGGAGGCTGGTAACTTCATCAAAGTTACAAGTTAAGCCACAGGCCAGTTAGTTCATCAGTGAGAAGCAGGCAAGGAGGCAGCTAAGAAGAGCACTCTTAGGGTCAGACAGAAATTCGAAAAACTATCTCCTCAGAGGAGCCCAGATTTAATTGGATCAGTCTGTGGAGCAATGTATTCTCCGGGGCATTGCCAAACACAAAAGGGAATTTAGTAGAGCTTACAGCTGGGTGCAATCAGGGCAAGGGCGAGTCAGTGAGAGCCTGGAGAGAAGCACTGTCCTCGCAGGGTGTGTGTGTGCCCCAAGGCCGCATTCGGAGCAGCAGCATCAGAAGCTCCCACTGCAGAGTAAATAGAATTAACTAGAATAGTCCAGCCAGTCACTAAACAAATGTTAGTTCTCATGGTTTTCAGTAGATTCTGTTGGGATTTTTTAAATATAAAAGCTACGCCTTCTACAAAGAGAGAGTTTTTACTTGTTTGTACGTAGATAGGCACAAAGCAGAGAAGCGCGCAGTTGTCTCAATTAGGAGGAAAGAAAACACTTGCCAGAATGCAATATTCATTCATAGTAAAGACTCAGCAACATAGAGATAGAAAGGAAGTTCTACAACCTGGTGAAGATGTCTATGAAACCTACAGTGTACACCATACTTAATGGGAAAATATCAAACTTTTACCCCTATGATGAGGAACAAAGCCACTACAATATAACAACAACAACAAAGGTACAAATGAGAAAAGAAAAAGTGAAACCATTTTTATGTTTATTCACAGGTGACCTTCTGGCTTATGCGAAAATCCCAAAGGACCTCACATTTCAACTACTGGAAATAAAACTCAGCGAGGCTATAGAATAGAAGGTTAATATACAAATGTTAACTGTTGTTCCATATACTAGCAAAAAATATAATTAGAAAATTAATTTTAAAGTGCCATTTAAAGGAGCACCACGAAGGTTCTCCAGGAGCCCTAGATGGAATGCACAGATTCCACAAAAGGTTTTTTGTAGGAGTAGCAAGATGCTACTGTCTCTTAAGCTGCAGAAGCAGGTGGGGTGCGGGAGGCAGGTGGTGACATCTGCCGGGGCACACCCAGCAGGGAGCATTTACCCCTAGAGTAGTCTCTGGGGGTCACATGCGTGGAGGGCTTCTTGAACCCCCGCTCCCAGTCGGGCACTGTTAAGGGACTCAGACTGCTCAGAAGTCATAAAAGACTGGAAATTGCAAAGGCTGTGCCTTCTTTGAGTTTGAGTCTGAAGATGGTGCCAAGATAGTGGCTGAAACAACCAACAACTACCTATTTGGCAAAGGAATCTTGAAATGCCAGTTTACATCATCCAAAAATAAATACCCAAAAACATTTTTAAAGCCTGAGACGTCCTATTTTCAAAGGCATCATATAGTATCAGTGGAATGGAACAAGGAGGAGATACTTAAATAAGAGCTGAGAATGGAGAAAGAATTCTAAAACAAAGAAAAATTAGGAAGAAAATAGCTCAGTAGGCATCGGTTGTAATTTTGTTTCATTAATTATATGGGGGGAAATGTCAGCAGACATCATCAGGACTCTGTGATTTCCAGGTTTCATCAAAGAAGAAAAGAGGTTTTAGGAGCTCCACTCCTCCTAAGATGACCATGCATAGCCAGAGCCCGAGAGCAGTGCTGGAGAAGTGAGAATCCCTGAGGAGCGGATGAGATACCTTTCAAACCGCCCACATCTGCTGTAAGAAAAGGAATACCAGAGGCTCAACACCTACACATGGACGAGAATGAAAGACAAAGGCATCCCTATTTGTGGATGCATATTCTGAATATATTGCATAGAACGGTTCTTCTGAAAATGTAGTGGTTTTACTATTAGGACTGACTCTTTATATTTGCTAAGTGCAGTGACACAAGACCATTGGCGAGATTTTGGGAATAGAAATATGTTTTCGTTTTGGGTAGTCAATAAGGGAAGCAATGGATAATTTCTCTTTTGCCCCCTACCCCACGCTGAAATGCGAGGATGCCCACCAGCTCACCATGGCGAGGCTGCACTGGTCTCGTCCAGCTTCTTTTGAAGATTTCAGAGCTGTCCTTAGCTGCTCTACCTGGACAGGAAAGTCACGCGTCACCATAAGTACTACGCTGCAGCCTCTGCTGTCCCCACCCATCCTGCTTGGCCGCCCTCTGCCACACGTGAGCCCCGCTCTGCGATATACATTTAACCGTTAAGGGTACTTAAGAGTTCAACACTGAGGGCTAATTTGGAAACATAAATTAAGCTGGAGGCTTATGATGTACTGTATGTTGGCTAACTGAATTTAAATAATTTTTTTAATTAAACTGGAGAGTGAGGAAGCATTTCAAATATTAATACAGATTCATTTACATACACATGACTTATTTTCACCAATATTGTCAAATTCATTTTTTATGGGTTAGGATGAATCGGTTAACTACCATTTTGTTTGTGGAAAATGTGGAATTACATTCCAAGATTTAAACACTGTTCAACAAATAAACTTTTCCTACAATTTATTTGACTGCAAGTGAGACTTAGAAATCTTGGAGTAAAATAGTAGGGTTTTGCCTTCTCATCAAAAAAGTACAGCACCATGGGATCCCTGGGTGGCGCAGCGGTTTGGCGCCTGCCTTTGGCCCAGGGCACAATCCTGGAGACCTGGGATCGAATCCCACATCGGGCTCCTGGTGCATGGAGCCTGCTTCTCCCTCTGCCTGTGTCTCTGCCTCTCTCTCTCTGTGACTATCATAAATAAATAAATTTAAAAAAAAAGTACAGCACCAAAAATATGATACTCGGAAAAAAATTTAACAAAAAAATATATAGTATCTTTACTGAAAATAACAAAACATTGCTAAGGGAAACAAAGGCTTAAATAAATACACAAATCTGCATTCATAGGTTGGAAAATAATATTGTTTAGATGTCATTCTCCTGAAATTGATTTATAGAGTCAATGAATTTCCTGGTATATTTTAACAAGCAGAATCTGAAATTTATATGGAAATGAAAAGGACCTAAAATAGTAAAAAAAAAAAAAAAAAAAACTATCTTAAAAGAGAAGAACACAATTGCAAAACTTATGCCTACTTGATTTAAAGACTTGACCTTAAAGCTAGAGGAAGAATGGGTTCAGCAAGCTGATAAATAGATCGATAGGACCGAATAGAGTCCAGAAATAGATAGACCCACATATATATATGTGAGTCTATATAAATATATTAATTATATATATATATATAATAAATTGATTTTCAGGAATAATGTGAAATCTACTAAACGTGGAAAGAAAATCTTTTCAATAAATAATGTTGGAACAATTGGATGAATATATGGACAAACAATCAAGGTCAAGTCCCACCTTACACCATTCAAAAACTTAGGTGAAAAATGGGCCTCACCTTTAAAGCAAAAATCATACAATCACTCAGAGAAAACAATAAAAATCATCTTATGATCTTAGAGTCGGCAAAGATTTCCTACAGACCCAAAAAGCATGAATCAATATGGAAAGAATGGATAATTTGCACTTCATCAAAAGTTAATGCTTCTAGTCTTCAAGAAATACCAGGAAGATAATGAAAAGACAAGACAACTTTGGGTGGAAATTTATCTCTATCATCTATCGATCATCTATTTGTCTACTCACCTATTTATCTGACAAACGACTTGCATTCAGAAATTATAAAGAACTCCTACAACTCAGTAATAAAAAGCCAGATATCGATCTAGAATATAAAATCTATACCCACTGTAGATTCTGAAGAACTTTATAAGGAGTTGCCACAATGGTGCTGCTGTTTCACGAAAGTGATGAAATGCTAATAGGCAAGAAGCCAGCTGAGAAGCCAGAGGCTACTGCAGCCATGCGAATGCCTCAAGGTACTTTTCTTCGATTATTTTTAAAGTGTGAATGATGTCCCAAAGGACGTGAGGAGTATTACAGAGCAAATATTTAGAAAATGAACCACAATCCCTTCAAGCAAAATTCCAAATTTGCCAGGAATGCAGCAGTAGAAATGGAAGTGGAATAGAAAGCTGAGACACTTGTGCTCGAGGACCAGCACTGTCACTACTCTACTGTGTAGATTTGGCCCAAAGCTTCACCGAGCCTCATTTTCCTTTTGTAAAACGTTGAATTGGGAGAGTAGAACCCCTAATATTCCTTCCACATCTAAAATCTTGTGATTTCTTCGTCCATTCATTTATTTCACTTGTTTATCAACCACCCTTTCTTGGTGACTACTACCGACATTTGCTAAGCACCATTAATACACAGATGAGTACAATAATCTTACACCTACTGAATCCAATTGAAGAGACACGCCTGAGTGTGGAAAGACGTCTGTGAACTTCTAACGGGATTCAGATCCAAGGATTGGCCACGCAGGAGCTGGAAGTATTGACATGTTCAGGAGAAGCAAACAGCCCCACGTGGGAGCACAGAAGCGCGTGCCAGTCCGTTGGGTGGTAGAGCCTCGCTGGAAAGGAGTAAAGGCCAGAAGCGTGTGGGCTATGCCAAAGAGCTTGGACTTCTTCTCTAAAGTCTTTCGAGAATTCGCAATGTTTCTTTTCTCTTTATTTTTTTTTAAGCAAACATCTGTGTTAGGAAAAAAATTGTTTAGAAATAGGCTAAGTTGATTATAAACTGTTTGGTAGTTTTTTTTTTTTTTGACCGATATTTTCTTTAAAACGGTATTTTAAAAATTTTTCTGTAATGAATCTACCTCATTTGGGGATACTTGGTTTCTGTCCTGGAAATAATTCTTTTTTCGTTCTCTTAAATGTGCATGGTATCCCTCAAAGAACACTGACACACCATTCGAAATACAAGTCTTTCCAGGCAGCTTGACCAAAGGACACGGAGGAGCGTCAGCTTGTGCAACTAAAAGAAAAAATAAATACAGTCTCTCCTGATGAAAGTAGCTGTCGCTCTTATTTTTCTCCCTCTTTTGTAAGGCAGAAGATGGAGTTCAAACGAGATAGAAATAAATTTAAAATAATAATGTCTTCAAAATGCGTATGGTTGGATCTGCAGTGAGTCTCACACAACTAAACCTGGTCTTCTATTCCCATTTATGTTGGCAAACTCACAGTGAGTTAAACTGGCAGAAAATTCAGCAAATGTAATATTTTGGGACACCAACGTAATAAATACGAGCTGGCCGACTATCCAAGCAGGCCAGTTAAACCTAGTCTGTTTTTATCACGGCTGAACCACTGGAGCTGTATTTTACAATAAATGGTATATTTACAAAATGCTCCACTCACGGGCGTCTTTGTGGTTTTAGACAATGCTGCAGGGGAACCCCTATTTAGGCATGCATTTTGAAATATTTTATGGGAATATGTTCTCAATGCTCACATTGCCGTCGTATAAAGTCTTTCTAGCAGTCAGGCCAAATACAGGAGTAAAGATGCGGACCATTCTGTCTACAGTCAGAACTTGTTCAGAAAAATAGAGATTATCCTGGTATATTAAGCATCAAGGGAATGAGTATAACACAGGGGATCAAAGTCTTACACAATCATTGTAAGGTCAAGGAAGCCAAAAATAGCTTTCAACAATCAGAAAGTGGAAGAATTTCGATAAACTTTTACCAATGATCTACGCTGCTTACAGCCCTGCAAAGGGACCCCTAGAAGCCACTGGCAAAACCCCATATCTGCCATCTGCAGATGCCCAGCTGCTCCCGGGGAATAATAGCTTCTGTACATCTTCCATTCCAGATCCTGCACAAATGCTTTTCATTGGCAAAATATAAGCCCAACCCCTATTGGCCAGTAAATCTGGTTAGTGTAAGCTTCCAAACTGTCGTGCTCCCTGTTACATGATAGAGTTTAAAAGAATAGGGATTGTCCTACATATCAAGACACAGCATCTCGTTTGGTTCTCCGTACTTCTATCCTCGAAACCCCAGACAACACTTTTATGCTTTGGGACTGTCCTGTTGCAAGTATCCTTCAGTCTCATGAAGACGTCCCCCTCCTCCCCGCAAAGGGCAAGACCCAAGAACCCAAAGGTTTTGATACCCAGCCCTGGATAGTCATTCTTTTTCAGGGAAGTCACAATACTTATTTGATATCCTGTAATTTCCAGACTAACGTGTATGAATTTAGGCAGCACCAATACTTACATAAACTGTAAGAAAAAGGGGAAAACTCCCTTGGTTCGTATAGTATGCGTACAATAGGACAAGCATAGGACGATATAAGCATAGTCGCTATAATTCTTCTTTCTTTAACAGATCACAGAGTTTTAAGAGTTTGGAACTTCCTTCTTCACTGCCCGCTCCATATTCACTTTGCCCAGATTCAGCAGCTCAGGTGCTTGTGGGCTTTTGCCTGCCACCTACTCTCTAGAACCGTTCCTTCCGCAACCTGGACCACCTGGCCAGATCACCCGATAAGGCCCTTGAATTAATGCAGATCTTGATCTCCGGTCCCTTTCCTCTCCCACACAATAGAAAGCAAGATGCTTGGAGTTCTTTCGACTGAAAGTATTTCTCTCCCGTTGCCCTTCGGGCCACCCCCCGAAGGGAGCTATGAAGCTGCAACCGTCCGGAGGTGACCAGTGCCAGCACATCTTGTGGAACCAACTTAAACCAAGAGCAACTGTTTTCTACCCCAGTCAACTGGTTAGAGGAAGTTCCTCCGGAGGATAAAGTGTGTGTGAAGGGAGAGGCAGTGATACGTGCGGAATGGAATGAGTCATCCGCTCGATTTATTGGCCTTCGGAGTCTACTTAAGGCTGACCTTATACGTGCCACTTCCCCTTAAAGAAAAGCGCTTCCGTACCGGCCCATCATTCTGTGCATCCTGTAATATATCAAGTCATTTTGATGTATCGACTAAACCGTTTTAGGATTGTGTGGTGATGGGGTGTCCCCTTATCAGGTAATTAGTCCCAGGTAATCAGGCCCAGGAGCAAACCATGAGCCGTTTCCGAAAAGAAGAAAGTCATGTGAAAAAGAGGGTATGGCTTTGGTCTAAAACCCTAGGGGTCTTCACAGTGAATCTCTTATGAGAGCCTGCCAGCGAGCCCGTGGCATCCCCGTCCGCACCGTAGACAATCCAAGGTCCATTGGACCTACGGGTCATAGGCACAGGTGGCACAGTGGCCTGGACAAGCGGGCAGTCCTAAGGAATGCTTGGTAATGGGTCGGGCCAGCATGCTCAGACACAGGACAGGCTCCAGATGAAACAAGGCCTCCGGACACTTCCTGTGCTCCGTAGGGGTAGGGAGTAAAGGCTCAGCAACTTGTCTTTCACAGTCAATGTGTCATCTCATCCAGGTCAGACCACAGATTCCCTGAGATGATGGGTCACCGAACTGTAATGAGTTGTCCCCAAAAGGCTGTTAAACCTGTGTCTCAACAAGGCACCTAGTGTTCTGTCTACCTCTTGCTCATCAGATTTCATCAACACGGTGTCTTCAATTAGCGGACAATGCTAATGCTTTGAGGGGCAGGGACACCACCAAATCACATGATCTCATCCTTGATTAGAAACTAGAAAATTGACAAAGCTCTAAGATGAATCAGTTACACTGCCCCTGTGGCTCCTGAACCTTCTATTCTTATAAGGCGACAGCAAATTGCTTCTAATTTTCTTTATTAAATAATAAAGGTTAAAAAAGACTTCTTTTCTAGACCAAAAGCTGAATTGTAGGTGTCAGAGGTTGCTACAGTCACAGTGACGAACTGCTTCAGTTTGCAATAATCTATGAGTATTATTTCCATCTGTCTTTTTCTTTTTATGTTTTTAATAAATTTATTGGTGTTCAATTTGTCAACATATAGCATTACACCCAGTGCTCATCCGGTCAAGTGCCCACCTCAGTGCCCGTCACCCAGTCACCCTCACCCCGCCCACCTCCCCTTCCACCACAGCTAGTTCATTGCCCAGAGTTAGGAGTCTCTCATGGTCTGTCTCCTTTTCTGCTATTTCATAGGCCTGTTTGGTGAATTAAATGAGCAAGGTATACGACTCGACCCCCTGACATCTTTCAATGTTTTGACGGCGACAGTAATCTCTGCAGTATCCACGGGGATACGTTGCTTAGCTTTGTTGACTCTTTGGAGTGGTCGTAAGGCTTTACCTTGTCTCTTCCCTGATAGTCCTGTCTGGTGGGGGAATTCCAACAGTTACTGTGTCCAAATCGAGGAAGTGTTCAGGAACCATGAAAACAGCCGCTGTGGTTTTGCAGCTTCACTGGGAGACAGACTTGGGCCCAAGCCCCCAGTGACCTCCATGACCCTCATCTCTGGGGACAGAATTGAATTTCAGTTTCCCATTTCATCTCAAGGCAACTGTACATTGAATCTCCAAATGTCCAGGTGACTCCATTTCTCCAGTGCACAGTCAGTAAGCTAAAAGGCCAAATGTTGGGACGTCCGGGTGGCTCAGGGGTTGAGCACCGACCTTTGGCCCAGGGCGTGATCCTGGAGTCCCAGGATCGAGTCCCACATCGGGTCCCTGCATGCATGGAGTCTGCTTCTCCCTCTGTCTCTCTCCCTGTTTCTCATGAATAAATAAATAAAATAAAATAAAATAAAAAAGAAACAAGTGTTTTGTTAGGAAGGCTAGAATGCACACCTACTGTAAACATAAAGGGAGTGCCCATGGCCTTTCCTCAAGGGAGCTCGGGCTTCCTTCACTCAAAGCACTCTTGGGCCTTGAAGTGATTCAGGTCTGGGAATGAGTGAGGGGAGGGCTGGGGTGCGGTGCAGTGGACATTGGGTTGAATTAAGACCCAGATTTTTTTGGATGACATATTGCAAGTAATACATTGGCAGACTTCCCGTGATTTTCAACCTTACAGGAACCAAGATCAGTTAGCTACTGCCCCAAAATACCTGCAAACCAAAACATTCTGAAACCAAACCAACTATGCAGCCGCTTCAGTCACGACCCCACTTGTTCCTGGAGCTTGACCGCAGCCAGTGTCTTCTGCTAATCCAGGGTGTTCTTATTCCTTTTTAAGGTGTAGGAGTTCATTTCCTTGGAGGCATCTCCCACCACCATCCCCGACTTAGAGACGACAGTCACTAAAAAGCTCCAAGGTTGCTTTGTTCTCCTCATCGATACAGTGTTTTCAAAGTCTCTAGGAAAGAAGAGTTCTCTGGATCACGGGACATGTGATAAGGAAGCTAATGAACTGATGGCACATGATAATTCATCCCAACATTCCTACCTCCTTAAGTCACTGGACTCCTTCTTCTCCCTTGTGTCAAGCTCTGATGCCTCAAACTCATTTCGTGGAAGACAATTCTGCATCTAGTTTTCAGTCAACCAATGACATTGTTAGAGTCATTCTCAGCTGTTTGAGCCACATATTAAATCTAGAAATTTAGGTGTGCAAAGATATCAACAAATAGGACCTATTTCAATGTTAGGTTTCTTTATCTTCTGGTCTTAACTGCTTAGTATCCATTTCTCACAAGTATTCCCTGAATTTCTTTCGATATAAACTAGCAAAAATCTTACATTTCCTTTGGTAAGGATGCTCTCTCCTGTTCAGTCTGAATTTGCACTTAAATTCCTGACATTGGGCTCTAATATGGACCAGAGGCAGGAGGAGACTTTGAGAGCAGAGCAGGCTGTGAGGAGAATCAGCATCTCTTTGTAAGTGAGGGTCTTAGGTGACGTCATTGCAGGATCATCTAGCAGGGGGAGGGACAGTAGAGGCTGCTGCTTTGGAAAGGGAGGCTCAGTGGTACCAGGGGACCAGAATATTCAAAGTCATTGGAATCCATTCAAAAGTTAGCATTCCAGTTCTCAGGATCCCACTTTTGCCTACTATCTAATTTTCACACGAAATCTGGTGAAACAGTGAAATCAATTGGTGTTTAATTTCTGCAACCTACAGGATCAAACCTTGAGTCTGGTTTTTGGATCCCTTGGTCTTATAACCATAAGAACTGAGAAATATATTTTTTAAGGCAATTATAGAAGTTCTTGGCTTCTCTGAACCATAAACTTGTCATTATCTGACTTTCAGCAGCCAAATCGTCCCGAAATCTGCATAACAATCGTTTCCACTGTACCATTTTATTGGAATGTTATAATTCCAACACAATCCAGTGTCTGTCCTTCTGATTGTCACATAGTTGTGTCTTAAGATGTTTCCTTAAGTGGATGTTTTGTCTCTGTGTGCTGTGAACAACCAATAACCCATTTTTCATTGGCAATGAGATCATTACTGCCTTCAGATCTAATCCGGTCAGGTAACCAATCCCAGATTCCCATCTATGAGGTTCTGTATCTGATCAAACGTTGGTACCAAAGTTCGGATCCAAGAGCATCAGGTGTATGGAAACTGCCGTTGATGTGTGCACGTGTTGGAGGCTTGCACGGTCACTGGGAAAACTGGTCGAGTAAAGATCAAGGAAATTGCTACTAGCAAGAAAAGACCAAAAGTCTTAGGATCCCAGAAAACAGGCCATGGGTGAGCTAAGATGCCCGTGGCACTGCAGTAGGTGATTCTAGGAGGTCATGAGAAGCCATCGGCAGCCTCCCGGAGCCGGTTGTCACTACGGAATAGAAGCCACTTCTCGTCGACAGCCAACTCGCACTGAGAACCTCCCCAGGGCGGACCCTAAATAGCTCCTGCCTTATGGAGAGGAGAGGTGGTCCACGGCGGCGGCACGACTCAGTTCCGACACGTAAGTATCTGACACAGACGCCACGGAGAGGAAGTGGAATCTCACGCGTTGTACCCCTTCTCAGAGTGTCTCAGACCAAATGGACTCTTCCTGGTCAAAGGCCAATTCCCTTCTGTTAATTGTAAGTGGATGAATTGGGGTAATATCCTTAATCTTTAAACTTTCATTTCCTCCTCTATGATTGGAGTTAATTATGGCGAATTTTCTTAATTTTGCTGAGAAGATTTAATATGTATTTAAAGAGACTGAAATAAATGTAAGAAATCATTATTGAATAATACGATATAATAATATTTCTTTTGTTTATATGAAGGCTTTGCATGTAAAAGCATCCCTTTGCGTAGTGTGTTTTGGGTTGCAATAAGAAAGACACCGTTTTTGACCTAGAATTAACTTTATTTAAATGACATACGTGAAAAATAAATAAATGACATACGTGGAAAAAATTTAAAATAAATTAGAAAACCTCTGGCACAGTGAGACTGATTATCCGTCTATAACAGCGTAGCTGAACTCAGGTCATCTGCCCTTACAGTACCTTGTTGTATTTACAAACACAGATTTGTGATGATATCAGCACTATATTTTGTGCCTAGTTTATATACATTCCCAAACTAAACTAAAATCATTAATTTTAAATGCCCTGCCTTAGAAAAATGATACCATATGGATCGTGAAAACATGATTTATGTTCGTTTTAAAGCCAGAAATTAAGCAGACATTAACTTTGATAATTCCAATTGAAGATGTGATATTTATTCCAACTCAAATCTCTTAAGGGATTCATTCCAGAGTTAAATGGGCAAGTCCCATCGTATCTTCAGGTTGTGTTATTGAAATCAAGATTGACAGGTAAAAGTTATGTGTGTTTGTTTGTTTGTTTTACCTCTATAAAGAAAGCTTTATCTGATGTTAAATGGCTTGTTTTATTGCGAAATTTCCTACTTTATTCCCCATCTGATCATTTGAGTCGTAAACAGAACAACATACTTTTTTTTTCTTCTGGTTAAAGTTTTTCCAATTACAGTAGTGGTCTAGAATGAAAAATGAGCAAATGTGTGCATGTAACTAATTGCATAATAAACTTTTATGGTCCTCTATTTAATTATTTCTCTTTCCTATTTTCAGCTTATTATCTCTAGTTACATGCTCCAAGCGTTGATTAGGGAAGCTATTTTTCAGTGTAATGGGATTTTTTTTTCTTAAGTAAGAGGCAACAAAATGCATTTACTGTTTTCTGAAGGCAACATCTCGAATGAAGGAGATATTACTTATTGGTGTATAAATTGCCCCTTTTTATCTCACTTCACAAGTGTATTCTTTCTACAATGACATCAGACAGGAGCCTATACTAGGAACGTACCTGTCATTATGAAGCACCAGGCCAAGCTGCAGAGACATGAAGACGTAGCTCTACGACTGGTTTGTCCCGGGTCTTCTATAAAGTCTACGTGTATGTCATCAGTGAGTTAAAAAGGGATATTTGCTCTCAGAAGAGCACAGCGGTGTCTGACAAGCAGAACTCTTCGTTCTAAGATAAAAGCTACCCCTAGAAGACCAGAATCTCTGCCCTTATACAACATTAGTAGAAAACAATAGATGTGTCTTGAAATAAGGGAAGAGTTATTTGGCCTTGGCGATGAGTTCTCTGATGATTCCAAGTCGATTACATCGTGTTTCTCCAATTAGTCAATAACTGAATTCTCCTAGAGGATGCTACTAACACCCGCACCCATCTTAAGCCAAGTCCAGTGCAGGCCTAGTGTCCCCACCCTGTGCCCATGTCATACTGATCCTCCCAAGTCACCGTGGCAAAGAAAGAGCTGAAAAATCTTGAGGGATGGGCCAGGTTTAGAAATGACACACCACTTCTGTCCATATCCTGGGAGCCAAAGTCACGTCCAACCACAAGGGAGGCTGGGAAATGTGCAGGAGCAGAGGCTGTTTGGTGATCCCTGAGAAAAACCCAAGCATCAATCATTACTTACCCATTTCTCATGCCTAAGGATGAATATTGTTACAACTGGTATGATTCTCTTTCTCTCAGCCTCTCCTCTCCCTCTATCTCTATCTCTATCTCTATCATCTATATCTATATCTATATCTATATCTCTCCCTCTGTCTCTATCTCTATCTCTATCTCTTTCCAGTAATTAGGTATCAAGTAATGATAAAACCACTCTGCTTTGGATTCACCCTTGGGAGCTTCCATACCCACTGAGCTCCTTTTCCCACTCAAGAGAGGTAAGTCTCTCACCAACTGCAGTGACCACTGTGTGTAAGCACATCTGTTTGCCGTGTATCTGCGTCCCTGGCACCACCACGGCCCACACGTGTCCTGACTCCATCATCGTCCTAGCCTAGCGAAAGCACCACTGCCCGAATGCATCTCTCCATAGCTGCTACAGGCTGCCATTTCTTAGGACAGCTCTGTGCCAGGCTATGAAACGAGCTGCAGGGACTATATTTTTGCTTCAATAGAAATGGTACAAGAATGTGGCTCCCAATAGCCTTAGGCCGTTTAGATGCCTGTTTAATTTCAGATGTCAAGCCTAAGTAAGAATGAAGAATTGATTTTGACCTTTTTGTCCCTCCCTTCTATGATGTGAGAGGAATAACTCTTTCTCAGGCCTCTGCTCCCTTCCCAGTCTTGTAAGTCAACGCAAGTGCTCCCGAGAACCCAGTCTTTTCATGTTCACTTACCAACCACTTAACGAATTTGATGGCAAATTGATCCCAAAATTTATATTTCCTAAGGGATTTGTTATGGCTGCATCATTCAAGTACTTACTGAGTTTATAGCGTGGCCTAGGACTGTTACTTTACATTTACTTGAGAGTATTAGTTTCTGCCATGTTAAGAGGAGGTTTCCGAGAAAAGAGACTCTTAGTGATACTCAAAGTGTTCTCCATTTCCTTTATTTTAGCATCTTCTAGCTCTAGGCAGGCTAATTACACAGGGAAGAATAAGATGGAAGAAGCACAGTTTTGAAACATTTGTTAAATAAAGCCCCCCCCCCCCGGCCCAACCTGCAGGACCGACATTTAATTCTCAATGTATCCCCAGTATCTTGGAATTAGTCAATCACTTTCATTAGATGGTAAAATCCTTAAGAGCAAGAACCATACTTTGTTTTCATATAACCCAACAGAACTTAAGAGGGTTCCATGCAAATAATGGAAATTAGGTAAAACACACACACACACACACACACACACACACACACACACAGAAATAATTAGAAAGAAAAAATAGTTCCCCAACTGTTGACTATCTCCACACTTCTCTTATTCATAGGGAGACTTAGTAGCATTACATGTGACAGAGAATAAATGTTTCTGACATTGAGAGTAGAGATCTCTTGTTTGTATTGTTTCCTGTTGTGTCCCCATTACACAGACCTGTGGCTGGCACATAATAAACACCCGATGGTTGGATAAATAAATAAGAGACAACAGCTCATCATTGAATAAAGATGTTATTAAAACCATTTTATTTTGGTGGAAAAAAATATTAACATTGCACCTAGCTATTTGCATTCCTCTGAGTCATGCTTTAGAGTATCTTGATCTCCATTTATTGAAAAAATAAAAATGACAGTTTAAAGACTTGTATAATGATTCCAGACAGATATTTAGGAAAACTTAAGATTATTGATATGTGATCTTTTTGTTTCTCTTTTGATTCATTTTTAAGGAGAACCTACTTCCAAAATTTTACTTTACTTACTGCAGACCTGAAGGCAAAGGCCTTGGGCTTAGTCACCCACCAACAAAAGTAAGAAATCACTCAGTCTTCCTTACTAGTAGAATAGAGGATATTTCCAAGCAAACAATTAAGGAGTCTTTCACAAATCAGATCTTGCATCTACAAACATAATATGCAAAATCAAACATCATACACCATTTCATCATTTTACACATCAAAAAGTAGAGCGAGCACAAGAGATTTCCGTAACTTACTCTGGCCCAGTTTCCAAGCTTCTAAACCCACTTCTCCACCCTGTCTTGGCAATTCCAAGATGAGTCGTTTGGTCACCTGTTCTGATAACCCTGCGTCTCCCACCAGGCCCTGAATTTCTGGCTGCCCCTCATCTGTGTAGACACGGCACATCCAGCGCCCAGCCAGGGCCTGTCTGAGATAGGAACTCAGTAAATGGCTTTTACTTGAATTGAGCTGCTAAAAATACTAGATCATCAGTGACACACAGTCAACTTCATTTTCCTTTCTCTCTTGCCCAGACTTTATATAGGGAAGAATCAAGGAAGGTTGTTACTTTATCCAGACAAATATAAATGTGCAAGGATCACATATATTTTACAAATATAAAATAAAATGGAAGGAGAACCCTTTGCATCATTCAGAGGTTTTTAGAAGTATAATGTTTCATAGTATAACGAATAACAGAATCGATCCCAAGTGGAATTAAAATGGTTTAGATTTCAGAAAGACAAAATAGTTCTCAAATTATTTTTCTTCTGGGCCTGTCAATCAACTGTAGCCCAATTTATCCTTCCATAGATAATTTTTAAAATCAGGGTGATAAACCAAGTGTAGATCCAGAAGTTATCTTCAACTCCCTCTCCCTAACCCTGTTATCTAATCAGTCTCCAGGGTGTGTAAATCCTACTCCTTAAGCTTTTTCCCACTACTGCTGCCTAATCTCAGAACCTTATCAAGTCCAGTTGCTTTCTTATTCTTCCGGAATCAGTTTCATTTCTGCTCATTTCAGCCTCAAATCTATACCCAGAATAGTTTTTCTAGAACCTGAATCAACCATGTCACTGTTCTGCTTAAATGTCTCAATTGTCCCCAAGGAAACTCTGCAGCAGGTCCCCTGGAAAGATGTCATGTCAGAGAAGACTCATGAGCCCTGGACAGTGATGCTGGCTGACACTCTGTGGACAAGAAAGGAGAATTCAAAATTGTTACGATGCATGAAACATTAGGGTAAGGAACTTGCCGTGCCCCAAAACTGGTGCTTAATGAAAAAAGTTGGATATATCCCCCAGGGATACTATAGGGTGGGATACTATAATGCCATTAAAAATCATTTTGAAGATGAATATTTAGCGATCTATGGAAATAGCCTTAAAATAGTCTTGTGAGGGGATCCCTGGGTGGTGCAGCGGTTTGGCGCCTGCCTTTGGCCCAGGGCGCAATCCTGGAGACACGGGATCGAATCCCACATCGGGCTCCCGGTGCATGGAGCCTGCTTCTCCCTCTACCTGTGTCTCTGCCTCTCTCTCTCTCTCTGTGACTATCATAAATAAATTAAAAATTAAAAAAAAAATAGTCTTGTGAGAACAAATGCAGATTATTCAAATTATCTCTAAATTGAATTTGTGAGCTTGGTGGCCACACAGCTTGGTAATAGATTTTAAGAAGAGGAAGAAACCTTCTGAATTAAGCAACTGGATCATTACAAGGGCCATTTCGCTGAGAAGAATAGATTGAGAGAGAGAGAGGAGTCCAAGTTTCTAAGGAAATGTTAAGTTCTGTCACAGAACCATGGACATTTCTTTAAAATCTTTGAAGTGGGTCAGAGGACGAGCATCGCTACAGTGTTCTCCTGTGAGGCAATTATGTCATTCAAAGGACTAACGCCACACGCCACTGGCACCTTCCAGCTGCGGCAACTGGGTGGGATCCAGGCAGACCGGACCAGACGGTCTGGGTTCCCGTGAACTGCCCTGGTTCAACCCCCAGATCTGCTGCTTCTTAGTTTTCTGGCCGTGGGCTACTTCTGTTTCGCCAACCAGCCTACCTCCCATTGTCCTCACCTACACGGTGCAGATGATCATGATACCTCCCTAGAGAGGGCTCGTGCAAGGAGCTTAGACCAGTGATTCTCAGCAGGGGCCGTATGCTCTGTGCTGTGGGGTCATTTGACAATGTCTGGGTACATTTTTAGTCGTCACAACTGGGATGGGGCATGCTGCTGGCATTCAGGGGACAGAGGCCCAGGCATGGTGCTAACCACCCTACAACGCCAACGACAATCATCGCACTCCATACAATGCCAACATGCCAAGGTTGAGCGATCCTGGTGAGGACAGAAGCTGTCACGTAATATTAGCTCTAAACAGTATTAGTCATCATTCTTATGTCCTCGGCCCATGTACCTCTAGATTTATTTTTTCTCTACTGACATTATCAACCATTATCAGCAAAAGTCTTTATAGTATAAGTGCTGTCTTTGAAACAGTCTCCAGTGTGGGTCAGTAAATAATATCACTTTTCTTCCTACAGGTAAAGATAATCACTGCTACCTCCCAGGAAGAAAACATAAGATCCTGTTCTGTTACTATGTGCAGCTCAACGTCCAGAATCTGTGGGTAACAAGCGACTCTACCCATCAGTCCTACCCAGAGGTGATGGGTCTGGCCCCCTAGAAACTAGAAAGGCAAATCACCGACCTCCCCAGCCACATGCCCACGTCTGAAGCCTACTCAGTGCTTCTCACACTGCCTTTGAGGAGAGACTGGCCTCCCTCGCTTACTTGTTTGTTGTTCCCCCCAATCCATCATGGACTGATACTTTAAATTTTTTAATTTAAATGAATGACTAGAAACAATACAGTTAAAAAATACGTGCAAAATACAAATCTTGATCCCTCATTATTAGATTCAACACTCAGAAAATTACATTTCGGTAGATAGAAGGATAATAAACTTGGCATAAAAACCCCAAAAAGCTAACAAATTATACCCATTGCTCATTGAAAGTGTATTAATGGGAGATTAATATAGATCAACTATCACACTGGTTATAAGTGAGTGAAACCCATATTTAACACCTTTATACAGACTTTGAACACTGTTGATAACAATATATATAGTTTTAAATGTGTAAAATGAGCTTGTGCCCTGTTTTTATTTATTTTTTATTTATTTTTAAGATTTTATTTATTTATTCATGAGAGACACAGAGAGGCAGAGACACAGGCAGAGGGAGAAGCAGGCTCCATGCAGGGAGCCCAACATGGGACTCGATTCCGGGTCTCCAGGATCATGCCCCGGGCTACAGGCGGCGCTAAACCGCTGAGCCACCCGGGCTGCCCTGTCCTGTTTTTTTAATTCGCGTAATCTAGGTTGAATTGAATCCGACACCTCTCAGGGGGTAATGTGTATCTAGATTGTTGTTGTGGTTTGTTTTGAGGGCCTTCGAGGTAGGGGGATCCTTTCATACTGTTATATTGATGGAAGCATATTTGGCAAGCTCAAGATATTAAGTTTTCACTTTATCCAAAGTGAAACAAGTAATGTCATATTTTAAATATTCATTTTCAATTCCTCATCAGGAATCAGCTTCAATAATTTATCCAGTCTAGTAACATTTAAATTATCTTTTTTTTTTTGGGAAAAAAAAAGACTTTCGATGTATGTATTTTATTTTGATGGAAGGCAAACTTTTAAATGTTCTATAACTCAGGCTGAACAGGTGGCTTCCAAAGTCACTGAGGACCAAGAAAAGAGAGATCTGTGAGTGGAAGGGTTATGGGCCAGATTTGCAAAGCCATACATCAGCTGCTCCTAGTCTGTTGGTGAGAACGAACCACATCAGCTCACCTACATAAGCACTGTTGGAGACTCTATTATTCAGACCCAGAGGGAGATCCAGACACTCTCCCAAATCAGAATGGGAGGCCCAGAGGGCTTCCTGGAGGAGTTTGATCTGCAGAAATTCATTGCTAGTTGTTGTGGACTCAATGAGTCCCCCAACCAAATTCATACGTTGAAGCCCTGAGCTCCCTTCTGACTTTATTAAGAGTCAGCCAAGTGATTGGGATTAGGTGAGGTCCTGAGGAGAGCGCCTTCCTGATGGGATTAGGGCCCTCATGATGGGATTAGCGCCCTTCTAAGACAATAAAGAGACCAGAGCCCTTCCTCTCTCCCCCAGGTGAGGACACGGAGAAAAGGAGCTTGTCTGCAAACCAGGAGGATGTTCTCACCAGGAATAGACTCCAAGGGCACCTTAATCTTGGACCTCCAGCCTCCGAAATTGAAAAGGAAGTGTCTGTTGTCGAAGCTACCAGGTTGGCGGTCCTGTGATGACTGTCCAGATGCAGACACTGGTCCGGTGAAGGAAAGGGGCGGGCAATGTTGGGTGTAGGGTGAGTGGCAAGTGTCCCCTGTGGCCCTGAGCTCTAAGGTTCCATTTCCACGGCACCAAATGTCCTCTGAGAATCAAACGATAAAATGTATTTAAGCATTCCCAGGAAGCAGAAGGCATAAAAATAGAAGGATAATTAAGAGACTGGCATTGCCTGTGTCATGCCCGGTGCCACCAACATTCTGACTCTCCTTGTGTCACAGAGCAAATTGCATCCCACCTCCCCGTGGGGATCAAGGTGACTGACGGCTGCAAAACTGGGCAGCCAACTGCTTTATCCTAAAATTGAGTATATCCTCATTGCAAAATAGTCATACGTCCTGGTCAAATGTCGTTAAGCCAGTGTCCTAGTTGAGGGGCCTAAGCCTGCCCACAAGATTAAGACTCCGTCTATTTATCTAGGGTGTTTATGTCACTTTGCAGGTACAAATCGCTCAGCTGTCTCTGATAAGCAGCCCGTAGTTTACTGGGCTATTTGGCATTTTTTTCTCCAGGAGGTAAGTGCTGAACATTGACCATATCAAGATAAATTGTGAGCCTGTCAACCCTTCTGAGACGTGGTGAACAGTTTCAATATGTCTAAACTCTACTTGACATGTGCTGCTTTTTTCACTGAAGTTTCTATTGGCTTCCCTTCTAACACTATTTCCAAATCTAGAAACCACTTTATCTTAAGTGAATTTGTAAGAAGAATGAGAAAACCCTGAAGATAGATTTGAACGAGATACAGGGAACTTGTAAAATGCTTTCTATGCGAGAGAGAAAAGGTCTTCTAAAAATCTAATTTTCTGGAGTTTATAAAATTTTAGTTACTACGTTGAAATTATAGTTACCAAGAAGGAAGTAATGGATTACAAAGTTCCTAAACAACCTATTTGTCAGAATGCATAGGTAGATTAAAAAATACTGCTTTTGAGTTTTCAGATTCATTGTTTACTTGGGTCATATTAAGAGAACAAAATGTGTTTAACTAGTAAACAAAATGTGTTTAACAAAATGTGTTTAACTATATCTGCGAGATAGCGGAATCTCTTTATAGTTTAAGATTTGGGTTAGACCATTATTTCTCAGTAATTCACTTTGGAGTTGACTCCCAAACAGCTGGATTTGAGTGGGCCTGGCTGTTAGACACTTACCAAATTCTTTTTATGATTCAGATTCTGTCTGTGAACCAATATCAAATGGAGCTTCCCACGAGAGAACTCTGAAAAAGATAGTGCTCAGATCACTGTTTCCTCCAGTAAACACAGTCTTTATTCTAATAGATGGAATTCACCAAGAGCAGGAGCACTTACACTGATCATAACACACAGCTCCCTAAAACCAGAGCTTCATGGAAAGGAATACTGGGATCCACTGAAAATGATCCGTACATTCTGTGAACTTTAACATTTCTGTGAAATGAGTTTATATTCTGTGGAAGCCACAATTAGTGGTGTTTTTTTTTTAACTTTTTATCTAAGTTCAATTTGCCAACATATAGTATAACCCCCAGTGCTCATCCCATCATGTGCCCCCCTCAGGGCCCATCACCCAGTCACCCCTTCTCCCGCCCACCTCCCCTTCCACAACCCTTCATTTGTTTCCCAGAGTTAGGAGTCTCTCATGGTTTGTCCCTCTCTCTAATTTTTCCCACTCAGTTCCCCTCCTTTCCCTTATAATCCCTATAATATTTCTTATATTCCCGGTAAGAATGAAACCATATAATGTTTGTCCTCTGATTGACTTATTTCACTCAGCATCATGCCTTCCATGTCGAAGCACATGGTGGGTATTTGTCGTTTCTAATGGCTGAGGAATATCCCAGTGTATACAGAGACCACAGCTTCTCTATCCATCATCTGTCGATGGACACCAAGGCTCCTTCCACAGTTTGGCTATTGTGGACATTGCTGCTGTGAACATCGGGGTGCAGGTGTCCCAGCATTTCACTGCATCTGCATCTTTGGGGTAAATTCCCAACAATGCAATTGCTGGGTCGTAGGGCAGGTCTATTTTTAACTCTTTGAGGAACCTCCACACAGTTTCCCAGAGTGGCTGCACCAGTTCACATTCCCACCCAGTGTAAGAGGGTTCCCTTTTCTCCGCATCCTCTCCAACATTTGTGGTTTCCTGCTTTGCTAATTTTCCCCATTCTCACTGGTGTGAGGTGGGATCTCATGGTGATTTTGATCTGTATTTCCCTGATGGCCAGTGATGCGGAGCATTTTCTCATGTGCGTGTTGGCCACGTCTATATCTTCTTTGGAGGAATGTCCGTTTATGTCTTCTTTAATGTAGCTCCAAGGGATGTTGACATTTTGAAACATTAACTAAATTATTTTTGGTCGCTGTTATTTCCACTCGTCCTCAGCCCTTCTTACATTCATATGGGCAGGCACTCAGCACCATTGTCTTCTAGAATGGGAGCAAGGAAATCTGCGAAGGGGGCCTTGGATTCAGAAGCTCCATATTCAAAGACACAAATAGTAAAATTTGAGAAAATATCCATTGCAGGTAAGTACATTTTATGCTCTATGCTCTCCCTTCCTACTACAACTAAAAAAATATCTTCTGAATCCTTGGGGATAGGAAACCTAAAGGAACAGCAATGAGATGCTTGTGGATCTGTAAGGAGGAGCGTGGACTCTGTCTATCTCCTAATTCCCCAGTTGTCGGGAGCAGAGAAGGGTCACATGGCTACTCCCAGAGAGGTCTGAGCAGGTGGCAAGACCCTGTGGGAACTAACAGTGGCCATAGGAGCATCTAAGAAGATGAGGCCCTAGTAAACCTGGGGTGTCCACGGCTCAGGGTGGGGCATGAACAGCTGCAATATTCCTAAGGGGGGGCCCGGAGGTAGCCTCTCAGAGGATGCCCAGTGCTGTAGCATACCTAGAATGGCCCCGATAAAACAGAGAGAGGGGCAATGCTGAGTTAGCAGTACGTCCAAGGACTATGCAGGACAATAGTACAGAGCAGATACTGGGGCAGTGACAAGTGGGAAACTGTTCCACGCACACCACCCCCCACCTAGTGAAAAACACAACCCAATCCCCTCAGTATGTAGACTTATGTTTGGGGAAACGGAAGTAGAGGTGGTGGTGAGATAAACTTGAATTGTCTGAGATTAAGTGTCCACAATCTGATATAATGGAGCCTCCACATAGAATTAAATTCATTTAAAAAATAATAATAAATGATATTATAAGCTACTAAGTTTAAGATCTGAAATACATACTTAGCTACTTCAGAATATATTTTCACGTCTTTTGAGCTCATAGTTCTTCTTCATAATGGCACGTAGTATAACTGTTATCACAGCTAAAAAAAAAAAATAGTGTTGGTTGAATCTGGACCCGATTCGAAGTGCCCTGGGACGTTCTTGTCACACATGGATGGGATGGGATGGGATGGCCACAGCTAGCGTGGAGAGCGTGTTACTAAATCTTAGTAAATATATTCCACCATATATCCAAAGTATATCGTTTAAAGCCTGGATCTTTGCCAGCTGGTCCACCGGAAGCCTCTGCTTTCATCCAAGATTCTATGCAAAACCTTAGCTCTGGCTGCGTTTTCTCATGCATTTCTCTCTGATCTCAAGGCTCTGCGTCTGCCAGCAGCTTCATTGAGCCTTTCTGTGGAAACCAGTTCTCTCTCGCTTTCTCTCTCTCTCTCTCTGGCAGCTGTGTTCTCTCTATAGGATCATCAGTCTTCCACAGGCTGTGGTGATAGGATGGGTTTTTAAACTCTTTTGGCAGAAAGAATCACTTCCTGCCTGGGGAGAAAGATGAAAGTGAACCCCACACTGTGCAGAAACACGGACACCACGACACTTCCCGCGCACGCGGCCCAGCTCCCACCACCCCCACACACTCACTCCGGGCCGCACCGCCGTGGCCCTTCTCCACCCGGACCGTCTGAGCTGCATCCACTTCTCAGCTCAAGTCACATCCACCCCGGGAAGAGCAATTTCCAAATACTTAGAAGTTCAACTTTAGAGTAGGGGAAGTTGAGATCAGTTCCCGCATGTCCTACTATTGTCTGCTACATTTTAATACGACACCCTCAAAACTGAAACGTGTGCACTATCCATTAAGAAACTACTGTCATAGGGGATCCCCGGGTGGCTCAGCAGATTGGCACCCACCATTGGCCCAGGGCGAGATCCTGGAGACCCGGGATCGAGTCCCACGTCAGGCTCCCAGTGCATGGAGTCTGCTTCTCCCTCTGCCTGTGTCTCTGCCTCTCTCTCTCTCTCTGTCTATAATAAATAAATAAATAAATAAATAAATAAATAAATAAATAATAAAATCTTAAAAAAAAAAAAAAGAAACGACTGTCATAAAATCTGTAGTGAAATTCCTGTGGCTACACTATAGAAAAAGTTGCTGTAGGAGTCACGGGCTATCGGAACACGAAGGAAGATCCCTGTCCCTGGTTCCTTTCTGTGACTTGGCTTGAAGTCAACACGAGTCCTAGAGGCCGTTCAGATCTGTCTCCTGCCTGTCGCGGCCACACAGGGAAAGCAGCCCATGGGAGACCTTCGGCATGATTTCAGTAATCAAAGGGAAGGAATTGACCTCCTGGCTGTGCAAAGAGTCCTAAGGAGAATAAGGATACGCAAGCCCCAGGAAGAGCCGCCCATGTAAGCCTTTCTCCTGCTTTCTTATATGCCTGCTGCCCACAGGGATTTGGGGGTTATTGCTAGATAATTTCACTTCTTTGGAGGCTTTATTGAATTCATCCCAAAGCCAGGAGCTTGTGGGCAGTATGAACATCACTAGCTCTCTTTACTCGGGCTGACAGAGGTGAGACCATGAGGGATTTGACCTTCAACCAATAGACATGATACGTCTCACCAACGGTAAGGACATTCCACGCTACTGGACCGCGGCTGTCCCCAGTCACTACCTATCATCCCTGAGTGAGATCCCTTGACGATATGCGAGGACCAGGGAGACAGATTCGTGACCCCAAATAGAATATGAGAGAAGAGCCTGGACACCTGGTTTCCATGGAAGGTCGTCCATCCGCGTAGACTCAGTTCCGCTCCTGGGCTCCGAGCTTGAGAAGGCAAGGATGAGGTGGACAAGGCGCACGGAACTAAAGCCGGCTTCACAGGTGGGCAGGCAGGCAGCTGCTGGAGCTGGTCCTTCTCAGGGAACCTGAGATTACACGGAAATGTCCCTAACCTCCACAGTAGATCCATACACCCGTC
Source organism: Vulpes lagopus (assembly GCF_018345385.1). Classification (NCBI taxonomy): domain Eukaryota; kingdom Metazoa; phylum Chordata; class Mammalia; order Carnivora; family Canidae; genus Vulpes; species Vulpes lagopus. The sequence goes on along the minus strand of NC_054826.1, from coordinate 431,558 downwards.
TCTGAGAGACGTACAACTGAAGGAACGGGGTCAACTGGTCTGGATCATAGATAAGAAACTGGGTGCAGCTACAGTTTTTGTTGTGCCCCCATGGACAGTTTGGCTTCTGGTGCAAAAAAAAAAAAAGCATTAATAATTATGTATTTTTTATTCCAAAGACACCAATCTATTAACCTACTGGGTTCAGTCCACCCATGGTACTCACAAATGCATCCCTGCCATCGCCTCAGGCATCACCTTCATTTAAAATGTTAATATCTTGATCATCATAAGCTCTTTTGTTCTTTGCAGTCACTTTGATTTTTGAAAGAATTGCCTCAAAATATAGTTTATTTTGATTACCGAGTTTTCTGGCATCCTTTTAAATCTCGCAACTGCACTAGTTTCCTAGGGCTGCTCCACCAAAGTGCCACAAACCGGGCAGCTTAAAACAATACACGCTTATTCTCTGGCTGCTCCGGAGGCCAGAAGTCTGAAATCGTGGTGTTGACAGGGCCATCCGCTGAGACCCTAGAGAGGATCCTTCCACGCTTCCTCCGGTTTCTGGCAGCTCCGGGGGCTCCTTGGCTTGTGGCCGCATCACCGCAATCTGCACCTCTGTGTTCACATGGCCTCGTGTCTAAAATTCCTCTGGGAAAGACACATGGCACTGGATTCAGGGCCCACCCTAAATCCAAGACGATTTCATCCGGAGGCGCTTACGGACATTTACAAAGATCCTTTATCCAAGCTCCAGGGATTAAGACTTGGACACGTCGGGGATCCCTGGGTGGCTCAGCGGTTTGGCACCTGCCTTCGGCCCGGGGCATGATCCTGGAGACCCTGAATCGAGTCCCACGTCGGGCTCCCTGCATGGAGCCTGCTTCTCCTTCTGCCTGTGTCTCTGCCTCTCTGTGTGTGTCTCTCATGAAAAAATAAATAAAATCTTTAAAAAAAAGACTTGGACACATCTTTCGGGGGCTGCTACTCAACCCTCCAGAGCACCCCAGACAAGTGCTTCCCCTGCCCCACCCAACTCTCAACCCCACTGCCAAGACGTGTGTCCCTTCTGGATTCTATCCCTCAGGACAGTCACAACCGGACCTCTTAAGGGGTTAAGGGGCCTGGAATGAGCACGCAGGACGGTGAGGAACGGTGGACAGTGTGCACCTGTCCGGAGGGGGGACTCTGTTGCACCTCCCGTCTACACAGACAGAATGACAAGGGAGGAAGAAACGGCGTTTTGTCAAAGTAAAGTTCTTCTTAAGTCTTAAAAGTAAGTTGTCGAGACGTCACCAAACTTTTATCATAACAGAACATACCTTTGGGTTTTATTTCGCCTAATTTTATTTCTCCCTTGACTTATTTTCTTTCAATATTTACTTCATATATATATACATGCGCACACACATATACATGAAATACATATGTAAAAAGAAAGAAATATATGTCTAATGTGAGTAAAAGCTTTCTTACACCCCAGCTGCACAGCTCGTGTAAACTGAAATTCTTAGAGCATGATCTTCTTCCCATTATCGTGGGAAAGCGCGAACTACTTTAAACACACACACACACACACACACACACACACACTTCTTGAAGCCATATGGAGATTTTATTCATACAAATAGAAGTTTGGTTTTCCCCCAGTTTCCCACCAGGCACTTGTTAGCATCAGGAAGATCTTTGCCCACAGTAGGACTTATTAGCATGACCTCCTCTGAGTAAAAAGTCTTTTTATTTTACTCTTTCACCCATTCCTTGCTTTGGGATTTTAAGTATTTTTAAGTATTTTAAGTATTCCTCGTTATCACCACAATGGCTGGGGGGATATTGCACTAGGAAGTGCAAATAAGCACCATAATCATTTCTGCTGAGCAATGTTCATTTTTTCTTTGCCTCTTACACAATCTCATATCGATCTGTACATGTATTTCTACAATATTAGATGAGCCATGAGTGTCATCTCAGAAAAGTGTATAAATTCGGTGTATTTGGGTAAACTTCCCACATTTTATGCATTTACAACTTGGCATCATGGGAGCAAATTATTTGCAGATTGGTAGACAGGACGAACGATCTGACACCATATGGAGACGATCTACGAACCACGGCAATTTCGACGCTGCTGTTCATGTGCAAGACGAACAGCGGAGCCAAAGTGGATTTTCACTTTTCCGTTGTTTTCTTGGTGTCCTTAAGGAACAGAATGCAACCGAGTAAACTTTGAAGATCGTACCGGCTTCATTCCCCGACCTGTGAGTCCGCCAGCTTCTCCGTCAGCGGGTAGGAAGGGGCTCCAAGGCGCTGTGCCACGTGAGGGGCTCCGAGAGACGGGAGTGAGCAAGACGAAGGGGTGACACCACCAAAGAGTGGCTGGTGGCGGCAAGATCACCCTCCTGGAGGCCGCGGCAGGGGGGTCTCCGTAGTTGCCTTTGAACAGCAGCAACAACATTTAGTGTTTAAACTGAGAGAAGCGTTGTTCTGAGAGATTCCCCTACACGCGTCTTAGGATTCATAAATTAAGGGTGAATTACTTGCGTTTTTTGCTCTTTTTGTGAATTTAACAGAAAACGCGCTTCTTCTTCATATGTGCCAAGTGGTATTTCACAGGGGAAAGGGCTCAACAGCAGAAGCTGAAAGGAATGGTGACTCTTGCTTGTGTGGTGCAGGTCAGGAGGCAGCAGGAGGTCCAGCGGACGGTGTCGTGTGATTGGGCAGCGGAGTGGGGCACTTAGGGAAAACACAAGTTCCGCTTTATTTATTTATCTGTTTTTTAAAGATTTATTTATTCATGATAGACAGAGAGAGAGGCAGAGGCACAGGCAGAGGGAGAAGCAGGCTCCATGCAGGGAGCCCGACGTGGGACTCGATCCCGGGATTCCAGGATCATGCCCTGGGCCAAAGGCAGGTGCTAAACCGCTGAACCACCCAGGGATTCCCCGAAAGATCTGCTCTAGAAGGCGGTTTCCCACTCAGATGCCTCCCCCTACCTGGGCCCTCAGGCGTGCTGGTGGGAGGACAGGCTCGCGGCGGCCACCGAGGAGTGTCTAGGGTGTCACGCAGGCTCTAGCTCGGGGCCCCCCCGATATCCTTGTGGCCTGTCTGTCTGCTCCAGATCCAGCACCAAACGATGCCTTCCGCCCGGTTGTCCTAACGCCATCCTCCCGCGCGCTGCTGTGTCAGCCCCGTCGCTCCGCACCTTCCCCACTGCCAGAAATGTTTTTCTAAAATGCAAGTCTGACCCTCACGCCACTGATGAAAACGTTCCACCAGCTCCCGGTGGAGTAGACTTCTGCCCCGTGACAGGGCTCACGGGCTCATGCACGGTCTGACTCAACCTCCCTTTCCCGGCTGCCTCCTGCCCCTGGGGACAGGCTGGGAGCCACAGGGCCCGGGAGTAGTGCCGAGAAGTGAGAGGACAGAGCCTTCCTGTGAGCCCTGAGCCCCCGGAGGAGGGGGACACGGGCCCAGCGGCGTCTGCAGGTGCGCCTGGGGCTGGAGGAGGAGCAGGTCCCCCAGGTTAGGGCTTCTCCCCAGCAAACACTGAGCCCTTTCAGAGGCTTTCCCCTGGACCTCGGTGACCCACCGAGGCTTTAACCACTTCTTTAAACCAGATCTTTGGAAAAGCCTGCAGAGTCCAGCGGTTCTGCCCATGGGAACAAAGATTCAGCAGGGACGGCTGCATCCCACGGGTGGCAGGTGTGGGCGCGGGGACCCAGCCCGAGGGGCGCGTGGGGACGCCCGGGGCCTTCGGAAGCCTTCACTGCTTAGTGGGACTTGCACATCCCGCGTGGACGGGGCCTTCTCCTCTCACCTCCCTGTAACGGAAGCCCTGACCGAGGGCTGGCAGAGGGGTCTACGTGTGGGGAGGCGGCCGGGCTGAGGGACACGGGCCTAGTCCTGGGGTGCAGAGGAGCTGCAGGCCCCACGGCTCTCGGGGGCAGGCAGGGGCCGGAGCGCGGCCCTCACCGTCCCCTCACCCCCCCAGCTCTTCCCCCCAAGAGGCCCTATTTCATGGAACGAGGCCGTTTGCAGCGCTGAAAGGGCCCTGCATCCCGGAAACCCTGGCAACCTGCCTCCCAGCACCCCCGCCCCGCGTGCCCTGGGCCTAGAAGATAAGGGACAACGCGAAAGCTGTCATTGGAGCCCCGTGGCTCTGGATCTGTGAGTCCTTAAGTGGGTCCCTCTCGTGAAGCGCGTCAGCAGGAAGCCCGGCGCCGCAGGCAGGTGTCAGCTGGGCCATGTGATGGTCACCCCGGCCGCATGGCTTCCGACACAGCATTTGCTCCGCTTGGTCGGAGGCTTGGAGATTGCAGAAGTGGCTTAGCTGGGGGCTGAGGTTCGGCTGGGTGCGTCCTCAGGTGAGGATGGGCCTGTCCCTTGTCTCCTAGGAGAACCGGGCTGAGAACCGGGCAAGCAGAGAGAAGCTGTTCTAAGGGGGCCTCGGGGGCACCGAGGGAGAAACACGCACCATCTACTTCATGCATCTGCTTGCGTCGCATTTGCTCCCGCCCATGGTCAGCCCCACGTCAGGGCTGGGGGGACGGGAGGCGCCTCCCGCCCCGCGGGACACTGGGGCCTCAGGGCCTGACATTCACTTGTTTAATTGTCAAAGACGCTGTACCTGCTGGATGACTCCGCTGTTAGTAAAGCAGCTACGTAAGCAACCCGGCGGCCCACCCCCACGAGAGTCCCCTTTTACGAAGCCCTGGATGGGGCGCCTGGGTGGCTCGCTTCGAAGGCGCCGACCCTTGATTTTGGCTCAGGTCAGGGTCTCAGGGTTGTGAGATCGAGCCCAGGATGAGCTCCGCGCTGGGGCTGGCGGCTTCTTAAGCTTCACTCTCTCCCTTTGCCTTGGGCCCTCCTCCCCCAAACGCCCCGGGTGACCTAAGCGACCACTTGAGTGGCCCCGCTTTTCTCTTCCTGTGCCTCAATTCCTCTTCTAAAGTTTTAATTTGCCGATTGAGTGAACCTGTGATTGTAATATAGACACCCCGACCCTCGACCTCAACAAAGGCAGAGCCCGGTCTGTGCTCCCTGCTCCCTCACCTCTTTGTGTGGCCCTCGGGTGTGTCCTAGGCCCTCCAGGACTTGGGAGTGGCAGATCGTTTTCTTTGATCAAAGTTCCCTGATAGATGCATCTTCCAAACACGGTTGGCCGAACCGCACTGGTTCCCATCAGCTGGGCGCCCCAGGCCCTCCTGGCCAATAGCGTCTCCAGTGGTAGGTTAGACCAACAGGGAACAGAGGCTGAGGGTGAACAGGTTGGAACAACGCTCCACTCCGTCCGACCTGGGGAGGCCACCATCCTCGCAATTATTCGAGCTGCCGTAGTGACTAAATGCCGTCGACACCAGCTCCCCCAGGGCCTGCCCTGCACCTGCCCTTCATCCCGCGTTCCCGCTGGGCTGTGTGGCGCCGGGACGCTGCCACATGCCACGGACGACCAGCGTCCGACGAGGTTGTCCGAGCCCCCATCCAACAGTAAGAGTTACTGAATCCCAGAAACACATTTTGAGGATCTGTTTCCTGAAACTACTCCTGGTACCGATTATGCTGTCAGGTACGGAAAATAATGTTATACCTGGTTTATGTTCATAATACTTTATGAGAGATCACACTGAACATCCAGCTTTTATGCGTCCCATTGATAGGAAAGAATTGATATCTTTAAAAAAAAATACACCTCACCCCTCCATAAATCTTATTATTCAGAAACCACATTAAAAAATTCCTGGCATTATTCCCTTCTCAGGATCTTTGTAACAGATACTGAAAATCCCCAAGATGGTTAAGCGTTTTAAAGACACAAGGCTTCTATTATGCAAATGCCATAGATTTAGTGCTGGTCAAAAATTGTGTCCACAAGGACCTGTGGAATGGAATACCTATAAAAGCGTAGTGATAATTGGGAAAAAAAAAAAAGGCCTATTAATGTCGGTTGTAGTGGAGACTCACAAATCGCCCAGGAACTGTTATCAATATATCATCTTTATGCAAAGAAACAATAGAAGATACAGGAGATTTTAGGAGAAAATGGGTATTTATTTAGGGGGAAAAAAGACAATGGATATGCTACTCACACTTTGCTTTACGGAGAAAAAAAAAAGGTGAAGATCAAATCTAGGCTCCAAAAGTCATTTGAATTGTCAACCGATTAGTTTATTGTAAATGATAATCCTTGACTTTTTAAAATATAAAACACAGGGGTCTCTCGTCTAGAGCCTGAGAGCATAAAAGTCCCCGCAAAGCGTGACATCAGGCAGCTGCTAACCAGGATTTGCTTCGTGCCCAAGGAGGTGTCCTCGCAGCGGCGCGGAGACCGGTTGCTAATGGAAATGTGATCGCATTCGTGGTGGGGAGACGCCAGCACCCCTGACGCTTAATCCGCCATCTGTTTGCTCTTACGGACTGGACACCTTGAAAGTCTTCGAAACACACACATGCAAACAAAAGATATTCTGTTTTCATCTGCGTGGGCAGAAACTCCCTATTTGCACCTGGCGCTGAGGCGTCTCTCCTTTCAGGAAGAGGCCGAGGGAGGGCCTTGGAGCAAGAGTCCCCGGCTAGGCAGCGGTGACAGGCGGGGACAGCAGCGGCCTCGTGCTCCGCAGGACCCCGCTGCCCGGGGGCTCCTCCGGGGTCCCGTCCTGCCCTGATTCCACCTTCAGGTACAAGTGGGAGAAACACGCTCCCAGGGCTGGGTGATCGAGGCCTCTCCATGCTCCTGCATGACGGGGTGGGGACCCTCTCCAGCAGCTGGTGCGAGTATTGCCACGTTTGCGACTTCCCTTGACCGCGTGCCCCTCTCCTCCCAACCAACATTTCCGCCCGGGGGACCCAGCTCTAGACCCCTGCGAGGGAAATGACTTCTGTAGCAGACTGACTTTCCGCCCGGGGCCTTTATTTTCCGCGTCCCAGCTAAGTTTCCGTTTGGAACCTCCCTGTATCAGGATGCAGGAAACAGATGCCCCTTCCCTAGGGTCAGTCTGGGGGGCTCTGAGCTCTGGTTCTCCTGGGATGACCTGGCTCGTGCTGGTCATTCCAGGTGATTCTCAGTACTCTCGAATGTACCCTGGTGTGCCTATGCAGCCACCCTGGTAACCGCCTCCCCAGTCCAGGTCACCACAAAGGTGCTGCAGGGACGGTGTAGGCAGAGGGGAAGGGCTCTGACCCTTAAATTACACGATCTAGCTGTGCGGGCGGCGGTCCGGGGCGAGCCTGCCCGCCGCCTGCCTGCCCGTCCCGGGGAGTAGCGTCCCTCCAAGTCGGCCGCGCTTCCATTCAGAGATGCCGACGTTCTTCTCTAGGGCCCGGCTGCTTCCCGGACACAAGGCCAGAAGCTGACCCCTTGTCCGTGCGGCAGGCACCCCGGGGTCATGCCCCCCGACGGCCTGGACCAGTAGCATATGCTTCTGGTGCACGCGGTACCGCGGAGATGACGGGCACCAGGTCTGCTGCCAGCCGGCAGATGGATGCTGACAGCCGCAGGCTCACTGCCTCGCGTGGAAGCCAGCCGCCGTGCGTGAGCCCCCCGCGGAAGAGCCCACACGGCCCGGAGAAGGCAGCAAAGACTGGAGGTCCTCGGTCCACCAGCCCCAGGGAGCCGAACCCTTCCAGCAGTCACATGGGTGAGGTTAGGAGCAAACCACTCCGGGTCAGGACGCGAGGAAACCGCAGCCTGGACCAACACCGCGATGGAAGCCTGCTGAGAGGTCTGGGCAGAGGGCCCAGTTTAAGTGAGTTTAGGTCCTGACCCACAGGAACTATGAGATAACACATCTTTGTTGGTTTAAGCTGCTAAATTCGGGGGCAATTCGTTGTATAGCAATATATGAATTCCATAGGCCTTCTTGTTCGGGGCCCCCGATGGCCGTCTTACATCTTCCTGGTACCAAGACCAAGGGAGCAAACCCCTCCTTGCCACAGCAGTGTCTTTAATTTTCTGGGTTCTGATGCTTTGATAACTGGGGCCTGTGACCCTACAGGAGCTTCCCCGCCCGGCGTCAGCCAATAGCTAGAGACGGGAAGCAACTCAGGAGCAGGTGTGCCTCTGTGCCTCCCAGACACAAACCAACCAGTCCAGAGCCCGGAGCCCAGCCTCTGTCCACCTGCCCTAATCGTCCAACGGCCACGCACTAGACTACTTGGAGCTTCCCTAGGCCTCAGAACCCAAGAAAGTCATTCCAGCTACCCAGTCCAGACCCTCTGTACCCTGCCTGACCCGTTCTTCCGTGCAGAAACCGCAGGAAATGTTTGCACCCTGTTTTCTTCTACTCCCTCTGCCTCCCTACTGACCCCATGGTGTGGTGTGGCCCTTCTCCTTGGGAACTGTGAGTAATAGACGATCTCTTCAGTGGCTGTTTTCTCCTAATCTGTTGGTATTACCATACCTCAGATTTTCTATTAATTCACTAATATTTTAGTTATAGTTATATTTAACACTCCGCCTTTGGATGCCTGGGTGGCTCAGCCGGTTAAGGGGCTGACTTGATTTCACTCAGGTCGTGATCTCAGGGTGGTGAGATCCAGTCCCCAGTGGATCTCTGCTCTCAGCAGGGAGTGTGCCGGAGATTCCCTCCCTCTGCCCCTTCCCCTTTCTTCCTCTCTCTAAAAATAGATGATAGATAATTGATAGATAGATAGATAGATAGATAGATAGATAGATAGATAGATGATTGATAGATAGATGATAGATAATTGATAGATAGATAGATAGATAGATAGATAGATAGATAGATAGATGATAGATAAATATTTAAAGCTTTCCCCCTTCTTCTTCCCCCTGACCAGAGGTACCCTTTATAGTTTTGTAGGTTTGAAGAAGGAAGCTCCACTTTTCTTCCTGCTTCTGTTCAAACATTTGGTCTCAATACTGTGCCACTTGTGTTTACTTAACCCAACCACTAAATGCCAGACATCATAGGTCTTTTTTGCTCTGAGCCCCGTCTATGGGCCGCATCTTTTTAAATGTAATGGGGGGTGGGGCTAAGAAATAAAGAAATACTGTGTGAAAAATACGAAGGTTAGTACTTTAAAATATTGTATTCTGCTGTGGCTGTGCAGTTGCTCTTAGGAGTGTGAAGCCCCCAGAAAAGAGATGGACAGAAAATGGGTATAAGATGATCATTAGGGTCCATGAGAAGGAAAATGATGACTTACAGGAAGCAGGCTGAAGTTAAAGGTGACCTTAAAGATTTACATAGCAAAGAAGATCATCAAAAAGTCCAGTAAATTAATCAAAATACACAAATAGTGGAGTTTTTACATGTAGACTTTATTTTTACAGGAACTAGCTTCTCCTATGCTCCGGCTCTAGGAAGAAGTCTGTGATTAAATACTGTCACTAATGTCGACTTCTGAATACCAAAAAGTTAAAAAAAAAAAAAAAGCTTTAGGTAAGAAACACAAAAAAGGCTATTTTAAGTACACGTGTGTTTTTCCATCCCTCCCCACCCTGGTAAACTTATATTGAGTAGTTCATTTAATAGAAGACCTCTTGAAAACCACCGTCCATGTGCTAAGGTCTGTTTTACACGGGTCACTAATGAGGAAGAGTTTGATATCTTATGTTGAAAGTAGAGAAGTCAATTAATTTCATGAGTGTGAACTTGGCATCATATTCAATTTACTCTTAGGGGAGAGCTGCCAGCTTTCCATATACTGGGTTCTAAATAAAATAAAATATTTAGGTCTCTGACTTGACGTCAAAGCGCGTTGCTTTGATTCATGAAGCACGAGCTGAAAAATCTATTTTTCATCCTCTTCTTTCCCATGAAGGAATCTTGGGCAAGATTTAACTTCAGGAAGGTAGGAATTATGCTTCCTAACCTTCTGCTAAGAGATGCATGCTCAGCTTGCTCAGATCATGTATTAGTCAGGACATGATAGGGTAGATGCTGCAGTAACAAACCATTCAAAACCTTGGTGGTCCAAAGCAAAAAAAGGGCCTATCAGAGACTGGTACTAGTGCTCTATTTTGCACACCCTCTCAGTGGTCTATGCTTATGGATCAGCCACATTTCAAATGTTGCTCATTTCTTTCTTTAATTTTTTAAATTTTATTATTTTTATTGGAGTTCAATTTGCCAACATATAGCATAACACCCAGTGCTCATCCTGTCAAGTGCCCCCCTCAGTGCCCGTCACCCAGTCACCCCCACCCCCGCCCTCCTCCCCTTCCACCACCCCTAGTTCGTTTCCCAGAGTTAGGAGTCTCTCATGCTCTGTCTCCCTCACTGATATTTCCCACACATTTTCTCTCCTTTCCCCTTTATTCCCTTTCACTATTTTTTATATTCCCCAAATGAATGAGACCATATAGTTTGTCCTTCTCCGATTCACTTACTTCACTCAGCATCATACCCTCCAGTTCCATCCACGTCAAAGCAAATGGTGGGTGTTTGTCGTTTCTAATGGCTGAGGAATATCCCACTGTATACATAGACCACATCTTCTCTATCCATCATCTTTCGATGGACACCGAGGCTCCTTCCACAGTTTGGCTATTGTGGACGTTGCTACTAGAAACATCGGGGTGCAGGTGTCCTGGCGTTTCACTGCATCTGAATCTTTGGGGTAAATCCCCAACAGGGCAATTGTTGGGTCATAGGGCAGGTCTATTTTTAACTCTTTGAGGAACCTCCACACAGTTTTCCAGAGTGGCTGCGCCAGTTCACATTCCCACCAACAGTGCAGGAGGGTTCCCCTTTCTCCACATCCTCTCCAACATTTGTGGTTTCCTGCCTTGTTAATGTTCCCCATCCTCACTGGGGTGAGGTGGGATCTCATTGTGGTTTTGATTTGTATTTCCCTGATGGCAAGTGATGCAGAGCATTTTCTCATGTGCATGTTGGCCATGTCTATGTCTTCCTCTGTGAGATTTCTCTTCATGTCTTTTGCCCATTTCATGATTGGATTGTTTGTTTCTTTGGTGTTGAGTTTAATAAGTTCTTTATAGATCTTGGACACTAGCCCTTTATCTGATACGTCATTTGCAAATCTCTTCTCCCATCTGTAGGTTACCTTCTAGTTTTATTGACTGTTTCTCTTGCTGTGCAGAAGCTTCTTATCTTGATGAAGTCCCAATAGTTCATTTATGCTTTTGTTTCCTTTGCCTTCATGGATGTACCTTGCAAGAAGTTGCTGTGGCCAAGTTCAAAAAGGGTGTTGCCCGTGTTCTCCTCTAGGATTTTGATGGAATCTTGTCTCACATTTAGGTCTTTCAACAATTTTGCATTTATCTCTGTGTCTGGTGTCAGAGAATGGTCTAGTTTCATTCTTCTGCATGTGGCTTCCCAATGTTACTCATTTCTACGTCAGAGAGAAAGAACATTTTGGAGGACCTTGAATTTGTAAGTAATGCCCTAGTGCACATCTCAATGGTCAGTGATATTGTCATGGTCCCCTAAGGCATGATAGGGACAGAATCCAATCTTTATGAGTCCAAAGGAGAGGATAACTGGATTTTGGAGAGTTATCCCAAAGACTATCAGAGGTCCCTATAAGAAAACCAACTTGAATCATACAAATACACACCAGCCCAGCCCTGCTGTCTCCTCGGGAGGATGGATTCCATAGCTCCTCCAAGGCTCCAAGCCACTTTTTCTTTATTCTCGTCACTTAATCCTTATTTCCTCTTTTCTTCATTTTGGAATCTAGGCACCGCTCTCCATCTTGTCCATCTCATCTAGAGGTGTGCACACATGGGTAAACATTACAATCTTTCAAAAATAGTAATACCCAAGTGCCACACAAAACCAATGTCTTCAGAATATTGGGGGAATTGGGGAAGCCCAGTTATCAGTATTTTTAAAAATCCTCCAGGTGAGTCCAATGTGCAATAGAGATGAAAAGCGCTGTTCTAGAGCATGAATGAATAGCCTTGTGTGTGTCTCTGTATCAACCTGCCAGAGGCACCAAAGGTGGAAACACCAAGTCCCTGAACTCAGGTTTCACAGGTTTCTACTGCTAGAACCTACAGTAAATTCTCCAGTGGAGGGAGATCACCCGTTCAAACCCACTGCATCAGATGACAAGGCTTGCCTTCTTCCCACCACCACACCAAGTTGCCAGAAAACATCATTTACAGAAGTGACATGAAAGAGCCAATCACTTGAATTTAGAAACTTGGAGTTACCCTATTTCAGTTAACTATTATTGTGTCAAATGCCACCTCAAAATTTAGAAGCTGAAAATAGCCACAATTAACTATTTTGCTACCAAATCTGCATGGGGCCCTGCTCCAAGGGGTATCACCTGGAATGGCTCACCTGGGGCTGCACTAACCACATGTAAGGCAGCTCTCTCACATGGCTGGCAGGTTGGTGCCAGCTGGCAGGGCCTCTCCTTGAGGCAGCTTTGTGCTTCCTCACAATGTAGCTGGATTCTGAGGCACAGAATCTCAAGATACAAAACTCTGTATTGACTTTTTTGATTTAGAGGTTTGGAGGTCCAGTCGCAGGTCTGCCCAGATTCAAGTAGATAGAACAGAGATCCTGCCTCTCAACGGGAGGAGTAGGCATAGCACATGGATGGGCAACATTACTGTGGCCGCTTCTGAAAATGTTTCCTGCTGCTTTCCTCGGTCTTCCTCCAAACGACAGGTGGAATTCACAGTGATTTAAAACACTAGCTCTAGGGGCTCCTGGGTGGCTCTGTCGGTTAAGAACCCGACTCTTAATTTCAGTTCAGGTCATGATCTCAGGGTCATGAGATCAAGCCCCCTGTCAGGCTCAGCACTGAGCATGGATCCTGCCTAAGATTTTCTCTCCCTCTCCCTCTGCCCGATCCCCACTCGTGCACTCTGTGTCTCTAAAAAAATAAAACACTAGCTTTAGGACTAAACTTCTAAGCTCTTCTTACTGGATGTGTGAACTTGGTTGAGTTTCTTGCCCACCCACCCCCAACCCATGCCCAAGGCTTGACTTTCCATTGCAAAATGGGGAGGGAGAGAGTAAGAACAGTGCCTATCCCGTGTGCAAGTTGATTATAAGTCCTGGTTTGCCTGTGACATTCCCGTTTTATACCTGTTGTCTGACATCTTACACAGTTTAGCATTGCCTTGAGTTTTCATATTTTAATTATATTTCATCACTGCTATTTATTTTTTCAAAGACTATTTATTTATTTGAGAGAGAGAGTATGATTGAGCATGAGTGGGGGGCAGAGGGAGAGGGAGAAGCAGACTCCCCACTGAGCAGGAACCCTGACCCACGCTTAACCAACTGAGCCACCCAGGTGCCCCTAATATGTGTACCAAAAGTTGTTTAGTAGATCTCTACTTCCTTTCAACTTCTTCTATGGTCTTATCTAGTAATGTAGGATACACAGGTGCGATGAGTAGGGTTCTCACCGTGGTGTACATTTAAATCTCTAAGTTGGCCACCAATATCCCAACTCTTTTTGCTAACCCTTTCCTACAAGTAAAATCTCCTTTTCAAATAGAGCATTTGGGGTGTAATAGGAAAAATAATAGCCTGCCAAAGATGTGCATGTCCTAATCCCCAGAACCTGTGAATATGTTCTATTCCATGGCAAAGTGAAATTAAGGTTGTTAACAAGCTGACCTTAAAATACAGAGATTATTCTTGATTATCCAGGTGGTGAAGTGTAGTCACGAAGATCCTTAACGGTGGATCTCGGAGGCCTCTTCCTTAGAATCCGTGTCAGAGTGATTCCCTATGAAAGAGACCAACCGGCTATTGCTAACTTTGAAAATGGAAGAAGGTCACCAGCCAAGGAAGTGGGTAGACTCTAGAAGCTGGAAAAGGTGCTTCTCTAGAGTCTCCAGAAGGAACACAGCCCTGCCAACATTTCATTGTAGCCCCATAAAACTGGCATTGAAGATCTGAACTTCAAAACTTTAAGATAATAAATTAATGCTGCTTTAAGGGAATAAGTTTTTGCTAATTTTTTACAGCAGCAATAGGAAACTAACCCATTGGTTTACTTTTGATATTTTATAGTTGAATTTTCGAATAACTTGATATTGGATTTTCCAAGTAGCATTGCGATTTTAGATAAATGTATATTTGGTGGAATTCTCATTTTAGATAAATATAAATTCCTGTATCATGATTGAGCAAAACTGAGAAGGCCTATGATCTTACAGCATGTACATGTAGTAAAACATTCAAAAGAATCAGAGAGAAAATTTAGACATGTCTTTGTCTTTTAAAAATACTGTCAAAAAATACTGTCAAGTAAAAGTGCGATGAATGGAAGTAAAAAGACAGTAGTCATGAAAATATTTGAGCTGAAATATTTATAGACTTCATCTGGAAGAAGTGAGAGCTGATAATTCCCACTTTTAAAACTTTGCCTGAATTACTAGATATCTTAACACTTGTAGCTCAATAAATAAACACTTCCAACTCCTAATGATTGGAATTGGTGTGATGCACACGTATTTCATAAATACATCCAAATAAGCTGTGATGTTGTACCATTCAATGGGGAAGCTTCAGTTGCCAAAGGGCGTACGTACTTCATATTTCGTAGTTGAAACAGCTACACTACCAGGATGTTTCCCTTCTATTAAAAAAAAAAAAAACCCTCCAAATGTTTTCTTCTTCCTCATTCAGACTTTTTTTTTCTATCCAGATCAACACTCTGCCTCTAGGTCTCGAGGTTCAGAGTGCTTCATCATCAACTGTCATTTTTACAAAAATGTCAATTCCTCGGGTCTTGCCTTGGAGGCTTCTGACTCAGTGGGTTTGGACTGGTATCCAGGAATCTGCATTCCTCAGGGCTCCCATAGATGATTCTGAGGCACTTCTATCACTGGAGGACAAAGGACCACAATTCAAAGAATTGGTTCAAATTCTGGTTCCACATGGCTGCAAGAGTGATTCATCCAGAACCAAAGTGGCATCTCCCTGCCTGCGGGACGTAGGCCCACGTCCTTGGTGGTATGAGCAAGCACCTCGGTGAGGTGGCTTCCATCTCCCGGGATGTGCGGCACAGTGAGGACCGCTTGCATCTGCGCCGTGTGTGCGCACAGCTCCAGCCCACCTGGGATACAGCAGCACTTAGCAAGCTCCCAAGCCTGTCTTACATTCTGGAAATTCCTTCTAAATCCCTGGCTGGCCTACCTGCATGTTGTTTGACTGGCATGGGGTCACGCTCTCAGGTGAGCAGAGCTGCTGGCCTTCTCTGTCGGCTTGCCCCTGAGCTGCTCCTCTAACAACAACGCTCCACCTCAGGTGAACTGCTTTCTGCAGGGCCAGTTAAGCTGGTGAGTCTGATGGCTGCCCTGCCTGCCCTCCATGAACCACCACCCTGGGGACGGACGAGTTTGCAACAGCCCCGAGAACGAGGCCACAGACTCACAGAGTTCTCAATCAAGTTGCCGTAGATTTTGTCAATTGATCCTTGTCAATTTGCTGCACGCCTTTGATCAGATTCTAGAGCCGCCTCATGTGGCTGGTTGTGACCATTTTGCAGAGCTTTACAGTTGCTTTGGGGCAGAGGATTTGCATTGCCAGAGTCAGAAACGTGCCCGTAGAGAGAGTCAGCCACACACATGCACCCTGTACTCCTGTGTATATGACTGTGTGACATTCTTGATCACCAGTGAAGTATGTGTGTTAGGGATTCATTTCCCTGGGTAGAGGGGATGGGCCACACAGAACAGTCTTCCTCTTCTCCTTGTGCCCACCAGAACCCACGTCACATGGTGGCTGACCGGAGTGAGAAGCATTATTCCCTCTAGGTGTCTAATCTTCTAGTACAAAGTTTAAAGGCCCCTTGTCCCTCTCCCTCATTTTAATCAGTGACACTCTCTTTAAAAAAAAAAAAAGAGATACTTGGGAATCCCTGGGTGGCTCAGCGGTTTAGCACCTGCCTTTGACCCAGGGTGCGATCCTGGAGTCCCAGGATCAAGTCCTGCATCGGGCTCCCGGCATGGAGCCTGCTTCTCCCTCCTCCTTTGTCTCTGCCTCTCTCTCTCTCTATGTCTATCATGAATAAATAAATAAATCTTAAAAAAAGACCTCATTAATTTATTTATTTGAGAGAGAGTGAGCAGAGAGAGGGAGGGGGAGGGAGTCTCCAGCAGACTCTTCCCCGAGTGCAGAGCCAGATGTGGCTGTGGAGCCCCTTGCACAGAATGATCCCCTGACCCTGAGATCATGACCACAGCCCAAACCAAGGGTGGGCAGCTCACCCGACTGAGCCATCCAGGTGCCCCAGTCCGTGGCACATTCTGAACGCTTGAGCTGAGCAGCGCCTCCAGCTCACATACGCGTCCAGGGCCTTGAAACCGTACCTGCTCGAGTTGTGGCGAACCCACTGCAGTACTGCTGGAGCTTCCAGGGACGTTAGGAATATTTTCCCTCTAAAAAACTTCACGAGCTCACACTGAAAACATTCTGAGAAATTTCAACAACAACAACAGAAAAAGATAAAGGACTGTTTAGATATAAAATACTCAAATCGTTTTCATGTATCGTCTAAGCTGATGTGATTAGCTCATGAGAATAACTCCGAGCCCTTGCCAGCACATAACAGGCTTTCTACATAGGGCTAGTTGGAAGGAGAAAGAAAAACTACGTACAGCTGTTCCAAGGCCGGGAAATGCTGCGCAGCCCTGACAGCAGCTGTTTGCATGCCAAATAGTTCCAGCAATTTCTAATTAAATCCAGCTCTGGAGAAATTTTATGATCTGCATCACATGATTTCTGTCTGTATCTGGAGGCTTTTCTTCCCTGTTTTGAAAGCCCCTCCAGCGAAGTCTGCCTATTTTCATCTTAAAGGACTAATTAATCTAGAGGAGAAATAGCATCTTATTCTCTGAGGTTAGAACACCCACAGTAGCCCACCCCCAGGGCTGCAAGGAAGGACGATTCCCAACCTCTCCGTGCTAAGGAGCGAGCACTGGGGCGAGAGCTTCTGGTGCGCCCCCTTCCTGCAGCCCCCCTGTAGGGTCTCCACGTCTATTAAATGCAGGACGGGCACATCTGTGCCTTTTCAACGTTCGCTGGAGACTCTCTAAGAACCCTAAGTTAATGATAACATACGTTGGTGTGACACTCTGTAAAGCTCTTTCGTGCGTATTATCTCACTGGTAACTTAACGCACCCAGGTCAAGGAGGCCGGGCAGGCATTGGTATCGCCATGCTACAATTTAAAATACAGAGGCTCTCAAAGACCAAGTGATTCCTCATCAATATGAAGGTCACAGCCAGTCATTATTTATTTGGCAGGAAAATTATATTTTGGGTAACCCCTAGTGATTACAATTAACATTTTTCCATCTCTCAACAGAATGTGACATATAGATTAACTCTACGTGAGGCTGAGGGAAATGGAAGCATGAGACAGAGCTGAGTATTCATTAGTAAATAGTACGTATACTTACAGTTACGTATTCTTGCCTGAATTGTACGACATCCTCATCTCTCTGCAACACAATTCCCAGGTATCAACCATAATGTGCATTTGCAAGATCCCTGAGGCCAAAGACCAAAAAGAACTTGTTTCACACTGAACTAAAAATCTGGCTATGAATAGGCTTCCATTAAGGTAAACAAAATAACATCCCATGCCCTTTTACGTGTTTATTCTATTAATGTCTGTGTCCATGTGGTACCACATTCCTGGAGTATTGGTTAAGTGTTTGAGGGACCTGTGAACATTTTGTCCCATTATTAATGAGATCAGCCAACAGGAAAACATTCCACCAAAACTGGTGGAAGTACCTGACGGCTACCTTATTTGATTATTTTCTGGGTTTATTAGTGAGAGTAATAATGCTGGCTGTTGCAACAGCTAACCCTCCACATCTGTGATATCATACACAAATGTCTAGTCCTTCGTTCACGCAAAGTGTGGTGGAGTTTGAGCAGCTCTGGCTAGTTGGTTCTGAGAATTGTATTCCAGAGACATGAAAAGCTTGTACAATTCAGGCAAGAATACTTAATCTTAAGTATTCGCACAAATAACTCATGCATTTGGTAGAGCTGCCCTCATAGGATGTTTTTAAGCACCAGACCTGGGAATAGCAAATGTCACATCCACGCACATTACATTGGCCAGTTCCATAGCTCCAAACCCGCAGCAAGAGATTTTGAGGAAGTCTTCCTGTATTCACATGAAAATGCAATGTTATGGGAAACACAGACGGTCATCTCCGCCCACACTAACAGGTAAATTTTCATGCAACAAGGCTTTCTCTGCAACCAGATCATTCCAGAAGCACCAAATGTCTGTTTTGGAGAAATAATCTAAGAATAGAAACTTTGTGATCCTATCAACAAAAAATATTACTAATTTAAAGGTGTTTCTCTGTTAAAGACTTACTGTTAAAGTCTTAAAGGGTCCTACTTATATGGACTGCGGGGGGTGGGGGGGATGTACAAGGTAGGAGGGTGACTGAGGAGCAGAAACTGAGCTGGGAGGGACTTAGCAATCCAGGCCTGCCATTACAATTTTGTGATCCAATAAAGATTTTCTGCCAAAGATTGTGTGTGTGTGTGTGTGTGTGTGTGTGTGTGTGTGTGTGTGAAATTATTTCTATTATTTCTGCTGACCGGAGAAGCTATTCCATATGATTCAGATGACTACCTTGGAATCACAATAGTCCAAGGAACCCTGGATTCCCACAAATAACTCATGTTTCACATCATCTAAATGCATTAAATGGTCTGAGAAGCTCTATCCTGTATAGTGTTTTTTATGCTCTTTTGTAAAACAGTGACACTGGATACACTCTTGTTCCTACAGCATATGCAGTTCTATGTCTTTCAGTGCTTTTCTCGGGATTGAGCAGGAAATCTTATCAGTGTCATCATGCCTGATTTTCCTTGTCCTTTTGTCCATTTTGATGCTTTTCTTCAGAGTCTATTTCATCGTCACTCTAGAGACATTAGAATCCGTGATCTCATAAATTTGGTTTCTCCAGAACTTAGGGAATCAAGCTGCATAGGTTAGTTCCAGACCTTATATTGTTAAATGATTTTTTTTTCTTAATCTTGAAGAAGACACCATCAGGCTTAGATGTCTATATCCTGCCCTGTGTTATTCTTATTTCCATAAAAACGCTGAGACCTAGAATAGTTTTACTAACGTCCCAGAACACATCTCAGAGAGAAGTGTGGATAAAACATGAGACATTGAATTCCCAATCATATATATTATTCGGTTTTGCAGTTTAACTGTTTAACCTTTAAAATTTGGGTGTGGGATCCCTGGGTGGCGCAGCAGTTTGGCGCCTTCCTTTGGCCCAGGGCGCAATCCTGGAGACCTGGGATCGAATCCCACATCAGGCTCCCAGTGCATGGAGCCTGCTTCTCCCTCTGCCTGTGTCTCTGCCTCTCTCTCTCTCTCTCTCTGTATGACTATCATAAATAAATAAAAATTAAAAAAAAAATTTGGGTGCATTACGCTCCTTAGGAATACAGTGTACATTTAGAGTTTGAAGCAAATCAAAGAAGGCCTGTCAATTCTCAACAGCTCTGTTCACATGTTTACTACACATATTTCTTTCCCCAAGAGTGGAGCAATGTATGTGAACCTAATAGAAACAGAATTTTAGTTACTTATAAAGCACAGTCCATACCATGTTGACACAGACAATATCAAATTCTCTCTCATCTCCAAAATGTTTCGTATTCTGGGGCATGTAAGCATGTCAAGACACAATTTTCTGCCAATACCAGAGGGTTGAACATTTCACGTTCAAAGTCGAATGAGTTCTCTATGAAGACGGAGCAGTGTACCGCGAGGGATTTTCAATTTATCACAGACCAAATGAAACTGGTCACTAAAGTGGGTGGCTGCATCTGTTTCCTTACTTTCCAAAGAGTATCTTTTTTGGCTTAGAAAAATATACATTGGAAACCGAAGACTCTGTTAGGTCATTTAACCATTCATATATTTTCACATACTTTAGAGGTTACGGTATATTTTAAAGAAATAAAAAGAACTCGAATAATCAGCAGAAAGAAAATTGATGTCCAAATTTCTTTTTCATAATTGTTCGGTTTGACTTAGAATATACCAGGAATTAGCACAATAATATAAATGCAGAGCAGGGCAGCACTTTCTAAGCCACTTGCGGGGAACACTTAATACCGTTTGAAATAGGTCCCACGATTTAAAAAAGGGCGGGGAGGGAAATGCTTGACTAGAAGACATTGAACAGATTTCTTTTACCGAAAGACATTTCAGAGCCCTTCATAAACTAATACACATTGAGATTCTCCCAGACGGACGGTCTCCAACCCTCTATTTCCTAAACTTACTTGGCCACCATAAACCTTTTTTTGGCAGATCTCTATTAACATCTTGAGTCGCATTAGTGGTCCACAGACCAGAAGTTGGGAAAGTAATAGCGGCTACCAACCGCCCCCCTCCCGCCCCGTCCCAACCAACCGTTGAATTTGCTACAAAATACATCCTGGCCAGGTCTACGCCAGTGTTGAAGGACGTCAGCAACCAGTGGGAACAGTGGGAACCAATCGGTTTAACACGGAAGAGCTGTGGAAACAGACGCTCAAAAATTTGCTGAAGACACCACAGTGTGGAATCAAGGGCGTCCAGAGGTCAGCACCCAGTAATCGTACAAATAATCTGATGAAGACAAAACAAAGCTTTAAACAGCAACAAAATGATCATATGCAAACTAATGTCTCTTGGACACCCCTCCCGTTTACTCACTTTACAAGTAATTTAAGAGCCTCCCGGGCAAGTCAGGCACTGGACCAGTTACCGAGGGTGTAACAGTGAGGGGACACCTGAAATCCCTCCTGCACGAAGGCTTCGGAGAGCCTTGGTCGTGTGACCTGGGCATCACTCATACCTCCACGGGTATGTGGCAGTCCTACCTGAAAGTCCACCACCATAAAGAGGCGATGGTAATTAACCACAGAAAGAAAATACCAGAAATATGTTAAAACTGAACACTTCTTACTAAAAAGCTCCAGATATAATTCAATATGCAGATGGTTAAATACCTCATTCTTAAATCTTTTAAAATATAAATGTGGTACTTTCTTAAGCCTTTACTGCAGTTAGAGCCAAAAATGACATTTTTATCTCAAGTTTCTGTTGAGTTTACAAAACAACTTTTTTTTCAGGTTTCCTCTAGACACTTTCCATCCCGAGAAACCACGAGGCTATTATGTTTAGGAAATGTCACAATATTCCCCCCACACCATGAAGGAACTGCATTACTATATTATCTCCAGGCAGAGCCGTGCATTTTCCAAACAAAACATGAGCTAATCTGAAAGTCTTTATTCAGTATGTAAACTTTCCGTGTTTTCCAGGCTTGCCAGGTTAAAGATGGGGCCAGCAAGATTATAACATTAATGGAACGTAACTCAGTTTTGTAATGTAGGAAACTGCCATCCTCTCCATCAAGTCTGAGGGCGGGGTGCGGGGGGAGAAAGGATGAGGCCGATTGAGCTTTCCTTTTTCTTTCTAGTTCATACCACTCATCTCTGTCCATCCTACCTTCGGGCCTTGGCACCAAGGAATGGAGGGGAGCAAAGTGGAGCAGCGGTAAGGGAGGGCGATGCCTGACGTGCTTGGAGAGGACATCACGTGAACATGTGCGGGAGTGCCTGGGCGTGTATGCACCAGGGCATGCGTGTGCCTGGGGTGCATGTGCCAGGAGGCTGTGTGCCTGGGCGTGCGTGACGCCTGGGTGTGCATGTGCCTGGGCGTGCATGCACCTGGGCGTGCGTGTGCCTGGGGTGCATGTGTCAGGAGTCCGTGTGCCTGGGCGTGCGTGCCGCCTGGGTGTGCATGTGCCTGGGCGTGCATGTTCCCGGGCGTGCGTGTGCCTGGGCGTGCATGTGCCAGGTATGCGTGTGCCTGGGAGTGCAGGTGTCTGGGCGTGCATGCACCTGGGTGTTCCTGTGCCTTGGTGTGTGTGTGCCTTGGCGTGTGTGTGCCAGGGGTGCATGTGCTGGGTGTGCATGTGCCTGTGCATGTGTGTGCCTGTGCGTGCATGCACCTGGGCTTGCATGTGTCAGGGGTGCGTGTGTCAGAGGTGTGTGTGCGGGTGTGCATGCACCTGGGCGTGCGTGTGCCCGGGGTGTGTGTGCCTGAGGTGCGTGTGCCAGACGTGAATGTGCCAGGGGTGCATGCACCTGAGCGTGCGTGTGCCTGTGCGTGCATGAACCTGGGCGTGTGTGTGCTTGTGCGTGCATGCACCTGGGCTTGCATGTGTCAGGGGTGTGTGTGTCAGGGGTGTGTGTGCGGGCGTGCATGAACCTGAGCGTGTGTGTGCCAGGGGTGCATGTGCTGGGTGTGCATGTGCCTGTGCATGTGTGTGCCTGTGCGTGCATGCACCTGGGCTTGCATGTGTCAGGGGTGCGTGTGTCAGGGGTGTGTGTGCGGGTGTGCATGTACCTGGGCGTGCGTGTGCCTGGGGTGTGTGTGCCTGAGGAGCGTGTGCCAGATGTGAATGTGCCAGGGGTGCATGCACCTGAGCGTGCGTGTGCCTGTGCGTGCATGAACCTGGGCATGCGTGTGCCTGGGGTGCGTGTGCCCAGGTGCGTGTGCCCAGGTGCGTGTGCCGGGGAGGCGGCGATGGAGGGGTGCAGCCCGGGAGGGTCCCCCTGCCGCGTCCCAGTGCGAGCCCTGAGTGGGGCCCGAGGCTGCGGCCCGACAGCCCCCTGTGGCCTGGTGCTTGGGCGGCTGACCTTCCGTGACCCGAGCCGGGGCCTCTGACCCCTGGGGGTGCCGCTTGTCTCCCCAAGCAGCGCGTGACCAGGGGCAGCAGCCGCCCACCTAGGAGGAAGGCCCCGGCACACAGGGGTCCCCCTGGACACAGGTCGCGCGCCCGGGCCTGGGGTCCCCAAGCTTGTGCAGCCCCAGCGCTCGGGCCCCAGGTCCCTGCAGCCTCAGGCTTCCTGGTGTCCTGTCCCCTCCCCGTGTCCCCGGCACCGGTTCTCCTCTCTCCGCAGGGAAGACCGTCTCTCCCACCCCAGGGGACAGCACGGCCTGGTACCCCCGACCATCTCGTCTCCCTCAGGCTGCCTCCTTTCTCTTCAGAGAAAATAAAAAGGCCTTCAGGAAAGCGTCCCTTGTCCTCTGCAATCCTTCACCCCACTGGCCTTTCACGCGATGGCGATGCAGCCCCGGGGCCTGGGGACCCGCCTGTCCCCCAGCCCGGCTCGCTCCCCAGTAGGCCCACCTCACTGGGGCGGCCGCCCCTGGGGACCCCCAACCCTCTTCCCTCTTGCTTCCCGCCAGACGGTCTCGGTGCCTGTATCCTCATCCTTCAACTCTCCTTGTCCAACTTCACCGAAGATTGAAAACATTTTTCATTTTTTTTGAACATAAAATGCTAAGTGCTCTGCAGCCTTCAGACATTACACCCCGAATTCTTTCAATACCCCTCTGAGGAGACCTACCAGCACCACACCCATACCCCGGGTGATAAAATCTCCTCAAAGAGGTTGACTATGTCTTACAAGGTGGTTCGTCTGACCCTCGAACTCACGTCCTGGTCTTTCTTACACCGCAGGCCCCGCTCTTTAGTGCCCCTCTGCCCCGCCTCCCCTTCGTCCCGCTTCTGGGGGACCCCCAGGTTCACACCTCAATTCTTGCCGCGTCTCCGTGTTTCCATGTGCGATTCCTGTGACGTCTGTGGGCTCGGTTCCTCTCATGCGGGTCTCAAACAACGGGCCCCTCTTCCAATCTTTTCCTCCAAGAATTTAATTCCTTTATTGGCCCCGCGTTCTGGGTTTGCTTCGATCTTCACTTTTATGACGGTTTCATTCAGCTTTTATGTGACCGTTTTCTTATGAGGCAATAGAGTCGTCGAGGGAACCGCGTCTTCGCAGCTCGCGCTCCCTCGGCCCAGCCCAGTACCTGGCTCACAGGTGTCTAATGAGTGTTAAGAATCTGAGTGAGTGAAAGGATAGTTAACGGCTGCCTGAAGTCTTGACTTCGAACTCGCGCCCCCTCTGCTCCCTTGCCTGCATTTCCAATTCAGTATGTTTCGGACCTTACCCTTGACTCCTCTCATTCTGTCATTAGCTCCTGAATTCGCTCAGAGAACTACCACCCGCTCGCTCACCTTAAGCCAAAACTCTGAACATCAATCCGTTTCTTCTCTTCCTCTTTATCATTAATCAAAATATCTAGTTACTTTTCTTCCTAAATCCATCTCCGACCCACCAACCACTCACAGACATATTCACGACGTAGGTTTATCGTCTCATGTAGGACAACTACAAGGGCCTGGGCGCTGGCTTCGCAGCCTCTTGCGGCCCGTCCTGCACGATGGGATAGGACCATTCACTCTCTTTCTTTGCTTGTGGTCGGTGTTCTGTACCTTCCACAAAATTTTCCGATTCTCCCTATGTCCCACATGATAAAATGTGCCTCCTTAATTAGGCATGTAAGGCTCTCTATGATCTGGCCTTTGTCACCTATCCGCCATACTTCTTACATACTGCCTTTGGCAATTCTGAGCTAACAGTGGTTCTTGGCTCCTCCCGTTCTTCCCAGAATTCTCTCGCACATCTTATCCTCCCAGAAGATGTTATAGGTTTTTAAAAGTCTCAGTTCAAGAGCAGCTCTTCCTATTTTCTGGCACAGATTTAGGCACTTTTTATAAATGCTCTTTCACCATTGTATATACCTTTCCATTTTGTAATGATCATATTATAAAGTAATGATATTTTTGCCTATTTCTTCATCAGATGGATAGAATGCTAAATGTTAGTTTTCTGTAAGTATGCACAGTTTTGTGATGAACGTATTCTCATCAATTCTTACAATAATTTTGTGGTATGGGTAGGATCTCTTCCTCATTTGGGGAGATAATAAGGTTGACGCGATTCATAGACGCAAACACTGGAATCCAGGTGTGGTGGTCCTTAATCTCATACACTTTTCATTACATCACACTGTGTATATATATATATGTGTGTGTGTGTGTGTGTGTACTGTATATAATGTATATTATACATATATAATATTAATATACATATATAATGTATAATATAATAATATATATACAATATATATAATGTATATTATACATTATACATATGTATATATGATAATATATGATAATATATATACAATATATATAATATAATGTATATACAATATTATATATATACATATATATAATTTTTTTACATCACATCATTTTTGAAGCAGTAAGCAGCCAGACTATTGTTATACCTTAAATATTAAGCATAAAAAGCCAAGTACACTAGAGAGGCATTATATATATATATATTATATATTTTGTGGAGAATTTATTTATAGCCACTTGAACCCATGCAAAAAGCAGTCCACAGAGTAAACTTGATTTATTGACAACATGTATTCCATTTTGTGTAATTAAAAGCTGTGTGATTATCGTAAGTGGCATTGTAGCTTGAGAACACAAAGTTACCGCATTAAACTCCTATTGAATCAATCTCAATCTCTCTCTTAACTATAAGAATATATATATAATATATATATACACACACACACATATAAAAATACATATGCATATACATATATAGGAAAGAAGGGAAGGAAAGGCACCTTGCTTTTTCTTTCAAGAGAACATCTGGCATGATTCAAATATAGAGCAAAGGAAACAGATTTCATTCAAAAGCATACTTTCAGCTAATCTTTACATCTCCTCGTTGAATTTTGTTGTGCGTGCTTTTATTATAATTGGATGTTTTTCCTTAGCCCATGGTTCCTTATGCTCAAGTCTTTATTCTTTTTAACACAAGGGCGAGATGGGTAATGACTATTTAGGATTTAAATATGTTAGCTTCCCCTACTGGGAAGGCCGAAAATACTCGACTTTTCATGGCTACTAGTAGAAATAACCATGTGACACGGTTCTAGGCAATTACATGTTCATGAAGCCAGCTGAGGGAATTTCCAAGAAAGATTTTAAAAAGGAAAGACTTAGTAGCTATGGCCCATTTTGCCTCTTCATCTTCTTCTTCCTTCCCCCTTTTGCTGTTTGCATCGGATCTGCAATGCTCTGAGGCACAGCTGCCATCTCGCAACAGTGAAAATAAATGCGCCTTAAAATGATGGCAGAGGAAAGAGGTAGAAGGAGGCTAGGCTCTTGGTGACATGTCAACAACTAACCCAACTCTGAATTTATCTGTCATGTGAGCTGATAAGCCAGCCCACTACAGTTAAGCCACCAACTTGGTTCTCTGTCCTTACAGGTGAGGTCGTTCTTCATCCTGACAACAGAATAGGAGGGGATGAATTTCAGGACTCATCACCAAGGCATTCACTTTATCCTGCTTTGAAAAACAAAGGAGTAGAACTAGAAGAACCCAAAGAATCATTGAAACCACTTTATTTTAAAATTTAGGAAATTGGAACCTAGAATGGCTGAGGAATTTGTTCAAGATCATTCTGCTATTGAAACTTGATTAAGGGTCAGGTCCTGGTACCCTGAATTTCACTCTGGATGCTTCTCTATATCTCTAAAATCAAAGAGGATATTTATATATGAGATTCCCCAAATCCTGATTTTTAGAGCCTTGCACAAACTCATCATTAGCCTACTTTGACAGATTTAGGATTGCAGAGTAGATGTTAAGGAGCCAAAGGAGAAAAATAAGAATTATTAAAGGGTGGACGATTAACCACATAATAAAAGTTGCAAATAATCTTAATATTTTTTTAAAGATTTTATTTATTGATTCGTGAGAGACACAAAGAGAAAGGCAGATACACAGGCAGAAGGAGAAGGAGGCTCCCTGCGAGAAGCCTGAAGTGGGACTTGATCCCAGGACCCCGGGGTTACGCCCTGAGCCAAAGGCAGATGCTCAACCACTGAGTCACCCAGGCGTCCCTGATCTCAATATTTTTAAAGCCGATGAAAGAATGCAGCAGACCATAATCATCTAAAGTAGAAGACAAGCTGTATTAGAACACGGGTCTCCTCTGTTTTGTTTGCTCTACTGTTTGTGATACCTAGAAAAATTCCAAGCATGTAGAACATATTCAATAAACATGAATTAAATGAAATACTTAATAAAAGAATAGTGAATAACCACACGCAATTCTCACAAGAATAAGACTAAAGAAATGATCCTTTTAACATATAAAAGATTTAAGCTCGTTATAAAGGAAGGCACTTACGACAGTGAATGATTGTGTATGTCGATCATGAGACGATCATAAAAAAGAGTCAGAGAGAAAAAGGAGATTAGTCACCAAGGAACAATAATTAGACACTGACTTCTCAATGGTAACAAGAGAAGTTAGAACAAAGTGGTTCACATTTTCAAAATGCCGTGAACAAACAATCATCAACTAAGAATTTCATACATGACTAATCTATCATTCAAGAAGGAAAACAAAAATAAAGTTATTTTCAAACCAAAAGGCAAAACCAAGAGAATATACAATAGCATACGGTAGAGTAAGAGAAGTACATCATGAACAAATAAAATTATCTCTGAAGGGAAAATGGAGATCCATTTAGGAGAAGAGAGCAAAGAAAATGACAAACACATGGTTAGATCTAAAAAAAAAAAAATACTGATGGTTGCAAACAGTAATAACATTTGATTTTAGCAATTTTAAGAGATTGAAATGCTTCATTGGATAAGAATAACCTTTAAGAGACTTGGTTGGTTTAAAATTATTCTAAGTTCCTTGCATTATGTGGGAAGAGAATAAAGATAATGATTAACATTAGACTGTGTTAAATCAATTATTCATGTTGTATTTTAAGGTGATCACTAAAATGATATAAATGATATAATACAGCATATAATCTCTAGAAAATAAAGAGAAAAAAGTGAATAAAAAAATAAATCAATTGAAAAGGCAAGAAAAGAGAAAAACAAAATGTCTGTGTTTTAATAGACAAACTTAAGGCATAGACACAAACAGTTGAGGTCCAGGCGTAGGAAAAAGAGACATCAGGGAAAACCAAGGAAAAGAACATCAGTACGGCTGTATTAGTAACAGACAACATACACTTGATGCCAAAAAGCACAACTGGGGAGAAAGATTTGCCACAAAGATGTGAGATAAATATACATTTACGATTGTATGTACTTAGTTACCTAAGCTCAACAAATATACAAACACTGAGGAACTCACATGGACAGTATGACACCAGCAAGGCGGGAGAATTAAACAGATGTCTCAGTAATTCACAGATAAAATAGACAAAACTGAATACAGATACAGAAGAATTGAACAATACAAGGAAACAGCAAAAAAAAAAAAAAAAAAGAAAGAAAGAAAAAGAAAAAAAAGAAAATACCTGAATGAAAGGGCAGCCTCTATTGGAGGATGCACACACTTCTCAAGGACACACAGAAGTTTTATGAAAACTAACCACATATTTGGCCATAAATTAAGGGCTAATGAATGTCAATTTCTCACGGATCACATTCTTAGACAAGGATGGGATTAAATTGGAAATTAACACGAGACATAAAATTAACATAACTCTGCCTCCGTATTTGAAAAACGGTTACAAATAAACAGTTCAAATAAAAGGTGACATGTAGTGACTGCACGGTACAGTTTAAAATATAGAAAATATAGGGGCAGCCCAGGTGGCCCAGTGGTCATGACCCCAGGGTCACGGGATCGAGTCCCACGTCGGGCTCCCTGCATGCAGCCTGCTTCTCCCTCTGCCTGGGTCTCTGCCTCTCTCTCTCTCTCTCTCTCTCTCTGTGTGTCTCTCATGAATAAATAAATAAAACCTTTAATATATATATATATATATATATATACAAAATATGACATATATTGGCTTATATAACTGAATACTTGATAAAAAAATATACAAATTGGAAAATATAACTTATCAAACTGGAATCATGAAAAAAAGAAAGCAAGCCTGAGTAGCTTCAGAAGCTTTATATAAATTGAATTAATAGTAAGAAATACACCTGACAAAGTACCACCAGGCCTAGAAGAAACCAAGTTTTCTGTCAAACATTCAACAAGAAAACAATCCAATATTTAAAAAAAAAAAACTCTTCCAAAGAAAATTAAAGAATGCTCCTCTTATTCAATGAGGTTTATGTTACCTTGACCCCAAGGCTAGGTAAGAAAAGCGAAGGGCCCCAGGGGGGCGGGGGGCTCAGTGCATTAAGCCAGCGGCCCTGGTTCGGGCCCAGGTGGGTATCTCAGCGTCGTGGTGACGTGCAGCCCCCAGCCCGCTGCACACTGGGGGTGGAGGCCCCCTAAGGTTCTCCCTCAGCCCCTGCCCCAGCCGGCCTCCCCACGGGTGCACGCTGGCTCCCCTTCCCAAAAAGCATGAGCTGCAAAACTAGAGACTGAAAGTCAAAACTATGGACACAGGATTAGGAGCTGTGTCAACTACGTGTTATAAATGAATATTGTCGCTGTGAAGCCACACAGGGCAGGGAGGCAGGGAGGCAGGGAGGCAGGGAGGCAGGGAGGCTCTCCGCCAGGCCTGGGCCTGGGCCTGGGCGCGAGCGGGGCAGCCAGCCCGGTAGGAACTGGGAAGTCGAGCATGCCTCAGGGCACATGCATAGTTGGGGACACAAAGAAACTAAAAGTGGTTTATGTAATGTATTTGAAGGTAGTGATTGCTAAGGAAAAATTGAGCAGGAAAATTATATAGACTTCTGGGCAGAAAGAAGAATGGGCACAGAGATCATGGGGCCATCCCATACCCTCGTGGTTTCGTTGGTTTGTTTTATTTTAGGATTTTATTTATTTATTCATGAGACTCAGAGAGAGAGACACCCAGGCAGAGGGAGGAGCAGGCTCCCTGCAGGGAGCCCGATGCAGGACTCGATCCCGGGACCCCGGGGTCACGCCCTGGGCCCAAGGCAGGTGCTCACCCGCTGAGCCCCCGGCGCCCCTATCCCTGTAGTTTCAAGGCAGCAAGTGCGGCCAGGCCAGAGAGGGTCCTGGGAAAACCAGGTAGGACAGAAGATGAGTAAAGGGCGGGGTCCGGGCAGCCCCGAGGCTTCGGCTGGGAGCGGGTTCCCGTGAACTCCTGTTTATCAGCTGTTCTTTGCTGCAACCTCCCCCTTGAAGCCACAGTTTACTCCTTCCTCGGCCGGGGGAGGGCCCCCCGGATCGGCTGTCCGCTGCTTTCCTCCTGTCCCATTGGTTCAGATCTCTAATTAAAGGACACCAACGACCCCTACATTGGTACAATTTCATAAGATTTTGTTGATGACCATTTGTTGTTGTTGTTACTGCTTATGGCTGTTGGTCTGGCTGCTGCTTAAACGCACGCCGAGCTCTGTGTAGTTCTTTCCCTGCTTACTACTTTTAGAAATTTTTACCATAAAGTTACGTGTTTTTCCTGGTTTGATTGCTACTAGTAAATCCCAGCTATTTTTTTTTGACTTTTTAAGATTTATTTTTACAGACGTTGGAAAAACATGTGTGATCCTAAATTACTTTGCCAGCTTTACCCAGACATTTCTCCTTAATTAATTTTCACTGAAACTTTTTAGCCCAGAAATGATGCTAGAATCCCACAGAACAAGCAGCACAGATATTTGCCAGATAACCCAGTGATTATTAGAGATGGTGCCTCCACAATTGCACGCGCTGCCACTACCCGATAGCAGAAGCTGAGGGACAAGGAGCACAGGAATCCGTCCCAGGGCCTCGAAGCCAGAGTCTGTACCTTCTCTACATGCTCGGAAGAGGCGGTTGGGTCGGGACCAAGGATGGGCGTCTTCTGGGCCCCTGTCGCTCACAAAACACTGAGGCATCTACGTGGCCGATAGACTCCACCTCTGTCTCCTCTCTCTTTCTCAATTCCAGTGTTTCGACACCCAGAAGGCGGTTGTCATGACCGTGGCCCGCGTTTCCAGGAAGTGGCATATCACCACACACGTTGCCTATGCGCCTTAGCTGGCTGATGGCCTCTACGACCCACGGCCTGGTAGATCCGTCTGCTTCGTTCTCAAAGACTCCTCTGAGAGGTTTACGAGGAGAGACAAAGGAGAGAGGAATGTTTCGTAGGCCGCATCACCGAAGCGTTCATTGAATTTAATTTATTCAATAATTTTTCTCAGCGTCACTCTAAAGCATCCAGAGCTTTTCCATGGGGCTTTGTTTTTTTGTTTTTGTTTCTTTTTTTGTTTTTCGGCCTTACTTGTTTATTTATAACAATTCGTGGTAAGTAGTAGATGGCTTAAGGTATATCTGTGGAATGACTAAGTGAATGAATGAACAAACACATGAATTGCAGACATACGAAGCAGCCTAAGTCATAATTCTTTCCCACTCTCACGCGCACATTTATTCCCATAAATCTGGAATTCACAGATTGAGATACTTGGAAATTTTTTAAAACCACTTTCATCTCACAGTGGCTTATCTGCTTATTCTTTTAGGAAACTGGAAAGAGAGCTACATAGGGCTTTGGACCGCGTCTCCACTTGTCAGGCCCCTGGGTTCATAAGGGGTCTCTAGGTGTCTTGTTCTGAGCACATTCACCTCGATCGTGAGACTCTTGGACTTCTGTTATTTGGCGAATGTCTGTTTAGTATTCTTGGCATTATGGGGTATCGTTCCAGGATAAGTGTTGCAAAATGGGCAATTTTCTGTTCAGAGACGTACTGCAACAACTCCCACTCTAAGTGCTCAGTGTAGTTTCAAGTTATATGCTAAGCGACAGGGCTAACACCTCTCCGTAGCACATCTGATAGAGGGCTGGACGGAGATCAGAAGTACAAATCACACGAGGTTCCAGAAAGCTCTGGACCATGCCATTCAAGGTGGAAGGATTTGCTTCTCTGGTAAGCAGTGGAAAGATCCTCTGTGGATTAAGACCTTTAGTTTCTCTTAAAGGATGAATGGATATTACAAGTCCCAAGGATTCAATAAAACCTTTATAGCTTTCGTATAGCAGAGTGTCCATCAGCCAA
The DNA here is from genome assembly GCF_018345385.1 of Vulpes lagopus. Classification (NCBI taxonomy): domain Eukaryota; kingdom Metazoa; phylum Chordata; class Mammalia; order Carnivora; family Canidae; genus Vulpes; species Vulpes lagopus. Next base: position 399,738 of record NC_054826.1, on the reverse strand, counting down.
TTCTGTGATTTTACTGTGTTTGTCTTTTGCAGAAATCCATGTGAAACCTCAAATGTTCCTTTTACGAGTTCTTTTGTTACACACATATGTTTCTGGTTAAATTAGTGGTGGTTAAATCTGGAAAAGATATCTGTAATTAGAGTCTGATTTTTGAAGTTCAAAAAAAGGGGGGTTAGCACACTTTCTGTCAACTTTTCTCACAAACAACTTGCTCCACCTTCAAGGACAGTGGCTCAACGCAGCAGCTCCCGGGATCCTCCAGAAGGAAAATGTGCACTTCCTGCCATATTGTCAGAAAAAGAGGAGACTTCTGGCTGTGTTTCTCACCTCAGAATTCAAGTGGATACCCCATGTAATAATTCATATCACTTTTATGATGTGTTAGCTTTCAAAAAGCCACACACATAACCAAATGTGATCCTCAAACCAGTCATTTCACTCATGAAGGATAAGTATTATTATTATTTTCCTCGTTTGTTTTAAAAGAAAGAGAACTAGAAACATTATGCCTTTTGTCAAACTAAGAGAGAGAAAGTGAAAAACCACCTCCTTAGGCAGAAAACTGCACAGTCCTGGCCTGCACGGCTGTTGCCCAAGTTAAGGATCCAGCTGCCTTGTAGGCTGCGCCACACGCTTAACCACTGAGGAGGAAGGTGATGGAGAAGAAGGAGAATGGGGGGAATCCTTTTTCAAGTCTGAAAGAGTCTTTTGCCACAGTTTCTTCTCAGATTCCCAAACTAACCATCCTGCCACTTCTTCCCATTACCATAGCTCGCCTAAGATTGATGAAGGAGTAAATGGATATCTTTGGTCTTAAGTAAAAATAAAGAGTATTATTCCCTACTTCTTTACCCTCGGTATGCCCTTTACGTTTAATTCCTCAATTGCGAAGTAATATTTGAATAGTAAAAAAATTAAATACACCCATGGGGACTTTTTATTCTATGATTATATTTCCAAAAGTTAAACATGGCTATTGAAAACATTGACACCACTTTTTAAAAATATATGCAAAGTTGGGATCTGGTTGCCATTTTTATGATATTAAACCAAATTTTTTAAAAGCGAGTGAAATATTACTCTATTGAATTTATGCTGTAAGCTGAGATGAGCTATGAGGATAATAAAAATTCACACTAGGGTAAATAAAAAATCCTAGAAAAATTCTCAAAGCAAAGCTTTCAGAAATCCCCTAAGATGTCAGAGTTGTTTTTCTGATGAGATGTGGGACTTATTTAAGGACCTAATTTCATATTTCTTCCTAGTAGTAGTAGTAGTACAACCTTATAGTGGCCCAAGTAGGTATTCGTATATATGTGGTTTAAAGGAGAATTTCTCAGTCTCCTCACTATTGGCATCTAGACTGGATAATTCTTTGTTGTAGGATGTTAAGCAGCATCCCTGGTCTCAGCCCACTGAATGCCATAACATTCTCCCTGAAAACCCATAATTATGAAAATGAAAAATACTCTCAGATATTACCAAATGTCAACCAGGGGACAAAAATCATACCCAGTTGAGATCACTGACTTAAAGAATACAGACATGCAGTAGTTCTAATATTCATTAATTATAATAATTTAATATAGAGTTAAATATTCAATGCACTAACTAGTAAATGAGCCTCTGATATATTCTAGGCAGCATAAGGCTTGCAATAGTGAGTATAACATTGTGTCCAGCTCTAAGAACATACAATTAAATAAGCAAAAAAAGAGTCAAGTATACAAACACCAGCAACAAATGCAAAATATAAATGACATAAACATTTTTTTCTGCCACTGTATAAAACTAAAATAACTGTTCATGCCTAGGAAGAAGGTTGGCCATATAAATAAAAGTTGTCATGGACAGCAAGCAACAGCCTACTTACAAAATGCTATGATTCTATGAAATACTTGCACAAACACTTTTCCCCATTCATTCCTCACACTTACTAGGTGATTAAATCTCTTTTAAAGATAAGTTATTTGTCTTATGCATGATCACACAACAGGTTAGTGGTCAAGCCAGGAATCTATGCCAGATGGATTGATTGTAAATCCAGTGTTCTTGTGATTACAAATGAGATCTCTCAGCATCTCCTACAGCGTTAAAAAGAGGTATGAGGTATGGACCAATATCTTTAGAATGAAAGAAAACCAAGAGAAGGCAATACCAAGCCACACTAGGTCTTGTTGGACAGGTAGGTTTTAATCAGACTGAGAAAAATGAGATCTTTCCAAGTGGAAGGCAAAGAGTTAAAAATAATCTTGGCCTGGTGCCTGATGCAGATGAAGAGCTTACAGAAGACAAAGCTGGCCACATAGACTGGAGTCAGTGCCGAAAGCTCTTGTATGACAAGCTAAAAGAAAGTTTTTACTTTATCTTATGTTTTTAGGTGACTAAAAACCACTCATTTTTAGACATGGCGGTAATACTTTTTCCATTCTAAGAGATAAGGCTGTTACCAATTGGAGGAGGTTTGGAGAAGAAAAAAGCTAGAGAGACGGGCACACATAAGAGACTATTTCTTTTTTTTTTTTTATCTAATTTATTATTCATGAGAGACACAGAGAGAGGGGCAGAGACACAGGCAGAGGGAGAAGCAGGCTCCTCACTGGGAGCCCGATGGGGGACTGGATCCCAGGATCTGGGATCACCACCTGAACCAAAGGCAGACGCTCAACCGCCGAGCTACCCAGGTGTCCCAAGAAACAATTTCAATGGCCTGATGACAGGTGGTGAGTAGTCATATGGATAAAAGAACATGGACCAAGAAGCTATTTAAGAAGCAGATCTGCCAAGCGATTTGAGGAACATTGACGTGGAGAATGAAGATATGAAAGAAGACATTAAGGGGCGCCTGGGTGGTGCAGTCAGTTGAGCAACTGACTCTTGGTTTCAGCTCAAGTCATGAGTTCAGGGTGGTGGGATCAAGCACCAGGCAGGGCTCTGCACAGGGTGTGGAGCCTACTTGAGATCTTCTCTCCCTTTCCCTTCCCCTGCCCCTATTTATTCTCGTGCTCTCTCTCTCTCTCTCTCTCTGAAGAAGAAGAAGAAGAAGAAGAAGAAGAAGAAGAAGAAGAAGAAGAAGAAGAAGAAGAAGAAGAAGAAGAAGAAGAAGAAGAAGAAGAAGAAGAAGAAGAAGAAGAAGAAGAAGAAGAAAAGAAGAAGAAGAAGAAGAAAGAAGGAGAAGAAGGCTGACGACATAAGGTAAAATGGTTTCATTTTCCGAAGAAGAAGAAGACTAAGACGAAGATGAAGAAGAAGGAGGAGAAGGAGAAGGAGAAGGAGAAGGAGAAGGAGAAGGAGAAGGAGAAGAAGACTGACGGCATAAGGTAAAATGGTTCCATTTTCCAGGGCAGTGTAAGTATATGGAGACACACATTTGGGGAAGGAAGGTGGAGGGGCAGTAAAAGACTTAGTTAGAAGCTTTTAAGTATAAGGTACGTGAGGGATAAGGAAATTAAAATTTGCTTTGGGAAAATGGGAATATGGGCCTTGAGCTCAGAGGAAAGGCCAGGCATGAAAAGAATGGGGGGGGGGGAGACTTTCTGGGAGTAGTTGAGGCGTGAGAGTGCATGTGCTACTGCAGAGACATACCTGACACCAGATTCTGGAGGATTCCATCCCTGAGGGTGAAATGAGACCAGGTAAGTTGAGAAGAAGCAGGTGGAGAGCCACAGGCCCCACCAGGTGGGTGAGGAGGGATGGGAGGGGCTGTCAGGCAGAGATGGAGGCAAGGGTGTGGGAAAATGAAGAAATGCCAAGTAAGATGGGGTCTCAGAACGTACCACTGGATTATCACTTCCTACTGTCTCTCTTCCAAGCTTTACCAAAAAGGCTAAGATTCTTCTGTAAAATTGGGTTGTTTTTCTGCAATACTACTGCTGAATTTCTGGGACAGAGGGACTCCAAGGCCTGGAACTCTCTCCGTTTTGCAGAGCTGTTTTTTTTTTCCAGAGGAAAAATTGAAAAACCATTTTCTCTTTGACCTGACATGAGTGGGTAGGCACGTGTTCAAAACTTAAAGCTATTTAGCCACTAAGATATATTTTAAAGAGAAATAAAATACAAACCTTTTTAAAAACTTCTTTCTGGTTTTTGTTAGGTTTTTTTTCCCCCCCAGAATTAATGTGTTGGTAGAAAAGTGAAAGCAGAAGTCAGACTGTAATGGATTGAGAGTGAACAGAGGATGAGGAAGCAGACAGTTTTGAGGAATTTGTGAGTGAAAGAAAGGAGCAATAATAGAAGCCAGTAGCTATAAAGTATGGGAGACCAGATGAGGTGCGTGCTCATGAAGGCAAGGAGAAAAAGTGGCAGAATGACATAAATGATCGTGCCAAAAAAAAAAAAACCTTCCTAGAAACAGAAGCATCCCTAACATGCTTCAAAGCTCAGAGTTCAGAGTGTCCCATTTTAAGACCATGCTGACAACTCTGGCCCAGCTCCTATTTAACTTTTCTAAATTTACCGAACTCCTTAGACAATTTTCTTCCACCTTAGAGCTTATCCTACAGTCAAAAGACTGACCACCTTCTATTTTCTCTACTTAGCATTAACAAAAGAAAATACTTAAGAAAATCCCTTAAGTATTTTCTCCTGTCTAGATAACTAAGTTTAAGCCTTTTGGATTGAGATGTACACAGTGGAAATAAAATAAGTAAAATCCCTAAGGCCCTCTAAGTACTCTAAAAAGAATTGCTTTTCCTAGAATGTCAATTGATTGGCTTTTAAAAATGGATTTCAACAACCTTCTCCAAAGAAGTACAGATGATCTTTTTGCCAAGTCACAATCAGCACAGTGTTGAGGACATAAGCAGCTTTATCTTATAAAATTAAAAATATATATATCCTTCTTTCAGGAAGAATAGAGGGAAAATGTGGGTTCAAGACTGAAGGAAATACAGATTCAACAAATCCACTGAGAATGGTTTTCTCTGCTTACTTGTTCATAGATTTCCTAACTTCTTCAATCGTTGGGTTTTGGTTTATTTGTAGGGTCTCCTACAGATAGTCACAAAGCACATTACTGGTGTTTATGAAAGATAGAGAGATTTTTCCCTTCTGTTGTACCATCAACTTGGCTCCAAGTCTTGAAATTCAAAACTTCATTTACCCATTGTTGCTATATTTTCCTATTCATATAATATAGAAGATTAAAGACTGAGCCTATGGGAAATGTGAAAATTAATCTTACTTGAAAAACAGTGAATTAAAAAAAACACTCTGCTGAGCATTTGTAACGTGTAAAAACCTGTCCAGAACAATGAAACAAAAGCAGACAGAATTGAACTCTTGAGACATGTGGGTAATGTAATGAAAATAGCTGAAAATAGATGGAGGGTGGAAACAGAAGAATCATACAGAGCTTAACCTTCTGTCAAAACATTCTGAATTCGATATGTCCCAACAACAAGCCTATGGGACAGCAGTTTATGGTCTATTGCCTTTTAACATTTTATTGTGTGGAGTTCATTCAACAAGCATCAGTTGACTACCCACCATACTCCAGTTGCTTTGGGGAGTTCAAAATAAGAATATGGCGGGCGGCAGGGGGATGCTTTCAAAACCCTTCCATGCTGGTGCACACACTTTAGGACTCATCTGCCCTTTCATTTTCCTCCTTGATTTGCTATGCTAATTCTTCTGCTATTAAGTGAGTATTTCAAACCCTTTTATGTTATTCATATATGAATTATAGTAAATCACTCATCAGCAAACTTACAAGATTTGGCTGTAATATCTTAATAGCAGGGATGGGATGATGTTTGTTCTATCCAAGGGCATGTTGGATGAATACATGAAAATTGAATGAATGAATGAACAATTGATTGAGTATGATATACAGAGTATTGAGGGGAATCAAAGACTATTTAAAAAATGATGCTTGATATAACTTGACATGAAAAAAACTATACAACCCAGGGGCACCTGGGTGGCTCAATTGGTTAAGCATCTGCCTGCGGCTCAGGTCATGATCCCAGGGTCCTGGGACTGAGCCCTGAGTTGGGCTCCGTAATCAGCAGGGGGTCTGCTTCTCCCTCTCCCTCTGCCCCTCCCCCTAATTTGTGCTCTCTTTCTCTCAAATAAATGTTAAAAATCTTCAATTAAAAAAAAAATACCAAACCTCCAAACAAACCAATTAAAAAGTAGGCAGAGATCCTAAATAGACATTTTCCCAAAGGAGATGGACAGATGGCCAACAGACACATGAAAAGATGCTCAACATCACTAATCATCAGGGAAATGCAAATCAAAAAACCACAATGAAATATCACTTTACACCTACCAGAAGGGCTAAAATCAAAAAGATAAGTAAGTGTTGGTGAGGGTGTAGGGGAAGAAGAATCCTCATGTACTGTTGGGAGTACAAATTGGTGCAGCTGCTGTGGAAAACATTCTAGGGGTTCCTCAAAACATTAAGAACAGAAGTACCACACGTACCATATGATCCACTAATTCCACTATCGAGAATCCTGAAAACACTAATTCCAAAAGACACATGCACCCTTAAGTTTGCATCATTATTTGTAATAACCAAGATATGGAAGCCACCTAGGAGAGACCAATGGAGAAGGGAGAAATGACGTGTGTGTGAGTGTGTGTGTAGGAATGTTACGCAGTCATGCAAGGGATGAGGTCATGTCATTTGCAACAACATGGATGGACCCAGAGGGCACTATGCTCAAGGAAATATGTCAGCCTGAAACAGACAGATACCAAGGGATCTCACTCATATGTAGAATCTATAAACAAGTGAATAAACAAACAAAAAGCAGAATCAGACCTGTGAACACAGAGAACAAACTGACGATTGCCGGGAGGGGGTGGTGAGGAGCTCGGCAAAATGGGTGAAGAAAAGTGGGAGATGCGGCTTCAGCTGTGGAGTGAATGAGCCATGGGAATAGCGGGTGCCGCATAAGGAGTATAGTCAATGATATCATGAGTGTTGCATGGTGGCAGATGGGAGCTACACTGTGGTGGGCACAGAGCAATGTTTGAACTTGTGGGATCACCATGGTGTGCATCTGAAACTAATGTAACATTTGTGTTAGCCGCACTCAAATATAAAAATAAATCAATATTAGAAATTCTAAGAATGAAGCTAAATAATCAAGCATTTTTTGTTATAGCTGAAAAAAAAACCCTTAAATTAGCTGGGTAAATAAAATCTTGCTACCAACTTTCCCTAAGCCATATAATACATGTTTAACAAGTAGTTTCGCATGCATTCTTCTTTCCATATTATACTACATAACCATCTGGAGGGTTCCCAGCTCTCCTTGGCACACATTTTTTGTGTGTGGATGAATGTTCAAAGTCGCAAAATCAACAGAGCCATGAATGTGTTTAGAAGATAGCTAAAGAGTTATGGTTTCTGGACATCACCGCCGAGGGAGAGAACATTATTTTGAATAGTCTGGGAATATTACTCGACTCGCACGTGTGAAAGCAAAGAGGAGCTACCTCTCTCCATCTCCACGATGTCCTTGCTCCTGATGTCGGGTGGCCGTCTCACCGTCTAGTCATTGGCATCCACAGGAAGTAACTAAAAATTCTCCTCCTTTTCTCTTAGGCAAGATTTCTGCGCCCAGTTGGCCCCTTTTAACTTACTGAGGTTGCGACCCTGAGAAAGCGCCCTCCAAGCGAACCGCCTGCAAACAAGAACTGAGGACAGCACTTCACTCACGGTAAAAAAAAAAAAAAAAAAAGTATCTCCTGGCACTATTTCGTGTGAGTTCAGGTAACTCCAGCTACTATATGGCGGTGAGATAGTCTTAACATAGGTTTGAGTTTTACCAGTGGATAGTGAGGTTGACAGATGAACCTGCAGGGACAATTTTTTTCAAAGGCTTGATTAATAGAGTTTGGTTTAAGTACATTTAATTATTTATTACTATTTAAATACATTTAATATTACTAACTTAACCGTTCTCTTTCATTGAGCTGTGGGGCTTTGCTAACCTTAGTTTGAATTTTCTTCAGAAAACAGGCTCTAAGCTAGTAGCATTGGAGGCTCCCTAGGTTGTCCAGACAAGAGGTGGGAAAGCTGGATCTGAAATTTCTAGACTTCAGACTTCACTCCTGGATCTCAATCCCACATCGCAAGCAAAACTTCCTGATCAGCCACCGGCTCCTTCACCTTCCCCACTGCCAAATGCACTACCTCCAGAGGCCAGGAAACCACAGGTATCAAAATAGCGCAATGGCTGAGAACATAATTGGGTCAGCAGGAGCTGGGAGCGGCCTCCCTCATACCCAGCTCGGAGGAGAGAGATCAAAGGCCTTGCAACATCCAAGTAAAGTTTCCCAGCAGGGGGCTTCCTGCACACAGCCTTCTTGTTTTAAAATAACTCACCTGGGACCTGCAAAATAGCATTGCTTTTCCTACAAGTGCTTCTCTGAACAGAGGGGGGAAAGCACTGATCTTCAAAGAAAGAAACAGGGAAGATTCTTAGAGCATATGGATGAGTATTGGGAGAAAAGTATGAAGGTTTATCAATTAAAGTTGAACTTCCTTTAACAGACACACTTGGGGCACTTGGTAGGGTTTGGGAGTCATGTGTTACGAAAACCTTTTCGGGGAAGCCCACATGTGTTTGAACCACTGGTACTGTGAGTCTTCCTTATTCCTCATTCCCAGGACCTGCCCGGGGAGAGGAGGAGGAGGAGATCAAGGACGCCAGAAGACCACTCTGGCGCGGGTCTGCCCATGCTGCCGTGGCTGAGCCACTTCTGGGGCTCTGTGCCTCCGGGTTCCAAGACACTAGCTAACCCTGAAGCACAGATTCATTTTCTCATGTGTTGCTTTTTTCAAACCTAAAGTTTAGGATTTACGTTTGAAAGAAAGAAGTAGTTACAATCAGAAGTGAAACACTCCCTGCTAGAGGTCACTGACTTCCCTTTGCAAAATGGAATAGACGATATTACTGATTTCTGCAAGGAAATTGATATTTATTTTTTCACTCTGACGTGTTCCCTGCGTGTTTAGCTATCGCAGTGATAACTGCACTCACCACTGAAAAGGGTTTGCTCTCTGGGATAGCAAAATAAAGCAATTCTTTAAGAGGTGGGTGAGGTTAATATGGTTTGTCCTGAAACCGACACTCCCAACACTTTCTATCTGCCAACATCTGCATGCATTCAGGGTTCCTTTCAAACAAAGAGCATTCTGATTATAATCCTGGATTGCTATTGCCATGACTGATGCAAAAAATATTTATTTTTATCCATTTAGTAGTTTAAAAAATTTCCAAAGAAAACTCTGTGACTCATAATGTGCTTCCCTATGACTAATATGTACCCATTTAAAAATTTCTATTTTAAAAGCTCATTAAAAAGAAATAATTCACTGTACTACTTTTACCTGTTATTCTATCCACCCTTTTTATCTAAGAAAATAAGTATTAGTGAGAAGAGAATTTCAATCAGGATGTGGAAGGAAGATTCCCCTATATATTTATATATAACACTTCTTTTAGAAAGGCTCTTTGTAGTAGCAGGAGTATATTTAAGTGTCAGTGTTTCATTTGACAGGTTGTTCTTTTATGTCCCTTTACTTTCTTTAGGTCACATAGGCACTCAGCATAGGAACATGATTAGAATTTAAATAATCCCATGTTGGTTAGCCTGTTTCAAATGCAATAAACCCTCCTTTTCTTTCCTAAACAGGGTGAGTCATTTGATGTTGGCCCCACAACACAGGTGGTAACCATAAAATAGTGTGCGAGATTTCCTTAAATCATATAAGAAAATAGTTCCACGAGTTTATCATGGCACATTCTTACCAAGTTCCCTTAAAGAATAGAAAATGGAAGGATAAAAACAGAAATAAAAGTTTTAAATTAACTTATCAATTTTCAAATGACACTACAAGTGTCAATTTTTGCGGAATCCATGAACCCAAGAGGAAGAGAAGACCAACTGTCCAAAAGGAGGAGAAACATAAGACATGTAACCACTGTAATTAGTGATTACCATTTCTAATGAGCCAAGGTCCAGTCATTTTATAAGTCCTAGCAGAAAAAGCTAATCTATAATAAGGGAACTTCAAGGTCAAGAGCTTAATTGCTTAGATGTTCCATTAGTTAACAGCACACAATGTTGTCTTCCTTTTCTGACATTCTTTTGCAGACTTATGGCATTCTCAGTTCCCTGTCACAAAAGCAAATTTAATTAGTGTCTATCCTTTCTCAAAGGTGAATACAAGCATCAGAGGTGGCAAAAAAAAAAAAAAAAAAGAATTCCTGAACCAAACCACCTCTAGTGATTTGACATGAAAGGAAATTGGTCATTAAAAGCCAATTTCTCAGGGCAAAAGGCCTCTGCTGAAACAGCTTCCTTTTCTGGGTCACCTCAATTAAAAGTTAATTCCTCTGCAATATACCTAGTAGGCGATAATCCACTCTAGTTTGTAAATTGACGTAAATCTGAACCGATGGTCCTACTTCCTGTGTTCAGAAAAAGGTCAAGGGGACAATTACAATGGCAGCCAACTTTGTCTAATCTTTCCATCTTTGGCAGGAAGTTTGAAATAAATGTTAATTGGGAAAATATAATGCCTAAAACGTAGTCTTCTAAGAAGACTGCATGTAGTCAAAAGAAAGTCTTTTTGAAATTGTTGTCTCTACACAATCAGTTCTCAGAGTCTCCTATGAGGATGAATATTAGCAATTCAAAAGAGGAGTCACGGTGTCCTACTGTTGTGCTGAACATCCTTTGCAGTTTCTAGCCCATCTGAGGGCTCACTTTGTCAAAACCACACATCACTTCTCAGATAGCACATATTTTCATCCAAGTCCCCATTATGTCTTAAAAGGTGATGGGTAGGGGGTAATGTCAGCAAGATAGTAGACTAAGAAGCTTTAGGCTCTCATTCACCCCTACACATATCAAATAAACAGAAATGGACTAAAATAACTTCAAAGGAGCTCTGGAAATCAGTTAAAAACTTACAGACACCAAGAGAGTACTCAATCAAGAAACAGCCATATTCAGAATAGGAAATTCCATGGTATTTTACTTGTCTCTGCCCCACCCCCTACTTGGCAAAGCATAGCACCATTTCGAGGAAGCAGGGGCTTGCTCCCCAGTTACCTTCTACAGACCAGAGGGAACAGAGCAGAGTGAATTCATAACAGTCTCATCTGTCTGCAGGCTGCCTGAGGGATTATTTTCTGAGTCTCCTAATCTTGAGTTCAGATGCTCAAAAGTTGAGATCCCAACCTCAGGCAAGATATGGGAAGCACCAGGAACAGTTTGTGAAAATGTCAAGAAGACTAAAAATCCACTGATGCCTGTGGGAAGTGGTTTGTTTGTTTATCCATGAAAGACACAGAGACACAGGCAGAGGGAGAAGCAGGCTCCATGCAAGGAGCCTGATGTGGGACTTGATCCCAGGACCCCGGGATCACTCTCTGAGCCAAGGTAAGAGCTCAACCACTGAGCCACCAAAGTGTTTCTGGTAAGTGGTTTCTGATTGAGAAATTACACAGAACAACTAAAGCACCAAGAAGAAGCAGTAGCAGAATTCTAAGGGAAATCAAGACACTTAAAAAGTAACTATATATATGGTAGAATTGGAAAAAAGCACACATATATGCACAGGCCAAGGGGAGAGGTATACATGAAAAAGCTTAAGAAGACCTTATGTATTTATGCTAAAATTTTAGTGAAGGTCTTCTCTTCACAGAGCTAGTCTGCAAAAGCTAAGAGGTGACTGCTTTGTCAAATATCCAATTCAAAGAAAATCATACAGCTTAAAGCAAAAGAGGAAAACATGGTCCATTAGAGGAAATAAAAGAATCTCTAAAAACTATTTCTGAAGAAACACACACATTCGACTTCCTTGAAAAAGACTTTAAAACAGGTACCTTAAATGTGCCCAAAGGGCTACAGGGAAAACATGGACAAAGAACTAAAGGAAATCAGGAAAATGTTATATAAACAAGATGAGAATATCAACAATAACAACAGATACTATAAAGAACCAAACAGAAATTAAAGAATTGAAAAATTCAGTAGAGGAGTTCAATGACAGATTTAGACAGGCAGAAGAAAGAGTCAATGAACTTAAAGACAGTTAATTTAAACCTACTTTGGGGGGCAAGATGGTGGAGGAGTAGGATCCCCAAATCACCTGTCCCCACCACCTTACCTGGGTAGCTTCCAAATCATCCTGAGAACCTACAAATTTGACCTGAGATTTCAAGAGAGAACAGCAGGATCGCTACAGAGAGAAGAGTTTGTGCTTCTAACGAGGTAAGAAGGAGGGAAAAAATAAAAAAGAACCCAGTGGGGGAGGGGCCCTGCGAGGAGCTGGGCTAAGGGGGGCGGTGGGACCTGGGGGACAGGAGAGCCCCCCCCCCCAGATGCGGCAACTTTAAAAATCCACCCCGGATTCTTCCCAGAGGGAAAGATGCTCAGCAGGGAAACTGGGCAGAACCACAGGGGGGCAGCGGGGCCCCAGGTGCCTGGGGTCACCAGGAGAGGAGGGCCCAGGGGGAGAGCCGCCCACCCTGCAGGCCCAGCAGGTAAAGGGCTGGAGCGCTGGGGGGGGGGGGCCTCAGGAGCAGCTCAGGTGGTGGCTCCGGGGTGGGGGTAGGGGTGGGGGGTAGGGGGTACGGGGTTTGGGGGTAGGATGGGGGGTAGGGGATGGGGGTGGGGGGAGCTGCATTCAGGAGCCTGCCCACCCAGGAGCTCAATTCCAGCAGCGCAGGCCCTGGATCTCAGGGCACCAGGGCACATAGCCCAGGATCTTGTGCTCCCCTCAGGACAGGCAGAGGTGGGAGGACACAGGACAGCAAGGCCACTCCTGCCTCCAGGTGCTCCCAAGCTGTGCAGGTCAGCACCCCTCGCCCCTGGAGCATCCAGGCCCCTGCCGACAGGGAGCTGTGGTAGTTACTCCGGGAGCTGACTCCAGGGCTGGGGAGCTGGCCCGGCCAGTGTGACTCCTCCTGGTGTCACCTTGTGCCTGGGATGGGGCAGGGCCGCCAGGGGACAGAGGCCTCACAGGGGAAACAGGTCCCACTAAGCTCTGCACCTGGTAGGGGGCAGGGCAGCTCCCCAGGTGCACACACCTGAGAATCAGCACAGCTGCCCCTTCCCCAGAAGACCAGCTGGAAAGACAGGGGAAGAGCAAGGTCTGGACCCAGCAGCCCTGGAAAGCTCCAGGGAAAGTCAAGGGATGTACAGTATATAGAACCAGAGGATACCCCGCCTTGTTTTGTTTTGTTTTGTTTTTCTTCCTTTTTCTAGTACAACTCATTTTTAGCCACTCTGCACTGAGCAAAATGACTAGAAAGAAGAATTCACCACAAAAGAAAGAATCAGAAAAAGTATTCTCTGCCGCAGAGTTTCAGAATTTGGATTGCAATTCGATGTCAGAAAGCCAATTCAGAAGCACAATTATAAAGCTACTGGTGCCTCTGGAAGAAAGCATAAAGGATTCAAGAGACTTCATGACTGCAGAATTTAGATCTAATCAGGCTGAAATAAAAAATCAATGAAATGAGATGCAATCCAAACTGGAGGTCCTAAGGATGAGGGTTAATGAGGTAGAAGAACAAGTGAGTTGATGGCAAGGAAGGAAGCTGAGGCAAAAAGAGAAAAACAAAAGACCACGAGGAAATGTTAAGGGAAATAAATGACAGCCTCAGAAGGAAAAATATATGTTTAATTGGGCTTCCACAGGGCGCTGAGAGGGACAGAGGACCAGAAAGCATATTTGAACAAATAGCTGAGAACTTCCCTAATTTGGAGAGGGAAACAGGCATTCAGATCCAGGAGATAGAGAGAGAGGTTCCCCCCCCAAAAATCAATAAAAACTGTTCAACACCCTAACATTTAATAGTGAAACTTGCAAATACCGAAGGTAAAGAGAAAATCCTTAAAGCAGCAAGAGAAAGGAGATCCCTAACTTATATGGGGAGAAGTATTAGGATAACAGCAGACCTCTCCACAGAGACCTGGCAGCCAGAAAGGGCCGGCAGAATATAGTTAGGGTCCTAAATGAGAAGAACCTGCAGCCAGGAATACTTTACCAGCAAGGCTATCATTCAGAATAGAAGGAGAGATAAAGCGCTTCCAAGATAGGCAGAAACTGAAAGAATATCTGAACACCAACCAACTCTGCAAGAAATCTTAAGGGGGACTCTGTAAAAGAAAGAGGAAGCCCAAATAAACAATCCAATAAACAAAACAGAGGCTGAATAGGTATTATGATGACACTAAATTCATACCTTTAATAGTAACTCTGAACGTGAACCGGCTTAATGACCCCATCAAAAGGCGCAGGGTTTTAGACTGGATAAAAGAGCAAGACCCATCTATTTGCTGTCTACCAGAGATTCGTTTTAGATGTAAGGACACCTACAGCCTGAAAATGAAAGGTTGGAGAACCATTTACCATTCAAATGGTCCTCAAAAGAAAGCAGGGGTTGTAATCCTCATATCAGATAAAGTTTATCCCAAAGACTGTAGTAAGAAATGAAGAGGGACACTATATCATACTTAAAGGATCTATCCAACAAGAGGACCTAACAATCATGAATATTTATGCCCTGAATGTGGGAGCTGCCAAGTATATCAATCAACTAATAACCAAAGTAAAGACATACTTAGATAATAATACCCTAATGGTAGGAGACTTCAACACGGTACTTTCTGCAAATGACAGATATTCTAAGCACAACATCTCCAAAGAAACAAGAGCTTTAAATGATACACTGGACCAGATGATTTCACAGATATTTACAGAACTTTACATCCAAATGCAACTGAATACACATTTTTCTCAAGTGCACATGGAATTTTCTCCAGAATAAGCCACATACTGGGTCACAAATCAGGTCTTAACTGACCCCAAAAGATTAGGATTGTCCCCTGCATATTTTCAGACCAGAATGCTTTGAAACTTGAACTCAATTACAAGAAGAAATTTGGAAGAAATTCAAACACGTGGAGGTTAAAGAACATCCTGCTAAGGGTCAATCAGGAAATTAGAGAAGAATTAAAAAGATTCATGGAAACTAATGAGAATAAAGATACAACCGTTCAAAATCTTTGGGATACAGCAAAAGCAGTCCTGAGGGGGAAATACATTGCAATACAAGCATCCCTCAAAAAATTGGAAAAAACTTAAATACAAAAGCTAACCTCACTCTAAAGGAACTGGAGAAAGAACAGCAAATAAAATCTACACCAAGCAGAAGAGAGTTAATAAAGATTTGAGCAGAACTCAATGAAATAGAGACCAGAAGAACTGTGGAACAGATAAACAAAACCAGGAGTTGGTTCTTTGAAAGAATTAATAAGATAGATAAACCATTAGCCAGCCTTATTAAAAACAAAAGGTAAAGACTCTAAGTAATAAATTCATGAATGAAAAAGGAGAGATCACAACCAATACCAAGGAAATACAAATGATTTTAAAAACATATTATGAGCAGCTATACGCCAATAAGTTAGGCAATCTAGAAGAAATGGACACATTTCTGGAAAACCACAAACTACCAAAACTGGAACAGGAAGAAATAGAAAACTTGAACAGGCTGATAACCAGGGAGAAAATTGAAGCAGTCACCAAAAACTTCTCAAGACGCTAAAGTCCAGGGCCAGATGGCTTCCCTGGGGAATTCTATCAAACATTTAAAGAAGAAATGAAACCTATTCTACTAAAGCTGTTCGGAAAGAAAGAAAGAGATGGAGTACTCCCAAACTCGTTCTATGAGGCCAGCATCACCTTAATTCCCACACCAGACAAAGACCCCACCAAAAAGGAGAATTATAGACCAATATCCCTGATGAACACAGATGCAAACATTCTCAAAAAGATACTAGCCAATAGGATCCAAAGTACATTAAGAAGATTATTCACCAGGACCAAGTGGGATTTATCCCCGGGATGCAAGGCTGGTTTAACACTCGTAAAGCAATCAATGTGATTCATCATATCAGCAAGAGAAAAAACAAGAACCATATGATCCTCTCAATAGATGCAGAGAAAGCATTTGACAAAATACAGCATCCATTCCTGATCAAAACTCTTCAGAGTGTAGGGATAGAGGGAACATGCCTCAACATCTTAAAAGCTATCTACGAAAATCCCACAGCAAATATCATTCTCAATGGGGAAACACTGGGAGCCTTTCCCCTAAGATCAGGAACACGACAGGGATGTCCACTCTCACGACTTCTATTCGACATAGTACTAGAAGTCCTAGCCTCAGCAATCAGGCAACAAAAAGAAATAAAAGGCATTAAAATTGGCAAAGAAGTCAAACTCTCCCTCTTCGCTGATGACATGATACTATACGTAGAAAACCCAAAAGGACTCCACCCCAAGATTGCTAGAACTCATACAGCAATTCGGCAGTGTGGCAGGATACAAAACCAATGCCCAGAAGTCAGTGGCATTTCTAGACACTAACAATGAGACTGAAGAAAGAGAAATTAAGGTTTCAATTCCATTTACAATTGCACCCAAAAGCATAAGATACCTAGGAATAAACCTGATCAAAGAGGTAAAGCATCTATACCCTAAAAACTACAGAACACTTCTGAAAGAAATGAAGGAAGACACAAAGAGATGGAAAAATATTCCATGCTCATGGATTGGAAGAATGAATATTGTGAAGATGTCAATGCTACCCAGGGCAATTTACACATTTAATGCAATCCCTATCAAAACACCATGGACTTTCTTCAGAGAGTTGGAACAAATCATCTGAAGATTTATGTGGAATCAGAAAAGACCCCAAATAGCCAGGGGAATATTAAAAAAAGAAAGAGCCCGGGGCATCACAATGCCAGATTTCAGGTTGTACTACAAAGCTGTGGTCATCAAGACAGTGTGGTCCTGGCACAAAAACAGACACAGAGATCAATGGAACAGAACAGAGAATCCAGAAGTGGACCCTCAACTTTATGGCCAACTAATATTCGACAAAGCAGGAAAGACTATCCACTGGAAAAAAATACAGTCTCTTCAATAAATGGTGCTGGGGAAATTGGACATCCACATGCAGAAGAATGAAACTAGACCACTCTCTTGCACCATAACAAAGATAAACTCAAAATGGATGAAAGATCTAAATGTGAGACAAGATTCCATCCAAATCCTAGAGGAGAACACAGGCCACAGCAACTTCTTGCAAGATACATCCATGAAGGCAAGAGAAACAAAAGCAAAAATGAACTATTGGGACTTCATCAAGATTAGAAGCTTCTGCACAGCAAGAGAAACAATCACAAAACTAAAAGACAACCTACGGAATGGGAGAAGATATTTGCAAATGACGTATCAGATAAAGGGCTAGTGTCCAAGATCTATAAAGAACTTATTAAGCTCAACAGCAATGAAACAAACAATCCAATCATGAAATGGGCAAAAGACATGAAGAGAAATCTCACAGAGGAAGACATGGACATGGCCAACACGCACATGAGGAAATGCTCCGCATCACTTGCCATCAGGGAAATACAAATCAAAACCACCATGAGATCCCACCTCACACCAGAATGGGGAAAATTAACAAGACGGGAAACCACAAATGTTGGAGAGGATGTGGAGAAAGGGGAACCCTCTTACACTGTTGGTGGGAATGTGAACTGGTGCAGCCACTCTGGGAAACTGTGTGGAGGTTCCTCAAAGAGTTAAAAATAGACCTGCCCTACGACCCAGCAATTGCAGTGCTGGGGATTTACCCCAAAGATACAGATGCAGTGAGATGCCGGGACACCTGCGCCCCGATGTTTATAGCAGCAATGTCCACAATAGCCAAACTGTGGGAGGAGCCTTGGTGTCCATCGACAGATGATGCATAGAGAAGCCGTGGTCTATGTGTACAATGGGATATTCCTCAGCCATTAGAAATGACAAATACCCACCATTTGCTTTGACGTGGATGGACCTGGAGGGTATTATGCTGAGGGAAGTAAGTCAATTGAAGAAGGACAAACATTATATGGTCTCATTTATTTGGGGAATATAAAAAATAGCGAAAGGGAATAAAGAGGAAAGGAGATAAAATGGGTGAGAAATATCAGTGAGGGTGACAAAACATGAGAGACTCCTAACTCTGGGAAATGAACAAGGGGTAGTGGAAAGGGAGGTGGGTGGGGGGTTGGGATGACTGGATGATGGGCACTGATGGGGGCACTTGGCGGGAGGAGCACTGGATGTTATGCTATATGTTGGCAAATCGAACTCCTATAAAAAATATACAAAAATCAATCAATCAATCAAACAAACAAACTACCGAGTCTACAGAGTAAAAAGGAAAAATAGTAAAGAAAAATGAAAAGAGCCTAAGGGATTGATGAGTCCCCAAGAAGCAAACCAATATGTATTATAGGGGAGAAGTTCTGAAAGGAAGAGAGAATGAGACAGAGAATTTATATGAAAATATATTATGGACAGAAACTTTGCAAATTTAAAGATGTATATGGACATACACAAAAAAGAAGTTCAACAAACTCCATGGAGTATAAACCTAAAGACATCCACATTATACATTATATTAAAACTGTTGAATATCTAAAAACAAACAGAATCTTGAAAGCAGTAAGAGAAAGATCACATGCCAGGAATCCTCAGTTACATTATCAGTGGACTCTCAGCAGAAATCTTACAGGCCAGAAGACAAGTGGAATGATATATTTAAAGAGCTGAAAGAAAAAAAACACAATAAGATATCATGTCACACCCATTAGAGGGGCTATTATAAAACAAACAAAATACATATGTTGGCAAGAATTTGGAGAAATTAGAATCTGTACTCTGGGAATACGCAGTGATGTAGCTGCTATGAGAAATAGTTTGGTGGTTCATCAAAGAGCTAAGAACAGAATTACCATATGACCCACCAATTTCATTTCAAAGTATATACCCAAAGGAATTGAAAGCAGGGATTCAAACAGGTAATTGTACACCAATGTTCATTGCAGCATTATTTACAATGACCAAAAGGTGGAAACAATCCAGTGTCTATCAACAGATGAATTATTCAGCCATAAAAATATCGTTCTGATATATTCTATAACATGGATGAACTTTGAAAAATTTAAGTAAAATAAGCCAGATATAAAACAATAAATACTGTATAATTGCTCTTATATGAAGTGCCAAGAATAGGCAAATTCATAGAGATAGGAAATTACTAGAAATGAGAGGAAGGAGAAATGGGAGTTAATGCTTAATAATTACAGTTTCTGTTTTGGGGCAACGAAAAGTTTTGGAAGTTGTAGTAACTGATGTTTTCACTACATTGTGAATATAGCTAATTCTACTTAAACTGATTACACACGCCCTAAGGTTCATGTCCTAGAAGGATGCAAATGGCAACCCCACTATAACAGGGCCAAAAACCAAGCCTGAACACCATTTGCAAAGAGAGAGAGTTTAAAGTTTAAGTCACTAAATTAGAGAGCCTTGGAAAACACATCTTCCTTTTTTATAGATCTTTCCTAATAAAGCATAATGCTAAGCCTATCCAAGTTCAAGGTTAATCAATCAATAATTCATCCATCCAATAGAACAAATATCCATGCTCTTAGGGGACAATATTGGATTCTGAAGTTCCACAGGGTAACATTCACATTATCAACTATATAACAAAAATTTCTAATTATGCAAAAAAGTGCAAAAGATAAGTGTGAGTCCTAATCAAGAAAAAAGCAGCCAACAGAGTCAAAGGCAAAAATGGACCGGATACTGGACTTAGCAGACAAAACTCAAAAGCACCGATTATAAGTATGTTTTAAAATTTAATAGAAAATACATTCAAAGAAATGAAGAAGACATGATATTGAGTCAACAAATACTCTCAGCAAAGAAATGGAAATTATGAAGAAGAATGAAGAGGAAATTCTAGCATAGAGAAATTAATAAATAAAAATTCAAAATTTACTAGATGGGGTCGACAGCAGATTGGAGACAGCAGAAGAGTCCATGAACGTGAAGACACAAGTAAAAATCATGCCATCTGGAGGATGTAGAGGCCTGAAAGAAAGGAACAGCCTCTTGGGACCTGCGGAACAATATCTCTGATAGAGACAAAGATGCACTGCCCGGATCCCCTTTCAGGGAAGGTCTTTCAATCCAAGTGTGGGGAATACAACTGGAAGATGGTCTTCAGCTCTTATCGACCCCAGAGCCCACCTTATCTACAAAAAGCTGTCTTGTCCAACATCATTTTGGGTACATCTGCTATACCCACACATCTGGTGACTGAGCAAAGCAGAGAGGTGTGAGGGGTTGGTCAGCTAAGCCTACCACGAGCAATATTAACTCCAGAGATTCCTACACTTTGGGCCACGTTTTGTTGGCCTGCATTATAGCCCTTCCACTGTCAAGGTGAGCTCTTCTCTCTTCCTTTCATATGAATCAGTCCCACTAAAAATTTTTCATGTCAGAGCCTACTTTCAGAGAACACAGCCTTGGAGCATTTATACTGACAATGTTCTAGAAAACAGTTGAGAAGGTGAGATTTTGGAAGTAAGTCACTCATTGCTCAGACGGCAATAAGGATCCTAACCTTATGGGCAGTGGAGGACAAATATTCCTAGACACAAGGGGATGTTCAAATGCTGAACTTTCAGGAATTGTAAACTGGGATGATCTGCTGCTGGAAGACAAGGCTTGAGAGGATTCAGCGCATGCATCAGGCTTATTAGAACCTTCAGATTCATGGAAAAGATAGATCAAAATATTGAGATCAGATAGATATTGTCAAGTGGCATTGGTGCTCTATAAAAATATGACCAACAACCAAAGGATCATAACAGGCATTGAGGGCCTATTACAAACAAGCTTTTATCTCCTGCAGCAGCAGAGCAGAGAATATAGAGGATCAAGGCCAGGAATTAAGAGTTCAAACAGCTGAAATTCAAAGCATTTTAAATTCCCAACTAAGGAACCCCTGGTAAAGCAAGGTGGGAGCTCCAGTTGCCAAACACATGGGATGGACACATCTGGTGGACGCTCTCAAAGAGCTGATTCTCTTGACTTCTCTGGACCTTCTGGATATATATGAATTCTCCGGTGTTCTCTAGTATGAGTTAGCCCTGGATCTCACGTTAAAAATAATGCAAAGACCTCTCCCATCAGTAGGTTTTCCACTCAGAATCTACCTCTACCTCACATGCTGGCCATTCAGCTTATAGTGTTAAGTCACAGGAAAGCTTAGCTGTGGAGGCCCTGAGACTGGTAAAGGAAGTAAAGGACTTTGTTTATTTGTTTGTTTGCTTATTTATTTATTTATTTTAGATAGTGGAAGAGAGAGCATGAGACTCTCAAGCAGACTCCAACTTGGGGCTCAATCTCACAGCCCCGAGATCATGATCTGAGCCGAAACCTAGAGTTGGATGCTTAACAATCTGAAACATGCAGCTGCCCCAAGGACTATACTTAAAGGAGCTGAAAAGTTAGCTGGTTGGTATTGTCAAGGGCTAGAAAGAGTATGTATGGGACTGGATTCTGAGGATGCCCAATGTGACTATGAGAAATAGGATGGGAGCAAAGAGAGGATGGACATGGCAGTGGTCTCCTGAGACGCTGTATTTTACAACCTGGCAAGGACCAGAGGAGATGAGGCAAACGTGCAGGAAAGATGACCCTCACAAGTACAAAGGAAGCAATGGCCCCCACTGAGCAAAGACAAAATGCCAGAATTACCACATAAGATGGTAGAAAGGGGATTAAGAGGCTCTATCTAGGTGCTCAAATGTGCATCCTGAAACCATAAAAAATCCTAAAAGTGAGCACAGGCAGTAATTTCTCTGACACTAGCCACAGCAACTTCTTACTAGATGTCTCCTGAGGCAAGGGAAACCAAGGCAAAAGTAAACTATTGAGCCTTCACCAAAATAAAAAGCTTCTGCACAGTGAAGGAAACAACAAATAACACTAGAAGATGACCTACAGATTGGGAGAAGATTTTTTGTAAATGACATATCTGATCAAGGACTAGTATCCAAAATATATAAAGAACTTATAAAAATACCAAAAAAAGACAAATAATCCAATTAAGAAATGGGCAAAAGACATGAATAGACATTTTTTTCCAAAGAAGATATACAGATGGCTGACACATGGAAAGATGCTCACCATCACTCATAAACAGGGAAATGCAAATCAAAACCATGATGAGATATGACTTCATGCCTCTCAGATGGCTAAAGTCAACAACACAGGAAACAAGAGGTGTTGGTAAGGATGCGGGGAAAGGGGAGGTCTCTTGCACCGTTGGTGGGAATGGAAACTGGTGCAGCAGCTCTGGAAAACAGTCTGGTGGTTCCTCCAAAAATTAAAAGTAGAGCTACCTTGTGATCCAGCAATCGCGCTGCTGGACATTTACCCAAATAATACAAGAACACTAGTCTAGAGGGAGACGTGCAGCCTGTGCTTATAGCAGCAGTATTTACAATAGCTAAACTATGGAAGCAGCCCAAGTGAGCATTGATTGACGGATGGATAAAGAAGATGTGAAATAGATCTATATGTATAAAATTATATTATTATTATATGTTACATAGAGATGTTTATATATAAAATGGAATATTATTTAGCCATAAAAAAGAATGAAATCTTTACAATGACATGGATGGAGCTGGAAGATATAATGCTTAGTAAAATAAGTCAATCAGGGAAAGATAAACACCATGTGATTTCACTCAAATGCAGAATTTAAGAAATAAAACAGAAAAGCAAAGGAGAAAAAATTAGAGAGAGAAAGAGACAAACCAAGAAACGGACTCTTGATTATAGAGAACAGACATGGTCACCAGAGGGGATGGGATGGGGGCAAGGGTGAAATAGGTGGTGGGGACTGAGGAGTGATGAGCACCAGGTGATGTATAAGACTGATGAATCACTATGTTGTATACCCGAAGCTAATAGAGCACCACATATTAACTAACTGGAATTAAAATAAAAATTTTAACAAAAAAAGGGAGTGTGCTGAATGGATACACATGTATAGGGGGAAAGGTCCCCGCATGACTAGGCCCCACCAGAGACGCCAGGGATTCACCTCGTGGGAAGAAGAAGAGACACCAGAGACACATGCACAGAGCAAAGGCAAGGAGGGCGTAGCAGAAGGGCAGCCGCCTGCAGGCCCAGGCCTCCGGGGACAGGAAACCTGCCAACACATTGGCCTTGGACTTCCAGCATCCAGAACCGAGAGAAAGTAAATCTCCGCTGTGCAAGAGCCCCGCCTGTGGTATTTTGTTATAGCAGCCCCAGCCGGCTAACGGGATGCTCCGCTCCACCCCCACGGTGCAGGTCGGGACTGTCCCAACCATAACCACCCCCCCCAGACTCCCATCCTGGGCCTCAGAGATTGGTTCAGGGCCCAGCAGTCAAGCCGAGCTGGGCCCAGCCCATGAGACCCAGCATGGGGGCTGGAACCCTGAGCCGACTCCCTCCTCTGAGGCTGCTTAGCTGAGAGGATGTGAGCCTACAGCCTGTAGGGTTGTGTCGTCCACCAAGGAGGAAAGGGCTTTCTGAGAACCCAGCCAGGGCAGAGAGAGCAAGAGGCGGGTTCCAGGCGTCCGCGTGTGAGCACCTGGCTTTGGCCTGGCCTGGTATTGTCAACCCTGGACTTGGTGCTGTGTCAGCCAACACATCTCCCTGGTTAAGACACTCTGAGTTAAAATAAATAAATAAATAAATAAATAAATAAATAAATAAATACCCTCTGAGTCAAGTTTCTTTCACTCACAACAAAAAAAGAATCCTGACACAAGCAGGAGCCTGAGTCTTCTATTACTATGTCAATGTTTGAATATGATTCGATACTCTCAAAAAAACCCAGCAAAATGTTATTTAAATATTTGTAGCACGTACCTGCCTCAAGTGAAACATTTCTTCACTATTTATTGTAAATTTTCACTTTTTAAAAATCCCTCATGAAGTGCCAAATGTTTTGCCCAGCCCCACAGGCTACAAATGTCTTATTCATGAAAACGCACCACGTTTCAGGGGTGAGGCGCTCAGTTTCCCAAAACTCCCCTCGAATCACGCGGCAGACTCCGTCAGGCTCCAGCAGCACCTTCCCGCACCTGCTGCCTCGGAGGCTGCAGCCCCTGGGATTTCTGAAAGGAAACGTCCAGGAGGAGCTAAGCTGCAAAATGAGACCATCCTCATTTCTCTCCGCCTGGTGACATAACCTGCCAGGTGTAACCAGCCAGGTGTAACCAGCCAGGTGTAACCAGCCAGGGGTTACGTCGTAGTAACGTGCTGCTCTTTTTCTTATTTTAAGAAAACAATTTCACTTAGGATTGACTTGAAATGGGGAAGGGGCACATTTCCCGTAAAACACTGCAGGATGGCAACTGGATTTGTCTCTCCTGCTCCTTCCCACCTTGCGTGAATGAGGTGAGTCCTGGTGGGCGCTCTTACGGCCACCTCGGTGGCCCTCTGTGGCTGTGTTCGCAGCCTCTGTGCGTGGAGAGTGGACACCCCGGGCACCCGCTGCCCGTCCCTCCCTGCAGGCACCTTCCACGCACGAGCGCTTCGTCCAGAGGAAAGCCCACGGAGGTTCCGACTCTCAAACAGGCAGTTCGTGTTATTAAAAATTTTATTTCTGCCAAAATATATCAATCTTAAATACATAAAGGATGCTGACGTGACCAGAAAATATATTGCCACTTGAACACTGAATCCCACGGGGCCTCGGCCTCTGCTATCAAATTTCAGTTCTGCTACAGAATCCAAAACCAAATTCCAAACCCAGTCCACGTTATAAGCCGTGTCGTTAAGCAAAAGAAAGACTGGAATTACAGAATGGGGTGTATCTAATCCGTTCGTATCCAAAAATCTATTCAAATAACTTCATTTTTACATCTAATATCCATCCCAAGCCTAACTTGTTAAAAATTGAACTCCTGATTTCCTCTGGTGCTAAAATGACCCCAAAACCAAAACCAAATAACATCCTTCTTCCTCCCTCCCTCCCTCCATCCATCCATCCATCCTTCTTTCCTCCTTCCTTCCTCCTTCCTTCCTTCCTTCCTTCCTTCCTTCCTTCCTTCCTTCCTTCCTTCCTTCTTCCTTCCTTCCTTCCTTCCTTCCTTCCTCCCTCCCTCCCTTCCTTCCTTCCTTCCTTCCTCCTTCCTTCCCTCCCTCTTCCTTCCTTCCTTCCTTCCTCCTTCCTCCTCCTTCCTCCTTCCTTCCCTCCCTCTTCCTTCTTTCCTTCCTTCCTTCCTTTCTCCCTTCCTTCTTCCTTCCTCCTCCCTTCCCTCCTTCCTTCCTCCTTCCTTCCTCCTTCCTTCCTTCCTTCTTTCCTTCTCTCCTTCCTTCCTCCTTCTTCCTTCCTTCCTTCCTTCCTTCCTTCCTTCCTTCCTTCCTTCCTCCCTCTTCCTTCCTTCCTTCCTTCCTTCCTCCTTCCTCCTTCCTCCTTCTCCTCCTTCCTTCCTTCCTCCTTCCTTCCTTCCTTCCTTCCTTCCTTCCTTCCTTCCTTCCTTCCTTCCTTCCTTCCTTCCTTCCTTCCTTCCTTCCTTCCCTCCCTATTTCCTCCCTGCCTGTTTTTTCTTTCCTTGTGATTAATCAGTATTTATTTATTATAGGAAATATCAACAAGCACTCTAGACGTTGACTTTGGAGCTCGTGTACTTTACACCTCTTGATGCTTTGCCGGCTACGTGTCACTTCACCCTGTCACCCCACCAGCTGCCTCGGGAGGGCCTCTGTCACTACGCTCACGACAGCATCAGACCCTCACCTGTTCTCCCTTTATCATCTCAATGAGCAGAAGTCGCAATAACACCGCTTTTAGACTTTTGTTTCCTTTATCACCAGCGGGGACACTGCTTTCTGCTAAGAAGGACGTAACACAACCTGCTGTCAGTCGGAATCCTATTTGACGATTCGTGGGATGCTGGAACTGGAGAGAGGCCCACCTGTTCATTTTGCAGGTGAGAAGATTGAAGCCAGCAAGGCAGAAAGCCTTTCTCCAAGCCTTTCTCCTAATTCAAATCAAGATTGGGATCAGCTCTTATGTTGCTCTCAGTTCTCCGCCCAGACATATGCTCCTGGCTGCTCGCGTGGACCTTTTCACCGCGCTTTCTCACGGACTCTTGTGGGTCTTGAGCAAAGAGTGATTTACCACACCCACCCCCAGCACAGACCAAACACACGCACCCTCATCCGACAGAGATTAAGATCTAAGTAAACCTGATGGAAGAGGCCCACGCTTCCTCGGTTGGGGGGGCTCTGAGAGCGCGGTCCTCCAGGGGGGCTCTGGAGCTGACTGCACCAGCTGGCCCTGGAGTGGGGACCTGGGCACACGGCTCCAGGTGGAGACCTGGACGGAGTGCAGCTCTGCCTTCTCAGAGGTTCAGATTTCTCCAGATTTGTCAATAGCCTTTGTGCTCTGGTGCTCTGCAAACACCTAGAAGGAGGGAAGAGTATCAACCTCTTCAAAGCCACTTCCCCAAGTCAGTCAATCCGTGGCCTGTGATGCGACTGTTATGCAGAAGGCGAGGACCCCAGCATCTCACATCCCCGGCTGTCTGGGAGCTGAGGGCTCTGCGGAGCCTTGCCTGAGCCCCCAGGCCGTCCTGCACCGGCCCTTCCAGGTTGAATGCGTTACCTGCCTTCCCCCAAGGTCTCCCGGCCAAACCCGCCTGCGTCTCATCAGTCAAAGAAGCCTGAGGCTCCCACGTCCTCCTTTGTCCCCTGGCCTCTCCACCTTCCTGACCCTAATCCATCTTTCCAAACTCCCCTACTTTTGGCTCTTGAATCGTGCCCTTTGGGTTCTCTGGCATCCACAGACCCCTATGACCTTTGACTCCTTGGAAAATCTCCTTCACCTTCTTGCCCCTCTGACGATACGGATTCCTTCCCACCCTCTTCAGTGGATGTACTTCCATGGCTCCTTGTGTCCTTCAACAAAAACTATTCAACATGGATGTTCCTGTCTTCCAAGGCCTGGAGGTGGGGAAAGTCTCCCCCATGCGGCTCCCAAATCACCTGCCTTCTCCTACGGCAAACCTCCCATTTCCTGCGAAGTCCGTACCCCCGGTAAGCTGCCAGCTTGCCCCTCGGTCATCATCCACCACACCCCTCATTCTCGGACGGTGGGCGCAGCACCCGCATCAGTGCCTTAGTCTCACTCCTACTTCATCATCTCATTGGCCTCAACATCCATATAAAGGATCCCCCAAGCATTTGACCCCTTGCCCTCTGAGTGCCTCACCTCCAAGGATGTCATTCTCTACCTTCCATTAACGATCTCATGGTCCTCTACTGACCTCATCATCTCTCGTAACCACATTATCTTGAAATTCTGTTTCGAGCTTCTTACTCAGCAATAACCACTTTCTATTATTCCAGCTCATTAGTTAATGCCATCATTTCATTCTTTTAAACAAAATATAAAACCCGTTGACCATTCAACCTTTTCACTATCCATATTCATCTGTGTGTCTTCCCCTCTCCTTTTACCCAACTTAAACTCCATGGTCCTTCATTATAATCTTTTTCCAGCAAATAGTTTTAACTCCCCTGACCCCTCTCCTTCTATTCATACTCACCTGGAGAAAAACCCAAACTCTTCTGATCCCTTTCTTGAACCTGAGTAGCTGAATATTAACTAAAGAAACCTTCGAAACTATACTGTCTGGACTCCCTTTAAATTTATGACCACAAATCTCAAGAAACAATTTACCATGATTCATATTCCTACCGCATTTGCCTCGATGCTTATTTTCTCACTTTCCAAAATGGATATTTCTCATGTTCTTTCTCCCTGAAAACCCTTTGCCATTTGTCTCTACCCATGCTTCTCAGCCGATTTCCATACCTCATGATGTGCCCATGGAAGCTTCCTCACCCCTCCTTCCAAAGGTACTAATTTTCCGTGATGTGTACTTGACTCGTGTTCTTTCATGTTACATGGAAGGAACGTCTCCTCTTCTGTCCCAGGCCAGTCCCTCCACCATGCCATGGATCCCATCATCTCACCTTCCCAAGCACTTCATTTCTGCCCCATCAATTTTTGCTCCCGAATAATTCTTGTCAGTATACAATCAAACCCTGGTATATCCAGTCGAAAAACCAGGTTCCTTCTTTACATGCCTTTCCAACTACCTCCATTTCCGCTCACTACTTATCTGCTCCCCTTTAAAGAAAACTTCTTGAAGGATGTGTCTATTGTCACTGTTTCTAAATCCTCATCTCCTATTCTCCCCTCAATCCACTGCAATACAGCTATCATTTTCCCTACATCAGTGACACTGCTCTTGGCAAGATCATCAATATTCTCTGCTCCAAATCCAATGATGGGTTATCCATCCTCATTTCTTGACGTTGTAACATTAATCCAAACATCATGACTTAACATCTCAGCAACATTCATCACAGTTGACTCGCTCCTTTGCTCATGAAATGTTCTCTTTTAATTTCATATTCATAACATCACACTCCCTTAATTTCCTGGTTTCCCTTCTACCAAAATAGTGTCTTCTCTTTCCATCTTCTTTCATAAGTCCTCTTCCTCTGAAACATCCAGAGATGTTGCATTGATCTAGGTCCTGGCTCTGGAAACTTTTCTTGCCAGCCTACTTTTTCCATATAGGTAATAAAATCTTCTTTTTATTGCTCAGGATGCAGTTTATGTGTTAGGGAGTCCCAAGTTTGAGAATTCTATACATCTAAAATAGTCTATACATAATGGTAAATTAATGCAGAAGTAATAAATTTGGGTAGGCCATGAAGCAACCTTGTCTCTTACTTCTCAGGACTGCCAAATAGAATAACATAGTAAGAATAATTAACAACCCAGTGTATATATTTTCTACCAACTCAGGATTATTAATCAAGGATATCTTTTATACTCTATGTGATAATCCATATGCACTTGTGTACACTTGTGTGTGTGCATGAGTGTGTGTGTTTATCTTCTCATAGAATGTTCATAGCTTTAAAAAAATTAGGGTACGTTTGTTTCCTGAGGCAAATAGTTTAAGAACTATTTTATTGATTAGAGCTGATGCTATTGTAATTTTATTTTAGTGGCCACTGTTTATGCCAAGTAAAAATTTCCTGAGTCAATTCAACTGATCTAAAGCTTACTATGTGTGGTTTAGTGCCTGTATTTCATTTTTATGTGCCTATATCTACTAATTATCATTAATTATATAAACTGGATAAAAAACAAACAGTTGTGTTACTGCTTAGCTAATATCACTCCAATGAATTGAAAACCATTGGTTCTGCATGTTGATGTTATATCCAGACACCTTAAACATTTTTTAATTTATTCTTATATATCTTCAATAAGGGGCAATTATTTTGTTGGTAAAAAAATATTTCTTGCTGATATTTTTCTCAAACTAATTTTAGCACTTCGGATAAATGTATTAAAACACTGGCAAAAATATTTCCTAACTAAAATCAGATAAATGGAACTTTACAATGACATCATTCTTGCTCATAACTGGAATTTCTTTTTTCATTTGATAATAGCTTATGTTGGCAAGAATGCAAACAATTAGTCTTATATAATTTTTGTGGGAATGTAAATTGATCTAACCTTTCTTGAGGGCAATATAGCAGAGTGAGTCAATGTTTAAGTGCATAACCTTTTGATCCAGCAATCATACTTAAAGGTATCTATTACCAGAATTTCCGGCAGATGTATATGAAATGATATATATGTTTTCATGAAAAAAGTGACACCTGACAGAAACTTGAAGGACAATGAATAAAATTTTGCAGGATAAGAAGACATAAATAAATGAACAAATAAGTAGATTTCACTTTGCTTTGTTTTCCATTTGGACGAATTAATACGTTTAAAAGTTTGGTAAATCTAAAAAGGATGGAAAAACTAAAGCATCATGATAAATTTGATTAAAGAAGTCAAAAAGCAAATGTATGAGTTATTATCGGTCATAAATTATTCACACATGCGCACACACACACACACACGGCTTTCTATTGGTTGAAACAGCCACAAACTGACCCAGATTCAAGGGAATAAGGTAAAGCCGTATTTCTCAATTGGGTGCAATGTCAAAGAATTTGGGGTCATATTTCAAAATCACTACAGTACCTGTCCTCATTTATCCAGTGGAAGAGACAGACTATAAACAAATAAATACACAATATATCCGTAGTAGCTCATTTAATTTTCCCAATGGCCCTGTGCTTCTCATTTCAGAGATGAGGAAACAGTTCAGAGAGATTCGTTAAATGTCCCAAGACCTGTAAATAAAAGCTATCATCATTCTATTCTTGAAAGGGGGTATGTATGTCAGGATATGGTTCAACTCAGCTTAGATAAAAAGGGTCATTGGTTGGATTCTACCATTGGGGCAGACCAGACAGGGTTGCAGATAGGGGGTAGCAGGGACTGTGGGTCACCCTGTAGCTGCTTTCTGCTTCATGCTGACCCTCAGCTTTATTATCTCCTGCAGCAGACTAGCTTCTCCCAAAGGCTGCTAGCAGCTCCCGGACACACCGAGAGCAAGGGCTACTCTTCTCTACATCACAACTAGGAAATCCTACAGGAAAGACTGACCAGCCAGGCTTGCATCAGTATCCTCCTTTGTATCTTCAGCAGAGGAAGGGTAATTTGGCAGCCAGGATATATCACTGACCAGAATGAGCAGTTCCTCTAAAATAGCTGAGTTGTCCTCAAAAAGGAAGGGATGTTGGACAATTCAACAATAAGTGCCCCACTTCAAAAAAGCTGGGAGAGGTGCGTCACTCATATGGCACGTCTGTCCAACCTACAGCAGGAACACTAAGCTGTTTGCACAAAATTTTCTTCTAAATACTTTGGGACTTCATACTTGAAGGTTTTTCCTTTGCCGTTGCTGCTAAAGTCATACCAGAGAACTTTCAAAAGTAAGCTTTTTGCTACATATGGGTCTTTTTATTGAAAACAAAATATTTGCGTAGAGCAAAGACTGTAATAATAGTGTAGCAGTGTTGGGACTTCTTTTGTGGATGGCAGAGTTTGGCAGTAGTCAGCAGCTGCTACGGCATTAATTACATATTTTCTCTCAGCTCTGCTGTTTATTGGAATGTGGAAAGTGTTTAGAACCTTGTACAATCACTGCTAATTTCTGCTATAATGTGCCTTCAGTATCTTGAAGATTGAATCTGGTTTCTTGCTCAGTTGTACCAGACCCATGCAAATGTCATTCTAAGGTACCATGAGGCTGGCAGGATTTTCAAGGTCACAGCCACTGGGAGCCCACTCTCCCCAAAGCAGCATTCGCCTTTTGCCCTCCAAAATTAAAATAGGTCTTACTGGCCTGATCATAAATAAGATCTCTGTGCTACAAGGTTCCCCGGGGCATACACCTTGCAGTGTATATACCTCCTCTACAGTAAAGCCTTGAAGAATTACCTTTCTTTCAAGGACATTTCTTGACCCCCTGGAAAATAATTCAGAATTATACATTGAAAGTTATAGTGGCCTAAAATTTAAATAAAAGTTAAATCAAATGACAAATAGCTGGATTTTGTACATGAAGCCATACAATGATTATTATTGTAAAGTAAGGATTTTAAGGAGTGGCGTGATCCTTGTAGACTATCAGAAATTGACTAAATGGTGTTATTTTTGTTCAGCCTATGTATTGTCAATACATAATCCCCAAATAACCAAATAATTGGTTTACCAGAGGATCCTAATTTTAATATTCTGGATAAAAAAAAGTTTTCTATACTTTTATTTAAATACAATTAATACCATTCTTTTTTTTTTTTTGTCATGAATACCACACTATCAGTTAAAGAAATGCTACTACACTTTTTAGAAAGTTCTAGAAATTAATTAAAAATAAAGTTCCTCAAAAATAAATAGGAAGAAATGCTAGTCCATAACAAATAAATGTCTTATCAAGGACCAAAATAGTGGAAAAACTTATAGACGGCATAGAGTACAATGTCTACTCAACAAGCCTCTTATTTACCAACTTTGAGGTACGCATTTGATACTACAGATCAGAAATGGTGAATTTCACAGACACTATCGAAATACTTGAGAATATCTGTTTAGTGTGAAGCAAGGCAGGATTGTATGCCATGTGCCATCATTAATTCCATTCCATTCATTTATTACGTCTTGAGTAACTACTGTGTGCACGTAATTCTTTTTTTTTTTTTTTTGGTTCTATTGGATCCTTCCACCCTTTTTATCTTTACTTTCTCATGCCAATTTTTCTCGAAAAAACACCTGTTTTCTTAGCCAAGAGATTGTGTCAGGGTAGACTCATAGCCAGAGCTCTACTCTCAGTTGCCACTATCCTATTGAGGAGTTCATATCCAAAATCAAGGAAAAGATCTAGAATCAACCAGATAATTAATTAAGGATCTAGAATCAACCAGATAGTAACGCCTGAGCACTCATTCTGAAGTATTTATAACCTTGTAGGATCACCACTAAAACATGTGCTTGGCAAAATAAATAAAAGACATCAAGCAAAATTGTTTCAATTATCAATTTTACATTAGTTTTGGAGGTTTGGTCTTGGTGGTTATGTCGCCTTCTTCTCTTGTGTCATGGGATGCCTGTCCAACCCAACAGCCAACTGTTTCTTTTCTTTTCTCTTTTCTTCCCACCCCCCCCCTTTTTTTTTTTTTTTTTTTTTTTTGGACACCTGTTTAATCTCCTGGCCAGGGTCAGAAATCCCCACTGGCCTCAGTTCTCCAGCGAACTCTCCTGGGCACATGACTCCACTTCAGACAGTATTGAAAGATCTGTCTCTTCCAATGTTCAGTGTTTCCCCAGCACTACCTCTGATTACTTTCCCTGCCAATGCGCCTATTTGTTCCCGCTTGGAATCCAAGTAGTGACACAATCCTAATTATTTTCAGATGATCTTTAATGATGTCATTTTATTTGAGTACATGGCAAAGAATAAAAGCTAACCATCATATACCCATGCTTGAAATAAGTACCTAATGTGAATAAACTCCCAAATCCCTTTAACAAAAAATTATATGTTATTTACTGCTGTTTTCAATAGTACAAACTTCCCATTTTGCCCTTCACCCAAAGGAGACATTTTCAAAATAGTAGACCTATGTTTGAGTGAGCCAAAAATTCTCTGGAAATGAACCATTCAACCATATGTCATATATTAGATATTTCAGGTACCAAGATCTTGCCTCATAAGGACATTAGTGTCTTGTGGAATTTGGTCATTTCCCATTCATGATGAGTTTCCTTTCAAAGAAGCAATTTGCCATGGAATTATGGTTAGTTGAATTAATACAACTATAGCCTTTTATCAAATCTAATCCAAAATAATGATTTGAAGTATTAAATCACTAGCAGTCTGGTTTCATCAGACGTATACCACTTGCTATAAAAGTTTAAAAGTCTCTTAACTATCATTGTTATTCAACATTGTCTGTGTTTCCTGCCAGTTCACTAAAGCAAAGGAGGAAAAAACTATTATTCTTGGAAAGTAATTATTATTTGCAAGTAATATGATTTATTCATCCAGAAAGCTCAGAAAAATAATGAAAACTATTGGAGCCCCTAAGATCTATTAAGAATTATATGTCCAATATAAGATAAAAATAACAAATTAATAGCTCTTTTATATTCACAATAATCAATTCGATAATATGAAGAAGACAAATCCCTTTATATTAACGACAGTTCATATAAAATGTGTAGAATTAACTTTATGGGAAATGTGCAAGCTTGATATAAAGAAAAAATTTTAAACTTTATGGAAGGTCATAAAAGAAAAATTGAAAAGATAGGAAAACATATCATGTTCCAACCTGGATAATCTTAATAATATAAAGCTTCCAACTCATCTAAAATGTATTCTGTGTATTTAATACAATATTAGTTAAAGTTCCAAAGGATTTGTCCCATTGGCAAGTTGACCTTAAAGCTCATCAGAAAGATTTAATGCTCAGATTCAATGGTAATTCTAAGTAAATTGGTCTGGGAACATGAGGACAGGATTCTTAGATTTTAATGGCTACATGTAGCCTTTTATGTGATAATTATATAAGGAAAAATGTAAATATTGCAATGAGACATTCAGGAGTATACGGAGAACAGATGTTTAAACCTAACTTCGGTTTCTTCTCAACTTCCATCTCTTCTGTTCCTCTAAGTAATCGGTGAGTCAATTGTCGTTGATGTCTCCCAGTTTTCGTTACTCGCACTGTGGATTGCCAAACCAGCCTCATCATAAGTCTCCATGTCTTCATTCCCTCAATGCATCAGAATATTAAAAACTTTTGTAACCTTGCACAAGAGCACTAGAATTTGCAAAGACCTGCAGTCGACGAGCAAATCAAGTTTAAATGACTGCATACATAATTTTTAGGTATTACAACCATGAAGTTAGAGAGAAACCCCACTAAGAGCGTAATCTTGAGTGTATTTCTAAAACCCCACTAAGTCTCATTTCCTCCTCTATAATTGGCATTATAATATGACCTCATAGGATTATTGTGTTGATTAAATATGCCTTGATTATCAATTAAGATATCAGTTTAAGGTTTTTGCTCATAGACATAGAGTACTAAGAGGAATGAATAAAAGTAATCTTCTCTCATTCCAAGAAGTTAGACAGATGTCGTGTTTTGAGTTCTGATTTGCTTGCCTCAAGGTTTTGAATCATAGAGATGAAAACAAAAATTTCCAAGCATCCCTAACATCCCAGGGCCCTGGATGGTCTCAGCATCTCAGGGGGGATAAGGAGACTGGCATAGAAATGAAAGATGTTGAGAGCCCTTCGATAAACTCAGAAGGTGGTTAACCAGAACATTTCAGGTTCATGAATAGTGGGACCAGGGCCTGGCTTCTCCAAGTGTCTTGAAGGAGCCTTAGAATCTTAAATAGGGAAACCTGTTAGGTGCTTTTACCTTCACAAAGACCCATATGCTCACACTTGACAGCCATTTGCCTTCAAAGCATCCCACAAATTAGAAAGTAAGCATATCAAGTGAACTCAAGTCCTGTTGCCTCATCTCTGAATGTTCTGGCCTTGGACTCAGGTATGATCTGAAAGAGAGGAATGGTCCCCAGTAAATACAACCAGGAGAGAATTTCTTATCAGTGGAATGAGCAGGAACAGGGAACTAAGCTGGGTATTCTGGTACCAATTTCAAAAAATTCTCAGGGCAGCACGGGTGGCTCAGCGGTTTAGCGCCGCCTTCAGCCCAGGGCCTGATCCTGGAGACCCGGGATCGAGTCCCACGTCGGGCTCCCTGCATGGAGCCTGCTTCTCCCTCTGCCTGTGTCTCTGACTCTCTCTGTGTATGTTTCATGAATAAATAAATAAAATCTTAAAAAAATTCTCAGACAGCAGCTGTGTGTGTCCTGCCATTTAGGTCAGTTCTGACACCCTCTACCTGATATAGCATCGGATTCCATAGGTTAAGGGTTCAGGCCTACGAGACCTCCCATCCCCCACCTCAGATTCTAGTGGCAAGCCAGATCGTTAGCTCTGCTTCTGACCAACCAGCTACAAACTGGAGGTTCCAACAGCCCCCTCCTTGGACCCCAGGCCCCCATCACAAGTCCAAGTTGTTACCTACACTTCTGACCGACGGGCTATAAATCAAAGATTCCCAGGACTCCCTCCTCAGGCTTGATTACTTTGCTAGAGAATCTCTCAGAACTCAGAAACATTTTACTTACTAGACTATCAGTTTATTATAAAAAGGTTATAACTCAGGAACAGTCAAATGGAAGACACACTCAGGGCAAAGCATAAGGAAAGGGGGAACTTCCATGCTGTCTCCAGCACCATTCTTCCTGCATCTACAGGTTTCAACCAACCTGGAAGTTCTCTAGATTTTGTCCTTTTGGGTTTTTATGGAAGCTTCAGTTATGCCATCTTGATTGATTAAATCATTGGCCATTGGTGAGGGCACCTGAGTGGATCAGTTAAGCATCTGACTCTTGATTTTGGCTCAGGTTATGATCTCAGGGTCTTAGGACGATCTCCCAAGTCAGGCTCCTTGCTCAATGGGGAGTCTGCTTGAGATTCTCTCTCCCCCCTCCCTCAGCCCCTTTTCCCCCTCTAAAATAGGTAAATACATCTTTTTAAAAAAATCATTGGCCATTGGTGACTGATTCAACCTCTAGAACCTCTGCCCTTCTTGAAGGTCAGGGGGAGTGGGACTGAAGGCTCCAACCCTCTAATCACATGGTTGGTTCCTCTTCCAAATACTCCCATCCTGAGGTGGGGTCCAAAAGCCACCTCACTAACAGAACAAAAGACACCTTTATCACTTTTATTACTTAGGGATATTCTAAAGATTTTAGGAACTCTGTGCTAGAAATGGAGGTGCAGGCCAAATTCACATTTCTTATTTAACTTGCATTTATCATACAAACACATTTAAATTGATTTGGAGAAAGTTTTCCTAACGTGGACTTTCTCATACCAAAACGGCATGCAATAAAGTCCCACGCATGTTATATAAAAAAGATAATGAAAATAAGGTGCTCAGCACAGTAATAGTCGTATAAAAGTGCCTAAGACATGTCAGTAATTGTTACCATATTTTATAATTTATGTTTCATTTACAATACGCCTTCACTCAGTACCAAGCAAGCCCCAGCCTGTTCCTCAATATGGCACAGGGTGCTCCTCCGTCACTGCCACACACGCTTACTCACCTTTTCACTACCTCCACCTAGAGTGCTAAGCCCCCGTCTCACTGAGGTTCTGCTGGCCCCCGTCCTCTAGAGCCCCGCTCAAAATAAATTCCCTCAGTGAAGCTTCCTTGAGTAATGCCTGGTATTCCCCATCTCTAGAGTTTACTTATATTTGTGGTTATTTATTATCTAAGATTATTTATTTGTATGGCACATGACAGCAGCAGATGCTGACCCATATTCCCATTTTCCCATATTCCCATTTCTCACCGTCCCCTTACAAACTTTGGGTGTTATGTTGTAGAAAACCTATGACTGCCTGAAGGCTTTCTCTGGTCCACAGCGCATGCTTACCAGCACATGTGTGCAGCACGAGGAAGAGCAAGGATACCCCAGAAACAAAGCGACGCCTCAACCAGCGGCATATGGAAGTTGGGGGATGAACACTTGTGGTTTCTCACTGTGCTGTTGGGATGACTCAGCCCATTCACACTCTGAGGAGCCCGGCGGGATTGCCTGTCTACCTCAGCAAGAACGTACCCATAAAGGCATGTTTCCTTTCCCTACTGCACATCCCTTTCCCCTAGAAGGACTTCCTGAGATCATTTCCCCAAGACCTACTTTCATCTAAATTCTCATCTACAGGCCTATCCACGAGGGACACTCTAGAAACAACAGCACTCACATATTCTTTTATGCTGCTTTAGGAATAGTGACTTCCCTTCCTCAGTGATTACTGTGCCTTCCAAATGAAAAATTAAAGAACTCAATGGAAGGATAAAATATTTATTTAAAAAGTAAATATTGCAGACATATGAAATTGCCAGATGCATTACCCATAGCTTTGATGAGCTTGAGATCTCCAGCAAATTAAAGTTCTGAATTCTCCCCACATAAAATATTAATGGATAAGTTGTTGAGATTTTCCATTATTACCTAGGGCCCTCCAGTGGCAGGACATGTGTGTGGTGCATAATGTCAGGTTACAATTATTTTAGAGTATTATTGAAATGTATCAAAAATAAAATTCACTCCTTTCATTCATTTGTTCATTTAAGAAAGATTCATTTCTTACCTACCATGATGACTAGGTAAAAGTCAATGAATTTCAGCACTGAAAAAAACAAAACAACACAATGATCCTTGCCCTTCTGGAGCTTATAATCGAGATAAACAATCTAAAAATAGGATAAAAAGTAAAGGATATAGTACATTAGAAGATAATAAGGGCAATGAAAAATAGAAACCATAGCACAGTGTAAGGAGTATGGATTTTCACATAAGATAAACATGAAAGCAAAAAATTAGAGATAAGACAGTAATGCAGAAATCTGTGACAGGAGCATTTATGGAGTTTGTAGACACAGACGTCACTGGAACCCCACTGCCAAGGACATTACCAAAGCCCTGTCACTAGTGCCACCCTCCATGCCCAAGGCTTTCCCCAGGGGTCTGGGCTTTTTACGGTAAGATGACATGACCCACAGCGACTTAACAACCTTTAGGTCTTGGAACCAACACTGAAAAGCTGCTGCTGCGCCTCCACAAGAACACCTTGTACACCCAAACCACACCAACCTCGCTGATAAGCCTCAACCTTCACCGTGATCTATAGGCAGTAAAATCGCGCTCTGACTTCAAAAGGTGTCAACTGACATCCTTGATTGCTCCAAGGGGACTCTTGCCTCTCAGGTGACACAGAAAATAATCTCCAAAGGATCTCCGCTTGACCAACAAGTCAAGTGAAAAGTCAACAAGTCAACAAGAAAACTTCCTATTTTAAAAAATAAATTTTGGGATCCCTGGGTGGCGCAGCGGTTTGGCCCCTGCCTTTGGCCCAGGGCGCAATCCTGGAGACCCGGGATCGAATCCCACGTCAGGCTCCGGGTGCATGGAGCCTGCTTCTCCCTCTGCCTGTGTCTCTGCCTTTCTCTCTCTCTCTGTGACTATCATAAACAAATAAAAATTAAAAAAAATAAAAATAAAAAATAAAAAATAAATTTTGAAATAAACCATCTTATTTTTTCATTTTTTTTCTTTATTTAAATTCACTTTGTCAACATATAGCCTAATACTCAGTGTTCATCCCATCACATGCCTTTGTTAAAGCCCATCACCCAGTTATCCCATCCCCCCACCCACCTTTCCTTCATCAACCCTCAGTTTGTAGAAAACTTGAAAGAGAGAGAAAGAGAGAGAGAGAGAGAGAGAGAAAGGGAGAGAGAGAGAAAGGGAGAGTGAAAAGAAAAAAAATAAAGACTGTTTCCATCTAACTTTGCATTTGCCCTATGTTACGGGATGACTATCGCTATCTTAAAGTGATTTTAGAGTTGGCTACCATTAAACAAGGTCAAAGAACAGCAAATTTGGAGACAGAAATAGTGCACTGATATTCTCTTCAGGAGCTAATTTAATCATTTTCCCCAATGGATGATCCGTCTCTACTGTGGGCCTGTCACCCGCCCACCGCCCCGTTCCTAGCCATGCTACAGTGGCTAGTTGTCTCATCCAGTAGAGAAAGTCTATTGCTACGGACGATGTATGGAGCAGTAAGTAAACACCCCCAGGGCTGCTCATCGTTCCTCTGCTCCCAACCCCTCTGATGTGGTGAAAAGTGTCAACTGTAAAGGGAAGAGTATTCATTGTCATGAGCTCATTAAAAATGGCCTCTGCTGAAAATTATGGGTGGTACTTTTCCTGCTACTACACTTTGTTCATTAGGACACAAGGGCCTAAGAACAATATGATCCCTCATCTTTATTTCAAGATACAAGACCTCTACATTTCCGTATGCCGACCTTTCATGTGCCACACGATGCCACCAGGATGTCACTTCATATGAATCAAAATGTGTAACAAACAGCAAGGGAGTGAAAATCCCTCTGAAAGTTCTGCATATGGCAATAACCTTACTTTTAAAACTGGCATTTCCCCAGCCTCACAGTGGAAGAAACATTAGAGGCTCCATTCTTCAATTAGCAACTCTGGTCCCTAATGAATCCAGATGGATTTCAAAGGGTCAGTGGTATCTCCCGTGAAATGCTAAAATATCACATGCTAGTTGACTGTCACGGCGCCTACGCTGAAGTTGGCACCTGTAACTCCAAAAAGTTTTGATTGGCGGGAGAGCTAAGACACATTCCACCTCTTCTCCATTTGGCCAAAGGGAACGTTAATAGATCAACGAGTCTGCAAGGGAACGCATAGAACATTGGTATTACCACTTCCAAAGCAGAATTATTCTTCATGAAGTAACAAGATAAGGCCTTCGAATACTCCAGACCCTTGCCTCAGGTAAGACAACAGCTATACTTTTGTGGTCTCATCACACTTTCCATCCTTGAAGGCAGGGAATGGGGTTAGAATTTCCCCTAAGGTTCTGTACAGCTCTAGGACCCTTGATTCCATACTTTAAAAACCTCAAAATTCTCCTGTTGACACCAGAAAGGTCAAAACAATGCTGATCCTGGCAACCAAGATGTTTCACGATCTGGTTGCCCCACTGCACCTCCCAGCCCCCCATTCTCTTAGTACTTTTCAACCTGAGACTCGAAAGTAGCCAGACATCCTCCTCTGCAGGCCCTGACAGGTACTATACTCCCTCTTTTATGGTGTAGAAGATGATCCCTGTCTGGCAATCCCAACTCTGTCCCGCTCTGCTAAATCCAATGATGGCTCCAATCTTGGAGCTGTGACCCGGTTGCCTGACATGGATGACAGGCTTTTGCAGAGGTGGTTAAATGAATGACTTTGAGATGGGACGATTAGTGAAGGGGGACAGGACCAGCCGTGTTAGAGAAAGAAGGGTTCAGACGGGAGCAGAGATCAGAGCAATGCGATCGCTGGCTTTGCAGAGGGAAGGAGGCCTGGTCGGGGACAGCAGGGAGCCTCTAGAAGCTGGAAAGGGCACAGAAATGGATTCTCCCTTCTGCAGAAGCAGCACAGCCCTGCTGAGACTTTGATGTCAGACCCCTAGGACTGTAGGAACAAACGTGTGTTTTAGGACACTACGTTTGTGGGAATTTGTTACAGCAGCAATAGGAAGCTAGTACATAAGGCTCGAAGATTAATCTCAAGTCTGACTTTCTTAGAAGTTCTACCCAAATGCTCTAACCTATCTTACTCCATTTTCTTTAAAGTTGCCTTGAAGATCTAGTCACTTTACCATTATGCCTCCAGTGTAAGAGGTCTGCTAGCAATAAAGCTGCAACTCTGTACACGAGGGAGAAGCTTGCATTAGAATCCGTATTACGCTGATAGAAGAGAAGCCATTTTAAAAAAAATGGATAAAATCACATGGCATGGGACGCCTGCAGGGCTCAGCAGTTGAGCATCTGCCTTAGGCTCAGGGCGTGACTCCAGGGTCCGGGGATCGAGTCCCACGTTGGGCTCCCCACAGGGAGCCTGCTTCTCCCTCTGCCTGTGTCTCTGCCTCTCTCTCTCTCTCTCTGTGTGTCTCTCATGAATAAATAAATAAAATCTTAAAGATAATTACATGGGATTTGTAGTGTGAGATTTGAAGAAAGATGTGCTGTTCACTTTCTGAAATGTTCTGTTATGTATTCATGATTTCTTCCACATACATGCTTTGTTCTCTCTCTAGAACTACTCTTACTCAAATGTTTAATCTTTTTGATAGGTTCTCTAAATTCCTTACCACTTTGGTCCTATTATCCATCTTTCTTTTCTTTACTTCCTATCAGAGTCCCTCAACCTCGTCTTCTAACTCTTCCAAATACTTTTTGTTTCTGCTGTCTAGTTTTCAGTTCCCAAGATGGGTATTTGTCCTCTGATTTTTCCCCTGGTTTTCATTTTTGTTTTACAAGATTTTATTCTTGTTTCATAGATGCAACATATTCTCTCATCTCTCTAAGGCTTTTGATGCTAAAGTTGGTTTGGAAGTTTTCCTTTATATTTTCTGTTTCTCCAAGTTGTTTTCATTTTCTGTTTGCTTGTGTGAATTTGTATCTTCAGTGGCTTCCTTAGATTTCTGCTCACAGTGGTTGTTTGCTTGTGTTTCACAGCAGGGAGATGAAAATGTACTTCGAAGCCCTGAACATGTGGATGGAGCTTGTCAGCTTGAGCATAAAGAGTGATCGTAGAGAGCCCCCTCCTTTTTTTTTTTTTTTTGGAAACCACTGTAGTCAGTAAATTTACTTATTTTCCTTTGTTCTTTCACAATTACATAGAATGCATATGTGTCATATATTATGCATATGTACAGTGTATAATGTCATCTGTAGGCATCATATGTGTGTGCTTTACTGAATTAAGATACTTTCCTGCCTTGTTGACTGTTTTTTGTTGTTGTTGTTGACTGTTTTTTAAATCATGAATGTATGTTAAATTTTGTAATATTATTAATGTTTATAGCAGCAATGTCCACAATAGTTAAAATATGGAAACAGTCCAGATGTCCACCAACAGATGAGTGGATAAAGAAGATGTGGCATGTATACAACAGAATATTACTCAGTCATCCAAAAGGATGAAATTTTGCCATTTGCAACAATGTGAATAGAACCAGAGGGTATAAGTGAAATAAGTGAATCAGAGAAAAACAAATACCATAAGATTTAACTCATATGTGGAATTTAAGAAATAAAAGAGATAAACATAGGGGAATGGAAGGAAATAAAATAAGATGAAAACAGAGAGGGAGGCAAATTATAAGAGACTCCTAACTCTAGGAAACAGAAGGTTGCCAGAGGGGAGGTAAGTGAGGGGATGGGGTAACTGGGTGACAGACATTAAGGAGGGCATGCATGTGATGTGATGAGCACGGGTGTTGTATGCAACTGATGAATCACTAAATTCTACCTAATAATAATATAGCATAAATTACCTAACTTGAATTTAAATACAAATTTTTAAAAAAATTATAATACTTCCATTGCATGTATTAACATATTTAAAATTTTTTTATTCATTTATTTATGAGAGACAGAGAGAGAGAGAGAGAGAGAGAGAGAGAGAGAGAGGCAGAGACACAGGCAGAGGGAGAAGCAGGCTCCTCGCAGGGAGCCCGACGCAGGACCCGATCCCGGGTCTCCAGGATCACACCCTGGGTGGAAAGCAGCGCTAAACCGCTGAGCCACCTGGGCTGCCCTGTATTAACATTTTTATGTTTTCCTTTCTCTATATTCATTAATGTGTTAAATTACATTTAATGATTTTCCACATGTTAAACCAACCTTGCATTCCAGGGATAAACACCATTTGGCCATAATGAATCATTCATTTGATAAAATTACTGTACTTGACTTGTAAATTTTTGAGAATTTTTGAGTCTAAGTTCAAGATAAGGATGGTTAAAAATTTTGTTTCCCTGTAATGCTGTATCAGGACTTGGTATTGCTGATTCACTGGCCTCATAAAAGAAGTTGAAGAATGTTCTTTTTTCTCTAATTTCTGAAATAATTTGTGTAAGATAAGAATTATCTCTTCCTTAGACCTTTGATAGAATTAATTAAAAATAATATAGGCTTGGGAAAATTTTTAGAATTATTTTAAATTAAAAATTCAATTTAGTTAATCAACATAGGGCCATCAAATTTTCTATTTCTTCCTGTATTTGTTTTGGAAACTTTGCTGTTTTATCTCAGTTGTTGCATTTATTTGTGCAAAACTATTTATACTTTAATAAAAGCAATTTTTGCATTGCTTCTAGGATTAGTGGTAAGATTTCATTTCATTCCTGATACGGGTGATTTATAGTTTCTCCTTGTTTTGTTTTGTTTTGGTGTGTGTGTGTGTGTGTGTGTGTGTGTGTGTAGGGTGAATGTAGCTAGGAGATTACAACTTTTATTATTATTATTGTCATATGAAATTTATTGATTTGTTTCCTTTCTTTCTAGTTTATATCTATACTTATGTTTATTACTTCTACAGCTTTCGGTTTAATTTCTTGTTTTTAAGAATGTTTTTTTCCTGTTTTGAAGCTTGTAATAGTTTCTCAAACAGAAATACTTATAGCCATGATTTTGCCTCTAAGCAGTGCTTTGGCTGCATCCCATAAATTTTGATGTGTTGTGTTTAAGAATCATTTAATTCAAGGTATTTTCTAATTCATCTTGTAACTTTTTCTTTAATCTATGAGTGATTTGGAGAAGTGTTGTTATTTTCCAATATTTGATGATTTTGTGGATTTTACTATTGAATCCTAAATTAATTCTCTTAACAATAGTATGTTGTATATTTAAATCCTTAGATATTTATCAAAATATTCTTTATGATCTGTCACAATGTCTATCTTGAAGGTTGTTACATG
Source organism: Vulpes lagopus (assembly GCF_018345385.1). Lineage (NCBI taxonomy): Eukaryota > Metazoa > Chordata > Mammalia > Carnivora > Canidae > Vulpes > Vulpes lagopus. The sequence continues at coordinate 355,881 of NC_054826.1, read as the reverse complement.
TCTATTTGAAAACAATTGTATATTCTACAGCTGTTGGGTATAATTGTTCTAGATGATTGTGTTTTGGGTGTTAGAGTTTTCTAATCAATTTGAATGCTTTATTTGTATATGCAGTCTTTTGTTATTGAGAATGTGGTGTTAATATCTTCAATCGTTAATTATGGACCTTTCTACTTCTTATTCTGAAATTTCACTTGATGAATTTTAAAGCTCTATTATAACACGGGAGGTATGCATCTGGTATTGTTTTATGTTCTTAATGAATTCACCCTTTTATCACTATGAAATGACCCTCTTTACCTTCAGTAATACATTTTGCCCTGAAGTCTACTTTGTGTGATGATATACGGTACGTAAGCTTTCATACTTAGCATTTGCATGTTGTATCATTTTCTCTTCAATCTGTTCATATTCGGTGGGAATCTCAAAAACAGCATGTGGTTGGGTATCCCTGTTTTAAAATCTAGTCTGCCAATCTGCCTTCTACATAGAATTTTTAGTATATTCAGATTTAATACAATTAATTGAGTTGTGTTTAATGGTATTATCTTGATATATTTCTTCTAGTCATTCCTTCTATTTGTCTTGTTTTTTTAGTGTTTTGATCCTCATCTTCAGTTCCTCTTGGATTTATCAAGTGCTTTTTAGTATTCCATTCCATTTCCTCTGTTGGCTTTTTATTGATACCTTCACATATATATGAAGCAGTTTCTAATTATTGCTCGAGGGATTGTATTATGCATCTTCAGCTTACCAGTCAAGCTGGAATTAATGTTATGACTTCCCATATAAGAATCTCACAACAGTATAGCTCCACTTATGCCATATTCCATCTTTGTGCTATTATTGTTGTATATTTTATTTTTACATATATCACAAACCCCTCAGTACACCATTAATATTATTGCTGTAAGAAGTCAACTGACTTTAAAAGAATTTGAATTGTTTGGTGTTTCAAGTAACTATCCTGAGTGAAAAATAAAGTAACAGCAGTGAATATATCAGAAGAAAAACAATAATCTTTTGACAAGTTGGAATTATAAGTCAAAAATACTTTTCCCTTTTATTAAGTACAGTCTTAATTAGAGGTAAAGTGGGGAGTTATCCTAAGAGTCACCTGGGTGTAGATTCACATGTCATTTTGTCCACCATTTTTAGTCTGTTGCACAAGTGGGCCCTTAGGATATCATTTTTCCTGCAAACGTAAAGTTTATATCTAAGGACTTTAGAGAGATATTCTATTCCTAAATATGATTTTCATGCAGTTTGTGATATGTTCTGTCTTTTTTCCAATGAAGCTTACTGGCCTAATTTTAATGCAATATGCACACACAAGGGGGCAGAGTTAAACTAGCCGTGAGGACCCGATCCTGCGTGTTCTGGTTTGCAAGTCCTTCAGATTTCATATTTGATTTACAACAATTATTCCCTATATGGAATGTCTTCCTTTGCCATTGAAACATGTTTGACTATTAGAAACAATTTCATTAATGAAGTAGTGGCTGTGCCTTAGAAACATACGGTCTATGTGTATAGGGTTTTTCTCATTCTTGAATGTTTCTCATTTAAATAGTATCTAAATCTCACCATTTTTGGTCTCTGGGAAGACTGAGCATATGAGTAAAACATAATGACTTTTCCAATAAAATAAGCAACTCGTGAGAATGCAGAGCTTGGTTCTTTCCAAGCTTGAAAGTTGCAGCCAGAAGTAAATAATGCTGATTCCTCAAAGATTTTTCAACTTCTCAAAAACATGTCTGTTTCTCCAAGGCAAAGTTTCTTCACACATCTCCTCTCCTTATCCTATGGGCATTTTTGAATAGACTACTTGCCCCTGTTCCAGCCAACAGGACCCACCTTCAGGTTAAATGTATGATCACTGAGGAACCGAAAGTGATACTCTTCTTTAAAATGTGTTTCCTTCTTCTGTTAAAGAGGTAAAAGTAGGTTTCCATGAAGAAATCACTTTCTTCTGTATGAATTGAAAGGATTTCAAATACAAATAGCTTCGTGAGAAGTAACTCACTGGCTTCCGTTCACATAGAGAAAAACTGAATGAAAGCAAATCCCTGCCTGAGTCCATGTTTTGCTAAAGCTGAGAGGAGAGGCTGAGAAGGAAGTTCCACTTGGCAAAAGAGAGTCGAGGAAGAAAATGGGAAACAACCCAGAAACAGAAATGGGCAGAGGCCAAGACGACTTACTCAGATCACAGTTTACCCTTGAGAACCATCTACTGAGCAGCCTGTCATCTACTTCAGGTCCTCCTTTTAGAAGGTATTGCATTGAAAATGGATGCAGAAATACGACACGTCTGATGTTTGACATGATAGAAAAAACCCTGATGTTTACTCTTCCTAATTCACACTAGCATGTGGAATTTTTTGCTAAGAACTGATAACCTGATTTATGAAGTGATTAAATTATTTAAACTACAAAGATCAGGGGAGCCTGGGTGACTCAGTCAGTTAGCTCAGGTCATGATCTCAGGTCAGATCGAGTCTTACAGGGGGGGTCCCTGCTTTTCTCTCTGCCTCCCGCCCCCCCCAACTTGTGTACTTTCTCTCTCTCTCTCTCTCTCTCTCTCTCAGATAAATAGTCTTTAAAAAATAAACAAATAAATTGCAAAGATCACATATAAAAATATGATGAACATACCCCTGAATGCTAAGACCATAAATACATAAAAGCTTGTCATTCCATGTCCTGTATTTGGGTTCTCAAGCATGCTTCCTTTGTTCAAATAAAACAGTTTTTTTCCCAGTGCGAGTAATCTCAAAACAGTGGGTTTTCTCTGTCACTAACCTGAGGGGGACTGTTAGAAATCAAGCCTCATAGCTCTATATTGTGGGTGGAAGAGCTGAAAATCAACAGAACCCAAAAAGATAGACTAAATGAGGCATTAAGTGGAGAAAGTGCCTGGAGAAAATTCTAATGGAACTAAAAATAAGCATCACGGCTTCCCAATTATCCGCTAATTAACGAAGAACATTTCCTGTCCCGTTTTTGTATTTTAAAATGTCGCCATAAGGAAAGGTTTCACAATTATTAGATTCTTTCGGAATGTTTAATTTTAATATTTTTAAAGATCCATCCAACTGCTTAAAACAAGCAAGCTGGTTACCCTTGTCAGTGTGCCAGGAAAATACCATTAATGGATATTTTTTGCTAATTATCTTAAGAAGGTCTCGTTTGATATAAAATGATGTATTAGGTCACATTCTTTAGACTTCTGAGATTTGGTCTTTAATAGCATCTTTTTTTCTTTTCCTTCCATATCAAAACAAGCTTCTCTCTCTTCTTTCCATTAATACAGTAATAAGCACGTCAGCATTGGGATCAAAGGTGCGTGCAGACAAGGCATTGCAGGAACCCGTAATACAGACGGGACGCGGAGATGAGAGTCTGTGACAAACGATTCTCATTTTCAGGACCCAGGCGCTTGCAGTTCTCATTCAGTTCTGGTGCTCGTCATCACTGTAAGGTCAGCAGACAAAATATCTCATCTTATTTTTTTTTTTAATTAATTTACTTATTTTCGAGGGAGAGAGGACCCGAGGGTCCTGACCTGAGCTAAAAGCAGATGCTTAACCGACTGGGCCACCTAGAAGCCCCATGATCACATTTTATAATAAGAAGTTGAGATGGGAAAAATCCAGTGACTTGTGTGAGTGTATAGGCCACTGGAAGACCAAAGGCTTCAGCCAGAGTTCTCGGACTTTATTATTTTTTTTAAATACAACTCAAAAAATAAAATAAAATAAAAAATACAACTCTAATAACTAGTATTAGGCTCCTACTGTGTGCTAAGCACCATTCTATAAAACACTGTATGTGTGTTACTATGCGATCCTCAAAACAAGCCCCATTATTTCTATCCCTGTTTTGTAGAAGAGGAAACTAAGGCACGGGACGTTGGAGTCATGTACTAAGTGGTGAAGACAAGAGTTTGCTTCTCGTGCTCCCGTCATGCTGTTCACTGAAGCACTTTTACTGCCACGTCCTGCAGAAAATTTGCCTCCTTCCTTTCTTTCCTGCTTCTGTGTCTTCTCTAAATCTAAGTTGTTAACTGTGGAAGGAGCCTTGGTGTCCATCGACAGAGGATGGATAGAGAAGTTGTGGTCTATGGATACAGTGGATATTCCTCAGCCATTAGACACGACAAATACCCACCATTTGCTTCAACGTGGATGGACCTGGAGGGTATGATGCTGAGTGAAGTAAGTCAATCAGAGAAGGACAAACATCATATGGTCTCATTCATTTGGGGAATATAAATAATAGTGAAAGGGAATATAAGGGAAGGGAGAAGAAATGTGTGGGAAATATCAGAAAGGGAGACAGAACATGAAGACTCGTAACTCTGGGAAATGAACTAGGGGTGGTGGAAGGAGGGCGGGGGGTGGGGATGACTGGGTGACGGGCACTGAGGGGGGCACTTGACGGGATGAGCACTGGGTGTTATTCTATATGTTGGCAAATTGAACACCAATAAAAAATAAATTTATAAATAAAATAAATAATAAATAAATCAATCTAAGTTGTTATGAAATGTTTGAGATTATCCGTTATGGGTATTGCTTTATCTTCCTTTTCTCTGAACTCTGTTCTCTCGTGTGGGGAATAGGACCCAGCAAATGGAATCCCAGCCCAGCCTGCTGCAGCCGGAGATAGCCTCTGTATGGTCATCCAAAGTCCTCTTGGCCCGTGCTTCCTTAAGGGGAAGCTCTACTTGGCTCCAGAGAAAAGAGGTTAAAATTGTGACTTGTAAAATCTGCTTCCGTTCTCATGTTCACGGAGTTATGCTTTTGCAACCCAGTCCTTCCATTTTTGAAAGAAAGGTTTGTTGTTTGTCTGGTTGTTTTTAAATTGTGCCATGGTAGTGTGCAACTTCAAAAGCTACACGATCACTGTGCCAGGCAGGAATAGGAAATGTGTTTGATGTAGCAAAACATCACTGAGCACCTAATCAAAAATATTTTAGGATAGCAGTTGCAGAAGACGACACAATATGAGCCAACCAGAAGTTATCCATTCCCAAAACAGATCAGTAAGATGCCACTCGATAAGACTTTCAAAGCATAATTTTATTTATTTATTTATTATTTTATTTATTTATTCATGAGAGACAGAGAGAGAGAGAGAGAAAGAGGGAGAAGCAGGCTCCATGCCAGGAGCCCGATGTGGGACTCAATCCCGGGTCTCCAGGATCACGCCCTGGGCCAAAGGCAGGCGCCAAACCGTTGGGCCGCCCAGGGATCCCCCGTATAATTTTATTTTAATGGAGTCCAGAATTAAGTCTGTAACTAACGAAGTTTACTAACATTATCTCAAGTGCAAACTTACGTCTGACATCCAGTATACGGTGGAGGGTGACAATCTGGGCGACTGTGGAAGGTCAGAAGAAAAATCCATGTGTGCATAAAATAATTAAAATTAAGTGCATTTTAGTTATTACATCTTTCAAAGGTGTACAGTGAGAAAGAGAAGAGGTCACAACCAGTTCTTTTTTTTTTTTATTGTAGTATAGGTGACGCGCATCCCCTCGCTTTCAGGTGCACCACGTAATGAGTCAACAACTCCCTACATTACGCTGTTTTTATTGATCAAACTCCTCCTATTACAGAAAGTCTTACTGCACGTGTTAGAAACAAGAAGGAATTTGGAAGTAGGAAATACTGATTTGAAACCTGACGTTCTAATTACTTCCCTTTGGACAAGGCCTTTAATTTTTTGCGTGTGTCTCCATTTGCTGATTTATGAACGTGGTGCTTACCTACCTCATAGGATGACTGTGGGCTCACTCTTGTTTTCTTATATATTTGCACCCGAGAGATCTTACTAAGTCTGTGCTTTCTCTATGCTAACAACGGAAAACCTTATTCTGCCCTCTGGAGAATACATAGATCTGATTTTGTTCTCCAGGCACACGCATCTGATTTGGTTTGACATCTCCATTCTGATGTGTACGAAGCATCTCAAACTTAAAAACCAGATTCCTGAATGAAGTCCTGTCCGCTACCTCTGCAATTTTATTTATTTTAGACTATAGCCAGTTGTTCAGACCAAAAAGCCAGAATGGTCCTTTTTTTTTTTTAACAAGAATATTTCTTTAATGAGGTCAAAAATAAATATTTAGGATTACATTTCTTTTTTTTTACGCTACATTTTTATTATTTTTTATAAATTTATTTTATTTTTTTAAATTTAGTAATAAATTTATTTTTTATTGGTGTTCAATTTGCCAACATATAGAATAACACCCAGTGCTCATCCCACCAAGTGCCCCCCTCAGTGCCCGTCACCCAGTCACCCCCACCCCCGCCCTCCTCCCCTTCTACCACCCCTAGTTCATTTCCCAGAGTTAGGAGTCTCTCATGGTCTGTCTCCCTTTCTGATATTTCCCACTCATTTTCTCTCCTTTCCCCTTTATTCCCTTTCACTATTTTTTATATTCCCCAAATGAATGAGAACATATAATGTTTGTCCTTCTCCGATTGACTTACTTCACTCAATATCACACCCTCCAGGTCCATCCACGTCGAAGCACATGGTGGGTATTTGTCGTGTCTAATGGCTGAGGAATATTCCAGTGTATACAGAGACCACAGCTTCTCTATCCATCATCTGTCGATGGACCCTGAGGCTCCTCCCACAGTTCGGCTATTGTGGACCTTCACTCCCGTCCTCTCACACTGCACATTCATCCATCAGCAACTCCTGTTGGCTCTACCTTCAAAATACACAGGAGTCTGACCACCTCCCACTATCACCGCTGCCAGCACTCTGATTTGGGCCGTCACGTCCCCTGGGGTGGACTGTGTGCGTCTGCTCAGTGGCCTGCCCTCTCGTGACCCCCCTATGATCGTCAGAACAAGGTGCCACAACCAATGGCTCGAAACCATTGAAATGTATTGGTTTACGGTTCTGGAGGCTCAAAGTCCAAAACTCAAGGAGTCGGCTGAGCCGAGCTCCCTTTGAGACTCTTAACGACACCCTCTGCGCCCTTCCCAGCAGAGGGGGGTGTCCTGCAGTCCTTGGCTTTCCCTGATGCAGCCTCGAGCGTCGCTCCTGTCTCTGCCTCTGTCTTTGCACGGAGTTGTCCCTGTGTCTGCGTCCACATTGCCTCCTTTGCACAAAGCACCAGTCACACTGGCGTAGGACCCCATTTAACGACATCATCGTAACTCGAGGCAGACATCGTCCACTAAGACCCTATTTCCAAATAAGGTCACATTCACAGACACTGGGGATTAGGTCTTCGGTATATCTGGGGGGGACATAATTCAACTCATAACACCAACCTTCAGAATATCCTCAAGCCGTCAGTCAGAGTGACTTTCAACAACCCAAGTCGGACCTACCCTGCCTTTGCCCAGAACCTTCTAATGGTGTCACCATCTCGCTGAGAGTAAAAACGGAAATCCTCACGTCCACCTGCAAGGACCACCAAGGCCTCACGTGATCCACCCCTTCCACACGTTTCTAAAGCCACCACCGCCCTCTCCCCGCTGCCTGTTACATCCAGTGGGACTGAATCTTTGCCGTTTTTCAGAAATGTCAGATACTCGCCCAGACGAGGCAGGGGCATTTGCACTTGCAAGTTTATGTCCAGAACGCTCCTCTGCCGAGTCCCTGGGGGCTCCTACTCTCACTTCCTTCGGGTCTGTGCTCAAATGTCCCGATCAGTGAGGCCTGCCCTGCCCATCTATGGAAACTAGCAGCCCCCCTAAAAAAATTTTTTTTAAAAAAAGAGACTAGCAGCCCCTCCTTCCATATCGGAGTGTGACCTCCTGATCGCCTACTTGATCCAGCTCCCTTAGCTCTTATCATCACAACATACTCTCTGTTTACCTCTTTGTTTCCCTCCCTTGACTGTAAGATCAGAGACAATGTTCTATCCACTTTAATTTGCTTCCAACCTAATAGGCAATTTATCCAATAAATATGTGTTGAATGTATAAATAAATGAGCTTGAAAAGCAGAAAATGAGAAGTTTTTGAAGCACCCTAGCCTAAAGAAGGACGGACTTTTCTGTCGTCGTGATAATGAGCAGCCATTAGAATCATTTTCAAACCTACTCAACCGACCAACACAAACACGTGGTAGCCAGTCCAGCAGTCACCATCGCGCCCGCCCCTTCTCACACGTTGAGCCGACCAAGGATGGGCTCTTCCCATACCCACACTCCCAAGTGCCCACGTCGCGAGAGCAGTGGCACCTGAGTAACCACGCTCCTGGGGAAGACATGAACCCACTTCTGCCCCTGGAAGTCACCGACCCCTGAAGGGGGACTGTCCTTGAGCAGCCTCTCACTTCCTATAGCCACCAGCAAGCCTTTTTATTTCAGGTATTAGTACTGGTCTCACTTGACAAATGTACCTAGGAGAAAAGTGTACGAGGTCTCTTTGGGAAAATGAAGGGCATTTTAGAAATGTCATTTGACATGTAGCATTATATTAATATGGTGCCTTAAGAATCAATTAATTTTTAGAAAATGGGTAGCTTAATCAGGTTAGTTATTCATTCATTTAGTGTTTCGTTTCTCTAACAACTTAAACACCCCGAGTCCATCTTCCTGCAGCAAGAAATTTCATAGTGTGCCTGTGGCACTTCTCACAAAAGCAACATCACTAAGGTGCATACATTTGAGAAGCATTTATGTTTTTTAATGCTGCAATTATTGAGTGACTCGTGTGTACCAGGAGCTGTGCCGGGTGTGGCTAAGGGCATTCCAGAACCTCCTCAGGTCGCTCAGAGCTTAGTGGGGAGGACCGACAGCGGACGGGTGGTGTGGTGGGTGCATCTGTGTGTTCACGCTGCGTTCTCGGTGAGTGTGATGTGCCCCGGGGATCAGAGCCCTGACCGAGGGGCCAGGCCGAATTAGCATCCTGGTATCAAGAGCAAATTTGTCTCATTTTAAAGACAGGTGACATCAGGAAAGATAAGTAGTGAAAAAAAAAAAAAAACATTACTAAGTGACACACGCCGAAGTAGATTGCAAATCTTGGTATCAGTTTCCACGTGTCCTCCATGTGCCCAACTACCTCATCTTGTCCTATCCCTAGAACCAGCATATATTCCTCACATTCCTCACTGTCTGGGGCTGCCCACGCTCATTCTCTGAAAACAAAAATGTTGCTTACACTCCCCATATTTTGTGACTAAAACACACACAAATGAATGTGTAATGATTGTCTCCCCCCGCCAAAGCCATATCCACGTCCTAAGCCCAGAAACCTGTGAATATTACCTTTTTTTTGGGTAAAGGGTTTGCATTTGTAACTAGGTTGATCATTTTGAGAAAAGGAGATCATCCTGAATTATCAAGTCAACCCTAAATCCGAAGAGAAGTGGAGATGAGGACAGGGACATAGACGTGGGGGGGGGGACTGGAGTGATGGGGCCACAAGCCGAGAAGCACCTGAAGCCACGAGAAGCTGCAAGAGGCAAAGAGCAGAGTCTCTGGAGAACCTTGCGGGGTGGGGGGCGCCCGGATTTCTCACCTCTGGCCTCCAGGTCTTCACAATACACCTCTGTAGTCTGAAGGCACCCGGCTCGCAGGGACTGTCCAGGCAGCCCGTGGAAGCCGGCCTCTGCCTCATCGAGTCCCCCCAACACACTTGAAACCGGCAATAGGCGTCTCCTCCAAGACGTGGCCGCACCGCTCCTCCTTCTGCGCCACGACTGCCCTCGGGGTGGAGGGACGGAGGAGATCGCGACCTCATTGCCTCCGTGAGGCAGGCATTGGGCTGCGACTCTTCTGAACACCTCCTATCGGTCACCTAAGCCCCGCGGCGGTCCTGCGGGTTAGGGGCTCCCATCGAGCCAGTCTTTTCCAGTTCACGAGGCGGGATCCCAGCGTCCTCGCCCACGATGGCGCAGTTAGGATGTGATGGAAGTGGCCCTTGGGGTCTGCTTTTACTCTCAGCTGTGCTGCCCCGACACGCCGTCTCCCAGACAGGGATCAGCTGTTCAGTCCCGTTCACCCCTTTCCACCAGCGGTGAGGACGGGGCCACTCTTGGGGTCCGGCCACCTCTCTCCCTGACACGGTCTCTCTTCCCTTCCCTCCTCCTTCCTTCCCTTTCTCTTTCTCTCTTTCTGTCTTCCTTCCTTCCTTCCTTCCTTCCTTCCTTCCTTCCTTCCTCCCTCCCTCCCTTCCTTCCTTCCTTCCTCCTTTGAATTCTTGCCAGCAGAAGGGACCGTGTCTCCTGGCACTTCGTCCAATCAAACCGTCCGGTAGCAAGGAATCGGCCACAGGCTCGATAGAGTCCCAACGACTGGGCCCTCTCAGGGCTCCAGATGGGACTTCGTGGCGATTTCCTGGAAGAAATGTCACATCCATTATTTTCCATTTTAGCTTTGGAAAGGTCGCCTGCTGAATGTCACTGAACACCAAATTTAACCTTTCAGTGATATTTGATATGAGCACAAACGAGACAGTCTGTAAGCCTGGACCTCCCTCCGACAAAGATGTTGAATAAACCCAGCAAATGTGCCAAATGTGCCCCGTGGGAGTTCCCGTTACTAACCTACTGGGTTGCAGGCAAAGTGTTCGGCGACTCCGACTACACAGCTCACGGTTACGACAGAGTTATTGAGTTTGTGGATGGGACAGATCTGGCTGAAGAGTCGCTGGAAGAGTTTAGGTGACTTAAAGATGCCCCTGGACCTTCCGTGAGCTGGCACGAGCGACGCGGGGCACTTACACTTCCCTGGCGAGTCAGCTCGCCTCGCTCCCTCCGGGGAAGTGGGGACCTCTCCTTGGGGCTGCCTCCCACGCTTGTCTCGTCGCGGGAAATGTTCTTCCTTAAAGAACTGCAAGTTTCTCAAGGAGGAGGTGAGTCCGCATCACCCTGGTGCCTGACCCGGTGCCACCGTGCGTCCTTCACAAAGGCGTGTTCTTTATGTACCTCCCAAACCTCCAGCGTCGAGAGGACTGTCGTACAGGAGAGCAGGGTGGCACGTGCCCTGGAATAAATGCAAGGCCTAGCGGGGCCCACTGGACGCTCTCAGTCCTTCTCCATTTGGAGGGAAAAAAAGGACAAAAGTGGAGGTTGGGGACGCTGAAATATGAAAGCAAACGTCACAGTAATTAACTCGATGAGCTCTGACTTTGAGACCTCCTGAACTTCCATTCGATGCTCGACCCTGCCCGAGGATCACTTTTGGCTTGAGGACCCCACAAGACCAGAACCTTTGGGGATACCCCACATCTCACCACATAGTACAGAGCGGCTGCTCCGAAAACAGATTGGAAGCTAAGGGGGGAGAAATCCTCAAAAGCCCCCTGACCCCGAGAATACCTTTTCTAGGAAATCTGATTTTTCTGGAGGAAAGGTGCTTATATACCAGGTATCGGAGACTCTGGGCATCAGAGCGGAGATTAGGATTCGGTGTGTGGCAGTCACCGGAACAAAAAGACCACCCGAAAGCGTTTCTCCGCAGAAGCGGTTCTCCACCGGGCGGGACTTCAGAAATTGGAGGGAGGGACTCGTTCCGGTGATCTCTGGGGGAGGAGATGCCCCTGGCCGCCAAGGGTGCTGGAGGGCCTGCAGCTCACGGAAGGGCCGGGCCTGCCCAGCAACAACCGTCCCCAATTGCACGATTGTCACAAGCCCTACCGGGCCTTTATCGAGGGGAAGGTCCTCTTTACTCTAACCACATCTCTATTTTTACCTTTTCAGTCAGTTCTCTTAATTTGCGGCAGTTCTGTTGTGTAAAGCCGCCAAGAACAGGGAGTTAGTGACGCCAAACCGATGCTCGTAGCAAAGCTGCAGTCAGGTCCCTGTGAGCCTCTGGTCATGACATTTGCAACCCACACCCTAGTTTTAGGTCATTTAAAGACATCCGGTTTAATATTTATTGCTGCCTCGTTAGCGTCACAGGCACAGCCAACGGCCCTGCAGCTGGTGGCGGAACAAAGCTTCCCTAACACGGGTGTTTTCGCCACCTGGGCCCGTCGCAGCCTCCTGGCTGGTCAGAGCACCAGATGGCACCGTGGTGCCGGGCCCAAAGGCCGTTGACAAGAGCAAAGGTGGTGACAATAGCCAAAACCGTGGCACTAAGTAGACCACACGAGGACGCTTGTCTACAGCGTGAGAGCTGAAGCCAGGAGGCCCCTCGGCTGCCCACGTGCCCACGGGCCCCTCAAGGCTTCCATGGTCTTGGGAACCACCACAAAGGCCCCGCAAGCACCACTGAGGCGTCCTAGAGAAGTTTCCCGAGCAGCAGGGTCACCAGCGCGGAGCCCACACAATCGGAGCGTGGGCTGCACGCGCCAGGGGTCTGCACATTTGGACTCAGACCGAGTGTGGCAGAAACGCAGGCTGTGAAAGCCCAGGACGCTAGCTCCGGCCCAGCCCTTCTCCGGAGGCTGTGCGGTGCCTTGGAGCCCCCATGGGGACAGGCTGGCGTGGGCCCTGCGGGCTCCTGGGACGGGGGCAGGGAGTGTGCAGGGAGTGGGCCCCGGGACACGGCCCTGTATGTGCACGACTTTCACGTGGACGGTGTCTCTGGTCTGAATCCGAGGCCCGGAGAGTTTCCTAATTTCTGGAAGTTTCTTTGGCCCTTTAGCTGCGAATAGTGATCCTGCGGTCCCTGCTGCAGCGCATGTGTTGTAGCTCACGACAAGCCCCCTTAGCGTGCTGTGCGACACTGTGTGGAATCACTGTTCAAAGGAGAGGGCAACCTGACCCACCGCTTTTAAGGCATTGGCTCGAGGATCGGGGCCTGCAGGTCTGAAACCTGGGCGCCCGCAGGCCGCGACCCATGGGGGAGAGGCGATGTCAAGTCCCGAGTCACAGTGGCTTCTGTTGGACCAGGAGCTCGCTGGCTGCTTCGCTTTTCTCTCCAGCTCCCGGCTCGCCCTTTCCCCTAAGGCCATTTTGCCTCTACCCATCTACTCAACGCCTTGTCCCAAGGTGGCACTGAGGACACTATGCCCTGTCCTGGGCCAGGGTGACGTGGCCCACGTCCAGTCGGCCTCTCCCTCCCCGAGCTGCGGCCCCCCACCCCCTTCCCGGCCTCCCAAACAGCAAAGTGGCCCCATTCGCCCCACCTCACACGGAGGCTCGTTTTCCGGGGACACTCGGGAGGGGAACCCCAGCACCTCTGCCCACTTCCTCCCCGGGACCGACGGCCTCATCCCGTTTCAGCTCAGTGCCCGGGCCCACGTCACTGGAGTTCAGCTCAGCTTCGGGCCTAGAGATGCCCCAGGCGACTTTTTTTTTTTAATTTAAATTCAATTAGCCAACATAGTTTCCGACGCAGAGTTCAAGAATTCACCAGGCACGTGTAACCCCTTGATTTTTGACTGCGGCTAACACTTGGATATTTTTTCTCTTTTGATGACTGGCGCTCATTGACACGTATAACAAGTATGTTTAGTTGCTTTTATTTGAAGAGAAAAGGAAAGAGCCTCAAAGGACACACACACTTGCTGCGCCACCTTGACTACTGTGCTCACGACAAATTTATTAAAAAACCCGTTTGGTCATCGTCTATTTTTCCAGCAGAGCTGGTTTGACCGATACCTTTCATTATTAAGAAATAGACACACGGGGGATCCCCAGGTGGCCCAGTGGTTTAGCGCTGCCTGTCAGCCCAGGGTGTGATCCTGGAGTCCCGGGATCGAGTCCCACGTCGGGCTCCCTGCATGGAGCCTGCTTCTCCCTCTGCCTGGGTCTCTGCCTCTCTCTGTGTCTCTCTTTGTGTCTATCATGAATAAATAAATAAATAAATCTTTAAAAAAAAAAGAAAGAAATAGACACACGTTTTCTTAAAGTACTGAGAGCTCATTGGAACTGAACAGGAGCACGTCGCGATAGCAGTGGCAGGAAGGACCTGAATGTGTCCCTGAAACTGAAGCAAGACCAGCGTCCCCCCCGCAGCACCGTCACCCAGACCCTGTCTGCCCAGCTCCCCGCGCTCTCCGCCCCGTGGCCACGCTCGCTGCCTCCCTGCCTGCCGCTCCCCGTCATGAGGCCGGCCTGTCCGCAGCTTCTACTGTCACGCTGCTTTCTGCTCATGGCCTACCTCCCCTCTACATCTCTTGGGCTCTGTTTTGTCCCCTTTTCTGTCCCGGTCTTTCTCATCTTACTTTCTAAGTTCTCCGAAGAGCTATGGCTGGCTCCTTAACCTTTGCACCAGCAGGAGCCCAGTGGCCCCACTTAGCCGAACTCTGTCTGCCTCTCAACCCCTCACCCCTCTCATGCCCGGACATGATTCTGGTCCCATCAGCGTAGCCAGATCTACGGGCTGCAGGGCCTGAAGCGTGGACTCTAGATTCAAAATGGCCTGTTGCTTCTTCGCTCGGAAGGGGAGTGTGGATGTGGCAGGCACTCGGAAAAGAAAAAGACTATGCTTTGCAGAGCTGGTCCCAGTCCCCTCTGTCCCCAGCCCAAAGCATCTACAATTATGTTCATGGTAATTGAGGGTTCTCTGCAAATGTCATTATAGGATTTCTTTTATCTATTAGTAAATCCCAATTTTGTGGGTACTATTTTTTTCTTGTGAAATTACACCCTTGGGAAATGTGTGTTTCATAAGACTACAAAATGCACATAGGAAGTCCTCAAAATCATGAATGCTGGCTCCAGAATGAGCTGCACGATTGTGAAAAACATGAAAAA